>NC_081426.1:28952953-29322953 GCF_949786415.1 Peromyscus eremicus
TTACTGTAGGCATGATTCACTTGGAAAAGTGCTTAGATTTCTTCCACAGAAAGGAGGGACTTTACTTCCCACTGAACATATCCCAGAGAATGTACAGTTGTGCTTTCATGTGTGAAACTATATCATAAATGAATTTATCAAGTGGGAGCACAATTCACTCTTTACACCTTAAAATACCTTTTATCTTGCTGGGTGGCAGTGGCGCACGCCTTTAATCACAGCACTTGAGAGGCAGAGCCAGGCAGATCTCTGTGAGTTTGAGGCTAGACTGTTCTACAGAGCGAGATCCAGGACAGGCATCAAAACTACAGAGAAACCCTGTCTTGAAAAACCAAAAAAAAAAAACAAAAACAAAAACAAACAAAAACAAAAAAAAAAAAAAAAAAAACAACCCAAAAACAAAAAAACAAAACAAACCCTTTTACCCTTTTATCTTCATATTCTAAGCACAGAACAACTAATAGCAAGTACCTGAAAATTGGGTATCCTTCTAATAGCAGTAATAAACACATTTAGTATTATTCAGCCCTGAGGTTGAATGCCCTAAGGTAAGGATGGAGGGGGAAGCAAGGAAGGGTGATAGCCTCAAGAGACCTGAGTTACTGTAATAGCAACTTTCATTCTTTGTAGAGATTCCTTTAAAAAACAAACAAACAAACAAACAAACAAACAAACATAGCCTCATAGCCCATGCTGGCCTGGGATTCTCTCTGTGGGCAAGGATGGCCTCAAAATTCTGATTCTCCTGCCCTTCCTCTAGAGTGCTAGGATTTCAGGTACGTGCCACCATACCAAGCTTTTTGCAGAAATTTTTACATTTGCCAATAGATTGTTATTTGAGAGCATTTCTACACCAATCAATGCCGAAAGTAGTGTCAGTGTAGAACCGTCAAGTAACAAAAGGCTTTTGTAACGTTCCAATTCAATGGCTTCATAAATCCACAACTAATGAGGTATCTTGTCAGCATCTGAAACCCCTAATGGAACCTTAGATTTGAGCATTTTTGCATTTTTTACTCCAGTCATTTTTACTCAAACTGACTGGAGCTCAGCCCCAACAGTAGTGACTGTGTCTGAATGAGACACTGCTCCCCAATCCTTTCTAATTTCTCCATGCCCCTTGGGTCTTGGTGTGGCATGGTCAGTACACCTAGAGCCCTTTGACTCTGTGCCTTACCCTTCCCCACTCCAGTACAGTGTGCCTCCAACTCACCTCCTCAGTCTAGCCCACTGGCCCTCCAGGGCGTGAGTATGATTCTATGAACAATTTTCTGATGTTCTACATTACTGCCTCCTGACTGTGACCTCCCAAAGTTCCCAGCTTCTACTTAGGATTTCTTCAAATATTTGAATTTCTGATGTGGGCCAAGTGCTTGGAAATTCAAAAAGGAACTAAGATCCTTCTCATCCATACTAGAGGGATGCACAAACTTTGCTATTTGGTCTGTGGGATGTGAAAAATGACACTTGTACTTTAGCACCTTTAGGAATTAAGGCAAGTCTTTTTTAAGAAATTGAGTTGCAAGAGACAAAACAAGGACAACAGGCCAAGCAGTACAAGAACAGTAGTATTTAGAGACAGCTCACTATCCACTAAATGTGCTATTTTATCTAATGCTTACAACCACTACAAGTGGCAGGGTATGTTCCATTATTGCAGGAAACCCAAGGCTTAACTGGAAAACGCAGATGTGGCTCTTTTAGAGGTTACATTATCCTATTCCCCAATGCGCCCTCTGCTATCCTTAGCCTATAGTGTATAGTGCGAATTATTAGAGTCAGTCTTTTGTGTTTCCTACAATGCATACATTGGACCATGCATACAGGACAGTGACAGCTCCTTGCAGTATGAATATTTCACCCTATTCAAAAAACATTTCATTCAATTTAAAGATCTTATGTGAAATGCATCCTTTGCAACAAAGTACAGATTAGGAGCTGTGAGGGCAAAGGCCAAGTCTTATTTATCTCCCCTACAAATATTACCAATTATTCTAACCTATTAACTTTCTCAAAGTTACCAGAAATTGTTCTTTGTTTATTTAAGTATATTTATTCATTTATTGAGACTCAACTGGAAGTTTTGAGTCTCATTATGTAGCCCCTGTTGGTCTAGAACTCACTGTGTAGACCAGGTTGGCCTTGAACTCAAGACATCCACCTGCCTCTGCTTCTTCAGGGATTAAAAGCATGCACCACAACAGGCAGCCACAAACTTCTTTTTAAAATCCCAAGGAACATCAACAGCTACATACAGAATGCCATTTGTTGAACTGAATTTGAAAGGAAGGTACAGAATACACTTAAGAAAGGCCCATAAGAACCAGGATGAAAGTTATGAGATTATCCATAAAAGGTACTATTTTAATTGGGGACAAGCTCATGTAATTCAGAGGAGGGACATTTTTCAAACATTCAAAGAGCATGGGGTCGCATACTGGCATGGTCAAAGCCATTCAATCCCAGAGAAAGCACAGGCGGTGCTATGTTAAGAGTCATGATCTCTGTGCTGGCTAGTTTAAAGCCAACCTGATACAAAGTACAGTCATCTGAAAAGAGGGAACTTCAAGTGAGAAAATGCTTCCATAAGATCCAGCCGCAAGCAAGCCTAAAGAGCATTTTCTTAATTAGTGATTGATGGGGAGAGCCCAGCCCACTGTGAGTGGGCCACCCCTGGGCTGGTGGTCCTGGCTTCTATAAGCAGACAGAGCAAGCCATAGAGAATAAGCCAGTAAACAGCACCCCTCCATGGCTTCTGCTTCAGCTCTTGCCTCCAGGTTCCTGCCCTGTTTGAGCTCCGGCCTTTAATTCCCTCAATGACGGACTACGGTATAGAGGTGTAAGCCAAATAAACCCTTTTCTCCCCCAAGTTGTTTTGGTCACGGTGTTTCATCATGGCAATAGTAATCCTTACTAAGACAGTCTCCAAGAAGTATGCAACTAGCCATTGGAGAAGCCAGATACTGGCAGCGTCCCCTTACCTTCCGGATGGCTCGGGCGCGGGACACCCCGGGCAGTCCCACATCGTGGCGCGTCTTCCTGCCGAGGATCTGGAACTTCTGCCTGTTGACTTTCACCTCAAACGGGTTTGGGTTAGTCTTCGCCGGGCCTCCGAAAGCCCCTGCGGGTGCTTTGTGGACCTGCCTCCGCGCACCAGCCCGCTTCGCCTTCCCCATGACATTCACTCTGCCACACTTTGGAATCCAGTGCCTACAGATCCTCCAAGCAGCAGCCGGTTGCCTCAAGAAACGTGTGCGGAGGCTGCAGAACCACGCCCAACCTCGTCTCGCAATAACTACGTCAGCACCCCTTACCTCGCGAGAAGTACACAAGTCCTGTAAGACACCGAACTGGCGCTTTCGTGAATTAAAGACTACAACTCCCAGGAGGCAACACTGCCGGACTTCCTGGCGCTGGGCGTTATGGGATCTGTAGTGTCCCGTGAGCTGCCACAGTCTCCTCAGGCACCGCCCCGAGGGGAGCTCTCGGGCTCCCTCTGGAGGAAAACCGTTAGCCGGGGCCAGGCTGCTGTGCGAGTTATCTGGCGGCCCCGGCGGCGGCGGCGGCGGCTGCGGTAGCCGTCGCCGCCGGAGACGGCTCTCCCGTTAGTGAGCTCTCCCGTGGGGTGGGGCGCAGCGGAGGCTCAGTGCCGCGCCAGGACCGGGCGCTGAGGCGAGAGTTACGCGCCGTGGGCTTGGGCGATGATGCTAGGAGGAATTCCAGCAACCGCGCGCCGGCGCCGGTAGCGGAGGCCCCTCGCCCGGACAGCAACGTAGCTGGAGCCCGTGGCGAGCCTTCCCCGGGCCTGCATTCGCACCGACGGCGACGGCGACGGCGGCGGCGGCGGCGGCGACGGCGCCACTGGTGGCAGTGGTGGCGACGCAAGAAGAAGCAGAAGAAGAGACGGCGGCGAAAGCGGTCGCGGCGGGCCAGCATCCAGAAGCCCAGTGCCCCGCCGGAGGTATGCGCGGAGGCTGCCCCTGTGGCTTTAGGGTCTCCTCCCCGCCAGCCTTCCCCGCCTCCGTTGCCTACACCCCCAAAAGTTCGACTCCCGCCGCAGCGGCGCCTGCGTCGCAGACTACGAGCCATGGAACTCGAGAACCTCGTGGCCAACACTCTGCTGCTGAAGGCTCGTCAAGGTAGGTGCACCCCAGGCACTCGGTCTCCCCGAAGGTAGTGCCTCCTAGCAGCTCCAGTGTTTCAGAGAATCCTGATCTCGGTGGGACCTTGACACTGTCCTCTAAGGGAGCTTTGATCCCACTGGAACCAGTCCTGGGTTCGTGCTTGCTGCTTGGCCCGTGTCAGCAAGTGGTCAGTGTGGGCTAACCTTTGTTGTGTTTTGAAACCATAGCGCTTGCCTAACGTGCTGAGTTCCATCCCATCCTCAGCGCTGCTAATTTGAAAGACAGAGTGTGGAAAGGTATGAAATGTACACTAAATTCCTAGGCTTTCTAGATTACCCAGGCACAAGTGTCTGGGAAGTAGCTGTATAAAATATTATTAAGAAGTTTCATTGTGTCAGGTGGTGGTACACGCCTTTAATTACAGCACTTGGGAGGCAGAGGCAGGCAGATCTCTGTGAGTTCGAGGCCAGCCTGGTCTACCTAGTGAGTTCCAGGACAGGCTCGAAAGCTACACAAGTCCTAGGAAGAGGTGCCATATCAAAAAACAAGGTGGGACCTTGGGTGATGTGGATGGTTCTGTAGGTAAGGTTCTTGCTGCACAAACATGAGGACCAGGGTTCAGATCCCAAGCACCCTCATACATACTTGGTGTAGTGTCACAAGGAAATAGGAAAATAGCTGTAAATCCTGTGTGTGTAAACACACACACACACACACACACACACACACACACACACACACACGGAAGTCAAAAGACAACTTCCAGGAGTTGGTTCTCTTTAACCATTCAACCAGAGCCTTCACTGACTGAACCTACCTTGGGGTGGTAGGAATAGAAATCAAAACAAAACAAAACAAAAAACCAACAGTAAAGTTGAAGCTGGGTATATCAGAAGATATATTGGTAGAACATTTGAGTAGTTAAGCTCTGATTAAATCCCCAGCACCATAGAGAGATGAGAATGGGAGAGAGAAAAGCAAAGCCTACCACCTAAACTTGTTCCTTCAGGTATCCAGGAAATGGATCTGGGAATTTTCCACAGATGTAGGAAAACCATACTCTAAAAGGGGAGGAAAGGAATACTGAGTCCTGTTCATGGGCCTGACATCTATCTAGATAAGTAAGCTCATTTAAACTCCATAGCATCAATCTTTCTGGGAGCCAGGGGCCTGAGAACTCAGAGATCTCACCTACCTTAGCATGAACACCAAGACCAGCAGTGGACTTGGACTTAGTGGTAACCTTATGCTCTTTGGGCATACCTGTGAAGGTTGGGCCAATGCTATCTAAGCTGGGTGATGGATCTAGTCTGTGTGGTGTGACCGTCTCACAGTAGGGTTGTGTGCTGCTGAAGCAGTACCATGCATATTCTGTGGTACTGGCAAGTGCTTATTACATGTTTATTTTTATTTTTTTAAAGGCTGAATATGGGGGTGGGGCGGGGAAGTAGTGAGTGTTTTGAGCATATTAACACACCATGCTCTGGGTGATAAGTATTTTGAATCCCTGGTAATGGGTTTCTCTGCCTATGCAGTAAACCAAATCAAGCCGAATTAATAAGACAAGGTTTAATCTGAGCAAGGCACTCCTGGGTGATCTAGGCGGGGGTGGGGGAAAGGAAGAAAAATCACATGGCGGGTCTATGGATGGGATCTTAAATACCCTGTAGACGTGGTCTTGAGCAGATCCAGGGAGGAACTGTGAGTTGGCAGGCTTTCTGAGGGGCTGGGTTTGGAGAGGGAGGAGGGCATGCTGAGGCAGAGCTTCCAATGGAACAGTGGGCAGTAGGCTGTTGAATTCAGAGCTTCTAGTCTTGAGATTTGCAATAGAGTATATGAGGAACACAAGATGACTGAAAGAGCCCTTGGACCTATACCTACCTGCCCTGTTCTAGCAGAGCTTTCTCTCCTGAGCTTGGCCCAACCTTTTGATGTAGCTCACAGTATTTCTAGACCACTGCATTGAAGACAGAGCTCACCAGATCTCAAGGAAATGTGGCTTTCCTCCCAGTTTTCTGAGTCTTAGTTGACACTTAAGCTACATTACACTGTTGGATGAAAGTCAGTAAAAATGTATCTTTCAGAATGTTTGAGATTAAAGATTTAATTTCTCTGACTTAAGCAAAGTTTTAGTTTTAACAGATCTTTTAAAAAACATTGCAGTTTAGCTCTTTACCCCATTCTGGTTTCATTATGAGTGCCTTTGTCCTAGTTAGGGTTATTATTGCTGTGATGAAACACCATGACCCAAGCAACTTAGGGAGGAAAGGGTTTATTTCAGCTTATACTTCCAGGTAACAGTCCATCACGGAGAGAAGTTAGGGCAGGAACTCAAACAGGACAGGAACCTGGAGGCAGGAGCTGATGCAGAGGCCATGGAGAAGTGCTGCTTATTGACTTCTGGAGGCTTGCTTAGCCTGCTTTTTTATAGCACCCAGGACCACCAGCCCAGGGATGGCCTCACCCTCAATCAATTAAAATGCCCTACAGCAGAAGTTCTTAACCTTCCTAATTCTGCAACCCTTTAATACAGTTCCTCATGTTGTGGTGACCCCCAACCATAAAGTTATTTTTGTTGCTACTTCATAACTGTAATTTTGCTACTGTTATGAATTGTAATGTAAATATCTGTTTTCTAATGGTTTTCGGTGATCCCTGTGAACGGGTTGTTCAACCCCTAAAGTTGAGAACTACTGCCTACAGGTTAATCTTATAGAGGCATTTTCTTAATTGAGGTTCCCTCCTCTCAGATGATTATAGTTTGTGTCAAGTTGACATAAAACTAGCTAGCACAACTGACTCCTTGTCAGTTTGATACACAAAAAAATCACTGTTTGTTTTTTCAAAACAGGGTTTCTCTGTGTAGTCCTGGCTGTCCTGGAACTCACTCTGTAGACCAGACTGGCCTCCCAACTGAGAGATTCAATTGCCTCTGCTTCCTGAGTTCTGAGGTTAAAGGCGTGCACGACCACTTCCCAGCACAAACACATCACTGTTAAGTCACAACCTTTCCTTTCTTGTTCATCCCCATAAACACACATTAATAAATATATCACAATATAAAACATTTTACAAACTTAAGAAGTCCCACACCCTTTAAAAATTCAAACACTTAAAATATACAGGCTCTTAAAAATCCAAAACCTTTGAAAATATAATGTCTCTTAACTGTGGGCTTACATAAAACAAAAAATAACTTAAATACTTTCTTACTTCAAGAGGGAAGAACCATGGCACTGTCACAACAAATCAAAGCAAAACCAAACTCAAACTGTGTAAATAACTCAATGTCTTATGTCTGGGATCCATTCATGATTTTTCTGGGCTCCTACAAAGGGCTTGGGTAAGTCTCTGGCTCTGCAGCTTGTCTTGGAGGCTCTGGCTGGCTCTACTCCACCGCTGCTGGTGATCTTGGTGGTCATCCCATGGTACTGGCATCTCCAAAATGGCTGGGATTTCTTGCTGCAACTGGACTGCACCAGTTGCCTCTCCTGGGCTCACTTCAGGGATCCCAGCCCTGCCACATAGTGCCAAGCCTTAGATGCTCTCCATGACCCCTTCATGCCTTCAAAACCAGTACCACCTGGGTGACTCTAACACTACCAAGTTAGCCTGCCAGCACGAGGTGAGATCCTGGCCTCTTCTGGAACACGGATTCTGTGTGCTGACCCTGAGGAAACATTCCCAGAAGACTTCACCTTGATGATGCTGGTCTCTTAATCATAGCTGATTCTTCAGCCCCAGCTGACCAACATCCATTGTCCCGGCAAAATAAAGGTTTTACTTTAGTGGTTCTGGTCTCTTGTTACTTACAGCAATTCTTCAGCTTCAGCTGACCAGACACCAGATTCTTTATACAAATGGTCTGGTAGAGTCTGCTTCAGAAGTTTCACTTTAAAACTTCACAAGCAAGGCCTCCATTGTCTGCACTGCTTTCAACATTCTTAACTTCCAAACTCCTACAGAACAGCTCATTGAACACTTAATACTCAATAGTTTTTCTAGCCTAAAGTTCCAAAGTTCCTCCGATAATTCTCCCCAAAACAACATGGTCAAGTCTGTCACAGCAATACCACACTATCCTGGTTCCAGCTTCTGTTCTAGTTAGGGTTACTATTGCTATGATGAAACACCATGACTGTGGTGGTTTGAATAGGTATGGCCCTCATAGATTCATTTGTTGAGTGCTTAGCCCATAGGGAAAGGCACTATTAGGAGGTATGGCCTTGTTGGAGTAGGTATAGCCTTGTTGGAGGAAGTGTGTCACTGTGGAGGTGAGCTTTGAGGTTTCATATATGCTCAAGCTACACCCAGTGTGGCACACAGTCTCCTGCTGCTGCCTGCAGATCAAGATGTAGAACTCTTAGCTCCTTCTCCAGCACCATGTCTGCCTGCATGTCACCATGTCTCACCATGATGATATGCATCAAACCTGTGAAACTGTAAGCCAGCCCCAATTAAATGTTTTTCCTTTATAAAAGTTGCCATGGTCATGGTGTCTCTTCACAGCAGTAGAAACCCTAACTAAGACAATGACCAAAGCAACATGGGGAGGAAAGGGGTTATTTCAGCTTATACTTCCAGGTAACAATCCATCACTGAGGGAAGTCAAAAACTGGAGGTAGGAGCTGATGCAGAGCCCATGGAGGGGTGCTGCTTACTGGTTTGCTCCTCATGACTAGCTCAGCCTGCCTTCTTAAAGAGCCCAGGACCATCAGCCCAGGGGTAGCCCCATCCATAATGGGCTGGGCTCTGTCCATCAATTACTAAGTAAAAAATGCCCTATAGGCTTGCCTATAGTTTGATCTTATGGAGGTATTTTCTTTTTTGGGTTTTATTTTTTTTGTTTGTTTGTTTGTTTGTTTTTGGAGGCATTTTCTTAATGAGAAGTTCCCTCCTCTCACACGACTATAGTTTATGTCAAGTTGACATAAAACTAGCCAGCACAGCCCTCTTCTCCAGTCTTCTAGAGGCTCTTGTCCCATGTTCTTCAAGTGTGTCCTCATGAGATTCTTGCAGGGATGTCTCCTTCAATGCTACCTAGTCACAATAGCACCTTCCACCTTTTAACTTCGATTTTATTTCATACTGTTGACCAATATTACTAATTTTTTCTAATAATTTATTATTGTATGGCTTATTAATCTTTTCTCCCTTACTTAGGATATGGGGGGCAGGGCTAGAGAGATGGCTCAGTGGTTAAGAGCATTTGTTTCTTTTGCAGACAACCTAGATTTGGTTCCTAGTGCCCACATGGTGGCTTATAACCTTCCATAATTCCAGTTCCAGAGGATCTGACCTCCATGGATGCCAGGCATTCGCATGGTGCACACATATAAATTCAGGCAAAACACTGACACAAATAAAATAAATCTAAAATTAAAAAAAATATAGAGAAGGGACTTTGTTTTTGTTGTTGAGGATGGAACACAGGCCTCCATGCATGTATGTACTCTTATCTCTGAATTCTACTTCCACACCAGACTATACTTTTTTTTCTTAAAGGGATTTAAAAAAAATATTGTGTGTATGTCTCTCTGTCTCTACCTGCTCAGTGCCCCCGCCTCCGTGTGTGTGTGTGTGTGTGTGTGTGTGTGTGTGTGTGTGTGTGTGTGTGTGTAGAGTATAGTGTCTGTAGAGGCCAGAAGAGGATATTGGATCTCTTACATTTGGAGTTACAGGCAGTTGTGAGCTACCAAATGTGGGTGCTGGAAATAAAACTCAGGTCCTCTACAAGAGAAGTATGCATCTTTACATACTGAACCCTTTCTCACACCACTGTTTCTTTGTTTTTTAATTGACCATTGCATTCTCAGTGCTTTTAACGTGTTTGACATGTGGTAGGTGCTTAGTAAATATTTGTTTAAAAATAAATATAAATATCTTCTGAACCAATGTTTATAAGTAGCACTATACAGTGATTGTGTTATGTTGGATCTAGTTTACAAATTTTGGAAATGAAAATTGAGAAATTTTATACTTAATTAAGCTGATACCTAGTTAAATAATTATAAGCTTTATTCATTTTATGTATCTACTCAAATAGTATCTACTCAAATAGATATATTAAAGACAATAGTATTTACAATACATGAAAAAAATCTTTTCTATTGTGACTACCATATTGATTAACGATATTTTAATAAAGAAACAAAAAAGAATTTTGGGGGGTCTAGTTATGATAATCTAGCTGTGTAACCTCAGCATGCGAAGGAAGTTAATGCAGAAGGATCCAGAATTCAAGACCTGTCTGGACTACATAGTAAGACCTTGTCTCAAAAACAAAAACAACACAATTTGAAATCTAAATCTTTATCTTCAACTTTAGCAGGATTTAGCAAGAAGAATGGCCGTAGTAAAAAATGGAGGGAGATGCTGAAGTTGCCCCCGATCAGCATGTGCACTGAGCTAAGATACTCCATCGGTGAGTAAGTAGTGCCTTCCTATGTCTGCAGGGTGTCTGACATTACATCAGTACTTAGATGTTATTAGTTCTTCAGTCTATATTTGCTTCAAAACTTTCCTGATAAGTTTTTCATATAACTTCTTTAGTCTTTTGTGTGTAGGAGAGATTTTAGGTTTTCTAGAGTGAAGTTAGGTAAGATGATTGCTGATTTTTTTTTTTATTAATAAAAATTAGTATATATTGAGGCTACAGAGTTGGCGTAGTGGTTAAGAGCACTTGCCGCTTTTGCAGAGTACCCAGGTTTGGTTCTCAACATCCACATGGCTGCTCACAATTGTCTGCAGCTCCAGATCCAGACACCCTCTTCTGGCCTCCTCAGGCCCTGTACACATGTGCACAGACATATATGCAGGCAGAGCACCCATACACCTAAATAAAAAAAAAAAATAAAAAAAATTTTAAGCTGTGACTGTGTATGGCTTTGTACATATGAGTGCAGTGCCTGTGGTGGCCAAAAGAAGGTATTAGATCTCTTGAAGCTGAAGTTGCAGGCTATTGTGAACCACACAATTTGAGTGCTAGAAATTGATTGATTGGATCCAAGTAGCCACCGTGACCACAGCCAAGTTCATTTCTGTGCTTTTGTTTTGTTTTGTTTTGTTTATCTGCTTCATGGGTCTTGAAGTTGAAGGCCAGAGATCTAAGGCTACTCATTTTCAAACCATTCCTGGCTTCTGATACTGCTGTCCAAATAACTCAGGAGGATAAGGTGACGATCTCTGCATTCTTACTCTCCTGGATAGGGCCCAGCATGTGTTATGTTACCAAGAGGAAACCTGGTAAAGGAAGCATGTGTTAAAGTGCTAGGGGGAACACATGGTGTCCTCCTCCTTGGTGAAATGTGAAATGGTGAAAGTGCTCTGACCTCAGAATACAGTCTGCAGGAGGTAGAGACAGTGCCCTCCACATACTTCAGGAACATTTAGAGTAAAGAGAAGCCTTTCTCATTGTTGACCCATTGAGGAGGGAAACTGAAGAGTGAGACCTCCTGTTTTCTGTACTGCAGAGGGACTCTGACCTTAGGTCTTCTCTGAAGTAGCTGAGAAACAACCACAGGAATAGACTCAGTCAGAATTCAGACTGAGCTACAATTGTCAGAAGAGTGGTTCTAAAGATAATTTTATCTTCTTTGTTAATACCAACTACAGACAGTATCAGGAAAATAAGGAGAGTGAAGAGGAAGCGGTAGCCTGTATCTTAGCAATGAACTTCTTGTTTAGGGACTATCTGCCAGTTCATTTGGGCTTGGACATTTGGGCATCTTTGAATTCTTCTCCTGTAGGTGGGAACAGAGTCCCCCTTTGAACTGACTTGGAGAATTAAATCACTAGTCAGTGATGTCTTGTAAAAATAAATAAATAAGTGTGCACAATTCAATGCTTTATTTATTTAGATATATTTTTTGAGACATGCATTTATGTAGGCCAGGCTGACCTTAAACTTGCTACATAGACAAGGATGACCTTGAACTTCTCATTTTGCTTTTACCTCCCAAGTGCTAAGATTATGGGCATGTACTGCCATACATGGTATAGATAATGCTAGGGATGGAACCCAAGTGCATGCTATATAAGCACTCTGTCTACTGAACTCAATCCCTAGCTCCCTTGCCTAGACATTTCCATATTTAAACCCAATGATCTAAAATGAATGGCTTAGACTCCCAGAATTACTTGATATTAATAAACTCTTTAATGAAGAGATTTGTTATGGTTTGCTCACTTACTGTAATTCTTTAGCTTTAGAGTTACTTTTGGGAAACCAGCTATGTTTGTCCGTTTCAAGTTGAGAGCCACTGTCTTAGTTAACCATTGTGAAAATACCATGGTCAAAAGCAACTTGGGGAGGAAAGGATTTATTTAAGTTTACAACTCTTAGGTCACAATCCATAACCAATAGAAGTCAGGGCAGGAACTCAGGGTAGAAACCTGGAGGTAAAAACAGAAGCAAAGGCCATGGAGGAAAGCTGTTTACTGGCTTGCTTCCTATGGTTTGCTCAGTTTGCTTTCATATACACCCCAGGACCACCTGCCCGGGTGGAACCACCCATAATGAGCTGGACCCACCAATGCCAATCATTAATCAAGAAAATGGCCTATAGACTTCCTATGGGCCAATTTTACAAAGACATTTTTCAATTACGCTTCTCTCTTCCTGGGACTGGAGAGATGGCTCAGTAGTAATGAGTGCTGGTTGCTCTTACAGAGGACCTGGGTTCAATTCCTAGCACCCACACTGTGGCTCACAACCATCTGTAAGTCTAATTTCAGGGGATCCAGTGCCCTCTTCTGACTTTCAGATATTCATTCACATAAAGTAAATCTAAAGAAAAATTCCCCTCTTCCTAGATATGTCTAGGAAGATTTGTATTGACAAAAACCAACCATTGTAGTAGCCACTGCTAGCAGAGCAACTGGCCTACCTCCCCTCCCCTTCCAGTCCTCTTTCCTTCCCTCCATTCCATTTCCTTCCCTTCCTTTTCCTTTTCCCATCCCCTCACTCCCCCCTTCTTTTGTTTTTAGTTAGCATACAAAATAATGTGTGGTTTATATATTATGTACCCCAATAAACTTATCTGGGGGTCAGAGAATAGAACAGCTACTATATTAAACATAGAGATTAGGCAGTGGTAGCACACACCTTTAATCCTAGCATTACGGAGGCAGAGATCCATCCTGATCTTTGTGAGTTCAAGGCAATACTGAAAATAGCCAGGCATGGTGGCACACACCTTTAATCCCAGCACTGGAGATCTCATGTCTTGCTTGGGAAAGACATATGCCTTTAATCCCAGGAAGTGATGGCAGGAAACAGAGAGGTATATAAGTCATGAGGACCAGGAACTAGAGTTTTTTTTTTAGGCTTTTTAAGCTTTTAGGCTTTTAGCAGAAGCTCAGCTGAGATCCATTTGGATGAGGACTCAGAAGCTTCCAGTTTGAGGAAACAAGATCAGCTGAGAAGTTGGCAAGGTGAGGTTGGATGTGGCTTGTTCTGTTTCTCTGATCTCTCAGCGTTCACCCCAATACCCTGGCTCTGGGTTTGTTTTTATTAATAAGACCTTTTAAGATTCATGTTACAGTAGTGGGCCTATGTAGTAGTACCCATATTTGATCCCAGCATTCTGGGGGCAGAAACAAATGGATCTCTGTGTGTTCTAAGCCAGCCTGGTCTACATAGGAAGTTGTGGGCCAGCTAGGACTACATAGTGAGACCCTGTCTCATAACAAAACAAATGAACAAAAACTAAGTAATGGGTTTCACTGTTACATTTTAATCCATAATGTCATTAGACTTTGTTCTTATTTGTGTTCTCCTGCTGCTGAACATGGTTTTCTTGCTGAAGGTTTACTTGTTCTAAACAATGCTTTTGTTTTAGAGTTTTTTTGGGGTATGGGGTGGGGTTTGAAACAGGGTTTCTCTGGGTAGCCCTGGCTGTCCTGGAACTCACTCTGTAGACCAGACTGACCTAAAACTCACGGAGATTGCCTGCCTCTGCCTTCTGAGTACTGGGATTAAAGGTGTGCCACCCCCACCCTCTGGCCAAGCTGTCTGGAACCTTGTTTTGTATTCTTCTTGACACAATGCTGGAATCCGAGGGCCTTATTCTCAGAACAATATCACTAAGGTAAGGAGAGGCAAGGGATACAATTTTTTCTACGGAAAAGAAAAAATAAGCAAATAACTATAAAAGGGGAAGGTAATAAACATTAAATATAAAAAAGATCAAACCAATAAGCATAAATATTTTAAATTTTGTTTGCAAGTATAAAAAGTAGATGGAGAGAGGTTTTTAAAATTCTGATTTAGTGTATTACTGCATATGCAATTTATTCTATATACCTAGGATGGGTGAAGTAGTAGAAAGTTCCCTTTATGTTCCTGCTTTCCTTGTGGATGGCCATCCCTAGAACTTATCTATCTCCTATATATTTTATTTTTGAAAAGAACAGTCTATTTCAAGTTAGACTTTACAGGGGTTGCGGATTTAGCTCAGTGGTAGAGCACTTGTCAAGCAAGCACAAGGCCCTGGGTTCGATCCTCAACTCCAAAAAAAAAAGAAAAAAAGAAACAAAATCAAGTTAGACTTTACAAATTCTTACAAGTTCTAGTTGTTTTTTGGTTCTGCCTTGGTTGGTTTTGTTTTTTTGAGACAGAATCTTACCGTGTAACCCAGGCTGCCCTTGAATGTACAGTCCTTCTGCCTCAGCCTCCAGAATTATAAGCGTATGCCACCACAATCATTTCTGCTTATTTTGTTTTTATTTATTCATTATTTATATTTGTGTGTATGTGTCTGTACATGTTTGTGTATGTGCATGTGTAGGCTAGACAACATTAGGTGTCTTCCTTGATAATTTTCCACCTTATTTTTTGAGACAGAGTCTCTCACTGAACCTGGAGCTTGGCAATTCAACTAGATTGTCTGGCTAGTGAGCCCCTGGAATCTGCCTTTCTTCACCTCTTCAGCCCTGGGATTACAGGAACATTCCACCATGCCCAGCTTTTTATGTGGGTGCTTCATATATGAACTCAGGACCCCATGCTTGTGCAGTAAGCACTTTGTGAACTCAGACGTCTCCCATCCCTGCTTGTGTCTTTTAAATGTGTCATAATTCAGTTTAAATTAGTAAACAGTTTAGAAATTACCATAGAAATATTGTTTTTGACTGCCATTATATTAAGTGAAAACAGAAAGTAGATTCAGAATAGAACTTAGTAGGTAGTAACTACTATGCTTGTTTCTCCCCTTTACTCAGAAAAGGATTTTAACAGCCTTTGTGACAAGCAGCCAATAGGAAGACTTCTTTTCAGACAATTCTGTGATACAAAACCAGATCTAAAGAGATGCATTGAATTCTTGGATGCAGTGGTGAGTGATTCATCTCAGGGTTGCACTGCCCGATTTTGTGCTTTTGAGTATTAAAAACTAGACTTGGCAGAGTTGGTAATTGTCTTGATGTCATATTTTCCTCCTTCTCTCCTTCCCCCTCTTTTTGAGATAGGGTCTCACTTTGTAACCCAAGCTGGTCTGTACCTTACTTTGTAGGTCAGGGCTCTCACAATGTATCTTGGCCTGGCCTTGAACGACAGCAGACCTACCTCCAACTCATGATTGCTGAGATTATGGGCATATATAACCTTCCTGGCTCCTAATGAATATTTTTATATATGAAAAAGCATCAAGAGATGAATACTACTCTTCATCTTGCTTTCTCCTTTAAAAAAATATTTTATGTGTGAAAACCTGCATGTTTGTGTGGAAGTGTGCCATGTATATGTCTGATGCCCCTTGTGGCCAGAAGATGGTGTTGGATCCTTTGGAAGTGGAGTTACAGGTTATTGTGAGCCACCATACAGGTTCTGAGAACTGAACCTGAATCCTCAGCAAGAGCAGTAAGTGTACTTAACTGCTAACCATCTTCTTAGCTTTGTTTTCTCTTTTTTTATAAGCTGGAACTCCAGCTTATGGGATAATACACTGTCCACATTTAGGGTAGATCTTTCCTGCTCAATTTATCCTTTCTAGAAACACTTTCATGGAAATATCTAGAAATATCTAGGAATATGTTCCTATGGTGGGTTTAAATCCAGTCAAATAAACAATGAAGATTAACCCACCTAACCTCACTGACTTTTCTGAGACAGTTTTTTAGAGTTTTTTGGGGGTGTGGGGTGGGGTTTGAAACAGGATTTCTGTGTGTGTAGCCCTGGCTGTCCTGGAACTCATTCTGTAGACCAGGCTGGCTTTGAACTCACAGAGATCAGCCTGCCTCCTGAGTGCTGGGACTAAAGGCATGCACCGCCACACCCGGCTCTCCCTGACATTTTTATCCTGGCATTGTCCTTACATTCTTGGAGAACTATTTAAATTTAACCCATAGAACTGTTCTCTGGTTCTGAGGGTGCCATGTTAGTTCATAGATTAGATAATTTAAAGCATTATGAAATACTGTTAGTAAGTAACATCACTAACCTTTTTTTTTCCTAATCTCTTCAATCAGGCAGAGTATGAAGTTACCATTGAAGAGGAGCAAACAGAGTTTGGACTGTCAGTCTTAAATAGATTCTTCAAGGAGGTATGGTTTCTTTTTTCTAATAAAGATTTTTGTAAGTAACATAAAGTGTATAGCTCTTTTTTTTGGATAAGATATAACAAATACATTAAAGCTTTCAATTTCTTACAAATGTTTCTCCCAGACTGGAGAGATAGCTCAGTGGTTAAGAGCGCTGGCTGTTCTTCCAGAGGTCCTGAGTTCAATTCTCAGCAACCACATGGTGACTCCCAACCATATGTAATGAGATCTGGCACCCTCTTCTGGCATGTAGTCAGAAAACTGTATGCAAAATAAATAAATAAATCTTTAAAAACAAAAAACATATTTCTCCTTTGTATTTTTGTTTGGATTAAGAAGAAATAATAAACCTTTTAGAATATTGATTTAAAGAATTTAATTGTTTTATTTGCCTAATTTGAACTAACATTTTTTCCTAAGTTTTTATAAGCATTAGTTTTTATTCCTTCTTAAAAATCAAATCCATTTACTTATTTTTTTGTTTATTTTTATTTTATTTTAGTTAGTTAGATTCATCCACATCCACACAGGCAGGAGGGTCTCTCTATGCAGCACTGGCTGGCCTGAAACTTTCTTTGCATACAGACTGGCCTCAGACCCACAGATATTCACCTACCTCAAGGACTGTTGAAATTGAAGGCATGTGCCGCTATGCTTGGCCAAATCCCTTCTGTTTTAATGTGTACCTCAGAGACTCTTTGATTTTTCAACATAGGGTTTCTCTCTATAGTTTTGGTTCCTGTCCTGGATCTTGCTCTGTAGACCAGGCTGGCCTCAAACTCACAGAGATCCGCCTGCCTCTGCCTCTCAAGTGCTGTGATTAAAGGCGTGTACCACCACCACCCAGCCATGGGGGACTCTTCTTATACATTTCAACTTAGTTTGTGTTTTTTATCATTATCACAATGATTCTCTAGTTTTCTGATATTTTGTTTTTGTTTTTGAAAAATGTTAGTGTGTGTTTTGCTTGTATGTTTCTCTGTGCACCACATGTGCACAGAAGAGGGCACCAGGTCTTCTGAGACTAAAATTATAGACAGTTGTGAGTTGCTATGTGGATGCTGAGAATTGAACCTGGGTCCTCTGGAAGAGCAGCCATTGAGTGCTGTTAACTGCTGAGCTATCTCTCCAGCCCCAGTTTTGTTTTTTTTTTTTTTTTTTTTTGTCAAGACAGGGTTTCTCTTTGTAGCTTTGCGCCTTTCCTGGATCTTGCTTTGTAGACCAGGCTGGCCTTGAACTCACAAAGATCCGCCTGCCTCTGCCTCCCGAGTGCTGGGATTAAAGGCGTGCGCTACCACCGCCCAGCCAGCCCCAGTTTTTATTTCTCTTGATTTACTAGATTCTTGTACTTAGTGTATTGTCATATTAATAGAACTAGAATCCCACACCAAAGGCATGACATGGGGTGGAGAGTATATCCTAACATGTTAGATCTAACCACTTGCCACCAAAGAAAGCATTTTTTTTTTTTTTTTGTTTTGTTTTGTTTTGATACAGTGTTTCTCTGTATAGCTTTAGATGTCCTGGAACTTGCTCTGTAGACAGAACTCACAGAGATCAGCCTGCCTCGGCCTTTGCCTCTGGAGTGCTGGGATCAAAGTTGTGCACCACCACTGCCTGGCCTCAAAATAGAAATTTGAGGAAGATGTAAATTAAGAATTTCAGGCCATCTGTGTAATGACATGAGCTTTAGGTTTAAACAGAGGAAGAACTGAGTCACGGGGTAAGGGACAAGAGGCATGTATAATGAAGTCACGCTGTGGTCTGGCTGGTTGATGTTTGTCTCAGTTCTGGTATTGCAAGATGGCCTCAGAAAAATTCTTTCCACTTCAGGGGATATTCTATCTTCAGTGATGACTACTACTACTTAGGGGTAGAGTGTGTTCTTATTGTAGGGTAATATATCAGAGAGGCTTTGCCGTTCCTGGAATCCAGGTGACTGCAGGTTTAGGGTGATATTTGGGTCTTTCAGGATCCTTTTCTAGAAACTAGGTATTGGAAAAGTTGTTGGTAGAATACTCTTTCTGCTTTTAGTCTTAAAGAGGCATGGGGCAACCTAGGTATCAATGATTAACATGCCTACATGTAAAGTTAAACAGAATCTGGCCCAAACTAAAAGAGAGATACAAAATGTAGACAAAGATGCCAGGCTTTTATCCTGCTGTTAGCTACCTTTGTTTTGGGAGGGTTTTTAAATTTTTTAAAATATCTTTTAATTGAAGTAAGATTACATCATTTTTCCCTCTTCCTTTCCTTCCTCAAGCCCTTCCCATGAACTCTCTTCATCCTCCATGTCTCAAGTTGATATATATGTATATATATACATACATACATATATGTATATATATACATACATACATATGTATGTATATGTATTTATGTATGTATATATATCCAGCAAGCTTATATGTGTACACACACACACATATTCTGCTGAGTCTATTTTTGTTGTTTGTATGTGTATGGTTTCAAGGCTGACCAGTCTGCTTTGGACAAGCAATAAGGGGGCTCAGCCTTGGGAGTGGCTAATTCTCCTTCCCTCAGCAGTCATTAGTTGCCTGTAGTTCTTTGTCCAGGGATGGGACCCTGAACAGTTTTACCCCTTTCAGTTAACATGTCTATTAATATTGCCGTTTTTCTGGTCTTGTTTATGCAACCATTTCTAGGAGGGACTGTTTCACAGCAGACTTCCTGGTATTCTGGCTCTTAGAGTCTTTCTGTTCCCTCTTCTGTGATATTCTCTGAGCTGTAGATGCAGGAGCAGTAATATAGATATATCTTTTGAGACTGGGCTCCCAATGATCTATTGATCTCTGCATCATGTCCAATTGTAGTTTTCTGTGATGATCTCCATTTTCTTTATTAGCTTCTTGGATGAGGGGTGGTAGCTACACTCATCTGTAGGTATAAGAATAAGATTTAGAATATAGTAAGGGATTATGCTTGTCTTAGTCACTGTTCTGTTGTTGTAAAGTGAGCCTTAAGTCCTTTGTAAGTCCAGATCCAGATGAGCCAATGTTTTTCAGCAAAAGCAGTTTATTAAAACTTGTTATAACTGAAATTATGTATGTATATATGTATACATATATATATATAATGCTGTGAACAACTTCCTTTACTGTGCCTTCTGTTTGGTGGCTATTTAGAAGTACTAGGGAGATGGCTTAATTGGTAAGAGCTTACTGTACAAGCATGAGGGCCCAAGTCTAGATCACCAGCACTCATATAAAACATTGATGCATACTTGTAATTTTTTTTTTTTTTTTTTTTTGGGTTTTTTCGAGACAGGGTTTCTCTGTGTAGCTTTGCGCCTTTCCTGGAACTCGCTTTGGAGACCAGGCTGGCCTCGAACTCACAGAGATCCGCCTGGCTCTGCCTCCCGAGTGCTGGGATTAAAGGCGTGCGCCACCACCGCCCGGCGCATACTTGTAATTTTAATGCTGGGCCAGTGGAGACATGAGTAACTTAGGGGCTTGATGACCAGCTGGTCTAGCCAGTCAGTAAGCTCCAAGTTCAGTAAGAGACACTGCCTCAGAAAATAAGACAAAAATAGGATGATACTCAGTGCTGACCTCCACATGTGCATATATAGATGCTTACATCTATACACACATATATGTATACACACACACACACACAGGGGGAGGGAGGGAGGGAGCGAGGGAGCGTGAGCACATCCTCAGTTCTGGGAAGGGTCCTGTGATGTAGCAGTAGAAGGGGAACAGCTATAACTATGGTAATTAACATTAGTGACTACTCCTCTAAGCCTTATGCATGTAATAAATCACTTCATCCTCAAACAACCTGGTGATGTACTTACTATTTTTATGTGATAGGATTGGAAAGCATACTTACATAACTTACTCAAATTTGCACAGCTAGTAGATATTTATGCCAGGAATCAAACATATAGAGGTATCACGTGGGAGAAGGATAGGAACTGATTTGTGAAACTAAAAAGTCAGCCTTGTAGAAAATAGGGGTAAATGGGGATGGAAAAATTTGAATAAGGGGAATCAAAAATAAAGAGTGGAAAAAATTAATTCTGATTCTCCTTTAGCACAGTAGGGTAATTATTAGTTGAAATACTGTGATATGTTTCAGAATAACTAGAAGAGTATGAAATTCTCAGGCTACATCAATAATGATTAGATAGAAATGATAGAGATAGAAATTCTTATTACTCTGATTGATGAATACATATTGCTATATAGGCATTAAATTACTATAATGTACCCAATAAAGATGAACAGAGTTTGGGCCAGGCATGGTGGTGCACATCTTTAATTTCAGCACTCAGAGGCAGAAGCAGGTGGATCTCTGTGAGTTTGAGGCCAGCTTGGTCTACATAGTGAGCTTTATCCAGGCCAGCCAGGACTACATCCTGAGACCCTGACTCAAAAAATAACAAAAAAGGGCCGAGCGGTGGTGGCGCACGCCTTTAATCCCAGCACTCGGGAGGCAGAGCCAGGCGGATCTCTGTGAGTTCGAGGCCAGCCTGGACTACCAAGTGAGTTCCAGGAAAGGCGCAAAGCTACACAGAGAAACCCTGTCTTGAAAAACAAAACAAAGCAAAAAAAACAACAACAAAAAAAGAATAAAAAAATATACGAAGTTTAAAGATAATAATAGAGAAGGGCAAAAAGAGAATGTAGGAAGGGGCAAGCCTATTCTCTAGACCAGTGGTCCTCAACCTGTGGGCCATCAAATGACTCTTTTACAGGAGTTGTCTAAGACCATTGGAAATATCAGATATTTTACATTATGATTCATAACAGTAGCAAAATTACACTTACAAAGTATCAATGAAAATAGTGTTATGGTTGGGGGTCACCACAATATGAGGAACTGTATTAAGGGGTTATAGCATTAGGAAGGTTGAGAACCACTGCTTTAGATGGACATTAATCCTTTCAGGAGGGCTCTGTACTCATGACCTAAAGATTTCTTAAAGATCCTAGATCCCAATATCATTGAAATGCCAGTTAAATCTCAACATGAGTTTTAGAGAGATGAGACACTCAAACTACAGTATATGGTGAAAGATGTTTGTGAACTTCCTTTTTTCCTTTTCCTTTTTTATGTATTTGTATGTGTGTAGTATGTGTACATGTATGTATGTGCTTGAGTGTAAGTGTACATGTGTTGCCATGTGGGTGAGTTGCCATGTGGGTTCTGGGACCCAAACTTGGGTCCTCTAGAAGAGCTAACTACTGAGCCATCTCTACAGACCCTTGTTTTATTTTTTATGTGTATGCGAGTGTTTTGCCTGCATGTATATTATATCTGTGTGCAGTGTGTCCCACTGAAGCTAGAAGAAGGTATCAGATTCCCTGGGACTGGAGTTACAGATGATTGTGAGTTGCCATGTAGGTGCTGGGAATTGAACACAGGTGCTCTGGAAGAGCAGCCAGTGCTCCTAAACACTGACCCATCTCTCCAGCCCTCTTTTACCTTTGTTTGCTTGTTTGTTTTATTTTTGAGATAGAGTCTTACTATGTAGCCCGGGCTGATCTGAAACTATGTAGACTAGGTTGTCCTCAAGCTCAGAGGTCTATTTACCTCTGCCTCCCAAGTGATGGCATTAAAGGTATGTGTTATTACATCTGGGTTTTTTCAAATTATTTATTATTGTGTGTGGCCACAATGTGTGTGTGTGTGTGTGTGTGTGTGTGTGTGTGTGTGTGTGTGTGTGTGTGTGTATGGGCCAGGGCATATATGCCATGGCATATAATGGAGGTCATAAGACAACTCTCTAGAGCTGGTTCTCTCCTTCCACCATTGTGTGGGGTTCAGGGTTCAAACTCAGATTGTTAGTCATGTGCAATAAGCACCTTTTCCCAGTGAACCATTTTGCTGGCCTCCACCTTATTCTTTTCAAGGTATTATCTTTTAATCAAAATGAGAGCTCATTATCCTGTCACCCAGGGTTCCCAAATACTAAATTAAGCCAATTTTCTTTTCTTTTCTTTTTTCTTTTTTTTTTAGACAAGGTTTCTCTATGTAGCCCAGCCTGTCCTGGAGCTCACATAGATCTGCCTGCCTCTGCCTCCTGAGTTCTGGGATTAAGGATATGCACCACCACTGCCTGGCTAATATATTTTCTTTTTTCTTTTTTTTTTTTTCTTTTGCTGAGACAGGGTTTCTCTGTGTAGCTTTGGATCCTGTCCTGGAACTCACTCTGTAGACCAGGCTAGCCTCAAACTCACAGAGATCCTCCTGCCTCTGTCTTCTGAGTGCTGGGATTAAAGGCGTACACTACCACTACCCAAAGTTTTTTTTTTTTTCCTAACATAATTTCTTTATTGAATCTTTGGGAATTTCACATCATGCACCCCAGTTCTACCCACCTCCCAGCCCAGCCAGTTCAGTCTCTGCATATCTTCCTTCTACTCCTGCAGTACCCCCCAATAAAAACAAACAAACAAATGAAAAAAAAAAGAAAACAAACAAAAGTAACAACAACAAAACCTCTTCACTCCTCCATCTTTCCCACCTCTCTAACACCTCCTCATTCATCCTGGTGTCATTGGGAGCCATGGTGTGTCACACAGCATACCCTTTTGTCTAATCAGCTTTACTTGCGAATGTTAATTGCAGTGAGTCATTGGTCTAGTTCAAGGCCTCTGGTTTGTGGTACACCATCATTACTGGATCCTTACCAAAACTCCTCTTGAATATCCTCTGTTTCCCCAGTCAGGGAGATCCTCCTGTTATTGTTCCACAGGACCAGTCCCTTCATGAGCTCTAGCAGGTCCTTGATGGGGGTAGATGTTAGAGTGGGCCAACCCAAGACCCAACCTTGGTTGACTGGTCAGTCCAGGCCAGTAGGGCTGCCTCCCTCAGGTAAGGGACAGAGCCAGCTCCCCTATACCCATGCCATCAGGGTTAGTTCTCCCACCCCCATGGTGAAGGGTGGGGCCATCTCCCTTGCTGCAGTGTCCAGTGAGGGGCAGGGCCAGCTATCTCAGGGCCAGTGAAGGATGGGACCAGCTCAGCATGGCCCTCTGATTTCACCATGCTTGGTTCCTATGGCCCCCTGAGATGACACAGGCTACAGATATCAACATAGACTCCAGCTGCAGCAGGACCACAGACCTAGACATGTCCCTCAATGGCAGCTCTGGCCTGGATATCAAAATGGCATCGGGAAGCAGCTCAGACCACTCATATCTACAAGGCCCCAGCTGCAGTATGGCCCTTGCCTACCAACATGGACTCAGGTGGCTGACCTGACCCTGGGCATCCACATGACCCTCAGTAGCAACATGGGTCACAGACTTCAACACAGACCCTGGCTGTGTTAGGATCCAGACATGGTCCTCAGCAGCAGTGTTGGTGGCAGCAACCTGTAGGTGGAAAGTTTCTCTCTTGCCTACCTGTTTGCAAATACCCAGCAGCTGCTTCTTAAATAATTGACTCTGAGGCTTAATATTACTTACAAATGCTCAGTGGGTAGCTCAGGCTTATTACTAACTCTTACATTTAAATTAACCCATAATTCTTATCTATGTTTAGCCATATGGCTTGGTACCTTTTCTCAGTGCGGCATTCTCATATTGCTTCCTCTGCATCTGGCTGGTGACTCCTGACTCTGCTCTTCTTCTTCCCAGCATTCTTAGTTTGGTCACCTTGCCTACACTTCCTGCCTTGCTCCTGGCCATTCAGTGTTTTATTAAACCAATTCAAGTGACAAATCTTTACAGTGTATAAGAGAATTGTTCCACAGCAGCAACCTGGGTCTGGATGTCACCATGGCCCCAGATGGTGGCACAGACCACCCAGACCAGCATGCATGGCCGCAGGTTGCAGCCCAGACACCAGAAATCCACATAGCTCTCATGGTAACAGACATCAACACAGACTCTTGGCTGCAGTAGGGTCACTGACCCAGACATGGCTCCCAGCTACAGCCCTGGCTTGGAAGTCACCATGGCACTGGATAGCTGTACCTGCTACTTAGATCTGTATGGCCCTGGGTGTATCATGGTTCCTGGGAACCAATATGGTCCCAGGTGGCTGATTAGACTGCAAGAAACCACACAGCCCTCAGTTGCAACAGGAGCCACAGACATCAACTCAGACCTTGACTGTAGGGCCGTGACCCAGACATGGCCCTTGGCAGTAGTCTGGGCCTAGATGACAGCATGGCTCCAGTGGTGGCATGTCTCTTGGATACCTACATAGCCATTGGTTATTGTGATTTCTTTCTTTCTTTCTTTCTTTTCTTTCTTTCTTTCTTTCTTTCTTTCTTTCTTTCTTTCTTTCTTTCTTTCTTTCTTTCTTTCTTTCTTTCTTTTTTGAGACAGAATTTCTTTGCATAGCCTGGCTGTCCTGGAACTCCCTTTGTAGACCAGACTGGTCTTGAACTCACAGAGATCTGCCTGCTTCTCCCTCCCGAGTACTGGGATTAAAGGCATGCACCACCACAACATGTTTTGATTTCTTTTATTGTTTATTAAAAAATAAAACTCCAGGGCTGGAGAGATGGCTCAGAGGTTAAGCCTTGACTACTCTTCCAGAGGTCCTGAGTTTAATTCCCAGCAACCACACGGTGGCTCACAACCATCTATAATTACATCTGATGTCCTCATCTGGCATGCAAGCAAACATACAGACAGTACACTGTATACATAATGAATAAATAAATCTTTAAAAAAAATAAGACTCAGGGATAAATATTAATAAACCTGAGAGAACTACAAGTGACTATGACACACTACCACTGTCAACTTCCCGGCTCAAAAGGCTGCACAACCACATAGTCCTGCCTCTTTCCTCTTCTGAGGGCCTCTCTTTCTCTTCTTCTGAGTCCTTCAAGAAACTTTATGATCCATTCTGGCCAGCTGAATGTGAACCCTTAATCTCGAACCAATTCCTGACTCCATTGGACATCAGACCACAACACAGACAAAATTTCCATTAACATTTCCCTCTTTTTGTCTAAAAGGGAAGGATTCTAACTCTTAACATAGTAAAACTATATACAGTAAGAATGATTATCAGATTTATCTAAACAGAAAGAAAAGGTATTAACCTTAACAAAATGAAACTATATACAAGAACAATTATCAAGTAAGAAATACATTCAAAATGTCCAGTCCATTTGAATTTGGCAAATTTAGAGAAAATGCTCTATTAGTGTCCTCTCCTTGTGAGTCCAAAGTTTCGTACCTAGTTTATTTTCTACCATAATTAAGGAGCACTGTAACTGTAACTATATAGTCTTCAACTCCATCAAAGACCTGAGAAGGATATATTACCTGAGTAAACAGGAAGTGCAGAGCAAGCAACTTGCAAAATTATTAGAAATGACAGAAACAGCTGGCTGCCTGGACAGTCACCCTAGGTTCCTCTGCGATGTTGGCATAACCAACTTCAGCCTACAGGCTTAGAATATCTGACAGACATTTCTGAGAAGCAGAAAATTTTGAAGGACTGTTCTACCCTGTCTTGGCAAAGTTCAGCAGTTGCTTTTGTTTGTGTTTTGCTGTCCAATTTGGACAGCACACTGTTAGCAGTCGAGGCAAGGGCAACTTCTTGTCCAAATGGCTAGCTTTTGCCAGAAAGAACGTAAACTCCATATAGCAATTCTTCAATGCCCAACATCCTTTTTTGAAGTAGAATGGTGCCGCCTAGAGCAGATGTGTCTCATTGTCAAGAAAAACTTTATGTTATTAAAACATTTAAAATGCCACATTCTATAGGTCTTTGAAGTGTTTGAAGATCACCTATCTAAAATATATCTCTGTATGATCTTGAAAACATACCTAACATGACTATAAGTTTGATAGTTACGGGTGACTAACTATTAACCTGTATTTTTTTATTATCCTAAATAGCTTTCATGGACTAAAACTTTACATTACATTAAGCGATCTGCATAGGTACAATACCTTAAACAAAAATAGAAATATATATGGTATAACAAAAATAACCTTAAATTTGTATCAATATATAAAAATATCATAGACAAGAGTAGAAACATACATACAATATAACAAAATATCTTAAACAATTTATATCAATATACAAAAATCCATACCAATGTAAAATTTTTTGAGATTAATAGTTGCTTTTTGGATTAAAGTAGATTTAATAATCTACCCTTTTTTTCCCTATCATTCCTATATCCTCCCTTTTCTTTTCAGAAAAAGACCCTTGAATCTAACCTCCTTTGAATAGTTTTTTTCTTGACCAAGACCAGTAACAACTTGCAACCAACACCCCTAAACAATGACAAACATTCACTATCCACCAAAGGACCAAAAACCATTCATCTCACCTCTTGGGAATGTGGGCGTTGTATTTTCTAGACTTTCCTGTTGACGTGGGGTTCCGGCATCTTTAGGGAACCCTGAGAAAATGGAGATAATAGCCAAGTTCTAGGGAATCTAGCTATTGTCCAATCTTGGTGTGAGGGAACAATGCAAGGCTATCTGAAGTCCTGGCTGGAGTAGTCTATGAGGCTGGACAATCTTAACTGTCTTGAAATTGTCCTGAGCAGTTTATAGTCAGCTTAGTGGCATTACCACAATCCAGGTGGATTCATCATTGTGGAGCCCCATCATCTTTTGGAGACTTCAAAGGTCGATGTTAGGAATGTTCATTATCCACTGTGAAAACTTTAACATTTTAAATGTCATATGCAACAGATCTTAGAGAGGTGAAAGGACCATAATCTGTTAAATACACCTAGGATATACAAGCTGAATTCCTAAATACCTGCTTCAGACTCAAGCCTGAAATCACAAATGGGAAGCTACATGAAGCCTAAGGTTAGAATTAGTTCATACTCTATAAGACCATTAATATCACAACAGAAAGTTTAAATATACATGTATATTGATCTTATGAATTTTGAAATAATATTTATACCTTAAGAAAAGTTTTTAAGTGTCAAATCCAAGGGATATGAGATTAGTGACAATATAATAGTCCCTAGATTTTGGTCTTCTTCTGTACCATATCAGGTGGCTCTTCTGACATGAGACAGAGACTTTGGATTTTCTTTTATCAAGCGTACTTGGGTTTAGAGGAGAGAGCCACACTTCAACTCCAAAGCCAACTTTAGTTTTTTATTGAGATTGGACTACATAAAGACCATCTATCTTAACATGTCTGTAGAGAACAGCAAAAGCAAACATTTTGAAAGATTTATGAAATTTTATCCTGTAAGAAGTGTGCTACACCATTAGGCCAATTTACTCCTTTTCTTGGGACATTTTTTTTCCTGATTCTTCCTTTTTCAGATGCTTCATTTGTCCAAAGATCTTCAGATTCCTTAGTTGGATGCTGTTATTCTCCTGGAAAGACGAAAATAAAACCCTGCTCCTACCTTAACTTTGGGGAGTTTTTCTTTCTGCCAGGTTGAATTGCCATGCTGTTTGATGAACTATTGACTCTCCTAATCAAGAGGTCTCTCATATTCAAATCAAATCTATCAATTTTGATGGTATCCATAGTTTTTTTTCTCCTGTGGAAACAAAAGCAAAACCTCTTCCCCAGTATAAGACATATCCTGGTTTCCATTCTGACATCAACACATCTTTAAAGTATACAGGCTGATTTAGTTCAGAGGTTTTTTGTTTTTGTTTTTGTTTGTTTGTTTTCCTATTATCCCACGTCTCTCTGTAGCTGTTGTTCCTTTTTCATTAGCATTTAAAAAATTTAAAGTTAATAAAGCATTGTGCAGTCTATCTCTAGGGGTCTTTATTACTCCTTTTTGTTTATTAAACGTATCTTTTAAAGTGCTGTTAGATCTTTCTGTAACTGCTTGTCCTGTAGCATTGTGTGGTATACCTGTAATATGCTTTATGTAGTTATGAAAAAAAGAACTGTTTCATTTTACTAGAGACATATGCTGGAGCATTATTAGTTTTAATTTGTACAACTATTCCCTTAATGGCCATAACCTCTAATAAGTGTGTGATTACAGAATCAGCCTTTTAAGAACTCAGAAATCCTAAATATGAGCCAGGTAGTGGTGATGCACACTTTTAATCCTAGCACTTGGGAGGCAGAGGAAGGTGGATCTCAGTGAGTTTGAGGCCAGCCTGGTCTACAAAGCAAGTTCCAGGACAGCCAGGACTGTTACACCAAGAAACCCTGTCTTGAAAAAAAAAAAATCCTAATTATGTATCTGTGATATGGTGCACATGCTTTAATTTTCCAAGCTCCTCAAAATGAAACACATCTATTGGCCAAATTTCATTTCTTTGAGTACTCTCGTGATTACTTCCTGCAGGTAGTGGAGTTTGGTTATATGGAGAACAAGTAGGACCATTTTCTTAAAATTTCCTTTGCTTGTTGCCAAGTGATAGAAAAATCTTTCTTTAAACCTTTGCTATTAACATGGTGTTTCTTATGATATTCTGAGGCTTCTAGCACATTTCCTACCAATAGCTGATCAATTTCATAATTACCTTGTGCTTGTAGGCCTGGTAGGCCTGTATGGGTTCCAATATGTATTATATATGGTATGATTTTTATTTCTATTTCCTGAAATTGAATAAATAACAAAGTTAGTTCTGAATCATCAGGAATAAGTTCAGTGGTTTTAATATGTAAAACAACTCTTTTTGCATTATGAGATTCAGTAGCTATATTGAGAGATTCTGGAAAATCTAATAATACCATAAGAATAGCGTATAATTCTAAATGGAATCATAAGGACTTTGAGCCACTTTACTTAAATTTCCTGACTTATAACCTGCCTTTCCTGATTTATTTGCATCAATATAGAATGTAGAGACTCCAGGTATTGGTGTTCCCTGCACAATGTGAGGAAGGACCAATTGGTTCTTTTTATGAATTGAAATCTCTTGCTTTGGGGTATTTGTTGTTAATTTCTCCCAAAAAATTATTGCAATCTCTTTGTAAATGTTCATTTTCTGCCCTTAATGAGGAAATTTTAGCATTAGTAAAAGGTACTATAATTTCTGCTGGGTCCATTCCTGTTAATTGATGAAGTCTCAATTTTCCTTTGAAAATCAATTCAGAAACCTTTCCTACATAGGTCTTTAATTTTTTACTCTGTGTGGCAAAACAAAACAAAAAAATCCATTCTAAAATACTATCTTCTTTCTGCATAAGAATTTTTGTAGGAGAATGAGTAGAAGATAGAATGACTAGGGTACAGTCAAGCTCTGGATCCAAGTGATCCACATGTGCATCTTGTAATTTTTTTTTTAAATACCAGAGCCAATTCTCTCTCAGCCTTAGCTGATAATTTTCTTGGACTATTTAAGTCCTTATCAGCTTGTAAGGTTTGAAATAAATTACTTAGTTCTTAAGTTGTTAATTCCATTGTGGGCCATAGCCAGTTAATTGGAGTTAATTGGAGATCCCAGTGATTTTTGAAAGTCATTAAGAGTTCACGATTGATCTCTTCTGATTTGTACCATTTGTGGTTGAATTTTTTGTAAACCTATCTTATATCTTAGGTAATTAATAGAATCTCATCTTTGTATTTTTTTCTGGAGCAATTTGTAATCCCCAGCAAGGCAATATTCTCTTTAAACATTTTTCCTAAGGTATCTGTGTTTGAATCAGCTAGTATGATATCATCCATTTAATGGAAAATTATAAAATTGAGAATGTATACATACATGATTGCATGCTCTCAGTTCTCTGCTCTTACACAGTTTAGGGCTGATATTCCAGCCTAGAGAGTGGTGGTGCCCATGGTGGGCCATGCCTTCTCACATCAATTAACTGAATTAAGACACTCTCCCACACACATGCCCACAGGTCAACCCAATGTAGACTGTCTCTCTTTGAGACTTCCCAGGTGACTTTCAGTTGTATCAAGTTGACAATTAAAGCTAACCATCAAGGACAAAAAAAATATAAAATTGAGGAAACTATTTACAAACTATTTCCAGTGGCTATTATACAAAATATTGACACAAGGTGGGGCTGTTTAACATCCTTTGTGGGAGAATTTTTCACTGATATCTTTTAATGGCCTGGGAATTATTATAAGTAGGCCATGAAGGCAAATTTTTCTTTATCTTGTTCTTGTAAAGGTATAGTAAAAAAGCAGTCTTTTAAATCAATCATTGCAATAGACCATCCTTTAGGTAATAGAGAAGGCAAGGGAATTCCAGGCTGTAAAGAGCCCATTGGTTGAATTACCTTATTTATGGCTCTCAAATCTGTTAGCATTCTCCATTTTCCAGATTTCTTTTTAATGACAAATATAGGAGAATTCCAAGGACTCTTCGATTCTTTAATATGTTGAGCATTTAGCTGCTCCTATACCATCTGTTCTAATGCCTGTAATTTTTCTGATGTTAAAGACCATTGTTCTACCCAGACAAGTTTGTCAGTTAACCATTTTAAAGGTAGGGCTGTTGGTACCTTTGAAAGTTTACCAGCTGTTGTGACCTGCTTATGTACAGCCTGAACAGTCTGTGACTTCTCTTGAAATACCTTCTAATATTTCTCAGAAACATTCTCTACTTTATGGTTTGCTTTTGAGATCGGAGGAATATTGATCTATATTTTCCATTTGCTATTATAAATCATGTCCCCATAAATTCATTGTTATGTTAGCCACGTTAGGTTTTAATTTTCTTATTTGTCCTTCTGGCCCTATGCATTCAACCCATCTTGAACTTTGTTTTACCTGAGATAAAATTCCAATCCCAAGAAGTTGAACATTTACTTCCTGAAGAGGCCAATCTGAATGTCAAGGTTTTGGACAAATTATTGTTACATCCACGCCTGTGTCATCAAAACCTTCAGTTACAATGCCATTTGTCCATATTTTCAGCTTTGGTCTTTGGTCATTTATAGAAGCTTTCTAAAATACTTGTTTTATTGTCTCTCTTGAAAATTTTGTTGTATCTACTGAAGCTGTTTTGTCACCCAGAGCAGTATGGTTTTTAACAACAGGCATTAGGTCCTTTAATTGCTGTGTGGAGGAGTTTCCCCTATGCTTACAAGTAATGATTGAACCAAATTTGACATGGGGCCTGCAAGAGCCACAATTAAAACATATGACATTTTGATTTTTCTTAAAGTTTTTGGAAATCACCTCTCCTATCCAAGTATCATCATGAGTATGAGATTCAATATCAACTGTATTTTGAATCCATTCATGTATGGGTGCTGATATTGCCTTTAAAGGCCTGATTACCCTTTTGCATTGTGACTTAGCATTTTCAAAAGCAAAAGTTTCAATTAATATATGTCTAAATTCTGGATCTGATATTTTATTTATAGCTGAAGTCAATCTTTGTAAAAAAAATAAGTGAAGGCTTTTTTTAAAAGATTTACTTATTTGTTTATTGTGTATACATTGTTCTGCCTGCATGCCAGAAGAGGTGCTAGATCTCATTACAGATGGTTGTGAGCCACCATATGGTTCCTGGGAATTGAACTCAGGACCTCTGGAAGAGCAGCCAGTGCTCCTAACTGCTGAGCTATCTTTCCAGCCCTAAGTGAAGGCTTCTTTTAGGCTTTGTATAATTTTAGTAAATGACTTAGTCCTCTTTCCCAATTCTTCAACCCTGTCCCAAGTATTCAAAGCTGCTGTACAGCATAGAGCCAAGGTATGTTCAGCATATATAGACTGTCTTTGCAAATCAGCATAATTGCCTTCACTGAGGAGCTGATCCTGGGAAATCTCAATACCTCTAGCCCTACTTCATTGTTCTATGACCCTAGCTTCCTCTCTCCACCATGTCTCCCATTGTAACTGAGGACCAGCTTCCAATATTGCTGTAACCAAATCTTTCCAGTCTTGTGGAATAATTCTGTTACTAGTTGCCCATGAATTTAATATCTGCCTCCCAAAAGGTGAATGCTTTTGCTTCCTTAAATCTCCTGAAATCTAACATTTCGACATGAGTCCAGTAAGCTCTTCCGTAGGAGATGCCTGTCATTTAGTGGTTCCTGTATGGTGACTGGTGTGGTGGTATTTTACTTGTACTGAAATGTGATTTTAATTGTATGTTAATAAATAAAGTTGCCTGGGGGTCAGAGTTATAGAGCCATAGCAAGTGCATGGCGGTGGTGGCGCACGCCTTTAAGGACCTGGAGGGCGGTACATACAGGCAATGACAAGGCAGTCACGTGTTTAGTTTACAACCAATGAGAAGGCAGAACATCTAGACTATTTAAAGACGTACACACAGGAAGTAGGCCTCTTTTTCGGAGAGCTCTCTTGGCTGAAGCAGGATAGCTGAAGCAGGAAGGGTAAGGCTCTTAGTTCTGACCTCTTGGCTTTCTTCTCTGAATCGGCTCTGTGTTTCTTATTTAATAAGACGGTTGGTTACATCTACAGACTGGATAAATTAAAGTTTTTGTTTTTGTTTTTCTGATAACCTTGGGATGCTCATCTTCAGTTTCATAATGTAATGATGTGATAGATTCTGCTCTGTCTCTGAATATTTTTATTATTTTTATTAAGTTTTTCCAAGGCTTGTATCTTATCAGTCAAGTTTTTATTATTTTCATTAGTAAGCAGTCAAACTTTTATTATTTTCGTTAGTAAATATTTGTAAGGCTTGTAAATTTTTTTTTTTGGAGCTGAGGATCGAACCCAGGGCTTTGTGCTTGCTAGTCAAGTGCTCTACCACTGAGCTAAATCCCCAACCCCGTAAGGCTTGTATTTTATCAGTCAAATTTTTATCTTTTTCAATAGTAAGTATTTGTAAGGCTTGTATTTTATCAGTCAAGTTTTTTATTTTCATTAGTATTTCTAAGGCTTGTATATTATCAGTAGTAACCTTTTCTAAGGCTTGTATGTTATGAATTGTAAGTTTTTTTAAATGTTTGTATCTTATCAGTAAAATTCTATTTGGCACAGTTATCAAACCATTTTTTAAGAATAAATCAAGAATTACCAAACTGATAATAATTATGACTGATATTATGTCGATTCCAGCTAAGTTGTTTATCTTTTCATTTATCTTTTTTATTTGCATCCATCCATAGTAGCAGTAAACAGGGTCTTAATTCCCAGCATTGTGATATGCCCGATTCTTAACATGGGAAAGATTTTAAGATTGTCTTTACACCTTTATAAAAAAATAATTAATTTTTTCAATTCAAAGTTTTAAAATTGCCAAGTATCTTACCAGCGCAGATGCAGATGCTGGAAGGGTGGGATTGTGCAGGGGTAATCAGATGTAGTGACAATGTTCTACCAGCAGGGGGAACAGGCCCAGCACTAAGGCAGGAGGGGAGCTGTTACTGAGAGATCCAAGTACAAGAGAATGCAACAGTTCTGGCTCAGCACCTGGCAGCCAGTAGCAAATGAGCTGTAGCCCAGGCAGCAGTGGTGGTGGCAGTGACCAGTGGGGCCAGGCAGCTGGACTACCTTCTGCCCTGGTGTTTGGCCTGAGAGAGGAGTGGTGGACACAGGGATGAATTGTGAGGAGCAAGGGGTTTGTGCCTGGGAGGGCAGCCTGGTGGCAAGTGAGGGCCCGGGCCTGGTGAGACAGCTAACCCTAGCAGTGTTTTGGGACCAGGGGCAGGCAGCAGCTGAAGGCTGTTGTAGAAGAACTGCAATGGAAAACCCCCAAATGCAGGAAAGCAGGTAGGGAGTGGCTGGGGGAAGGGAGAATAAGCTTTCTGCTCTAGTAGTGGTGTGGCAGAGTCACACTGCCTTGGCGTGGTTTGATCATGCCCCATATGGCCACCAGATATTGTGATTTCTTTTATCATTTATTAAAAAATAAAACTTGGAATAAATATTAAGGATATAAACCTGAGAGAACCGCAAGTGACCGTGACACACCACCACTGTCCACCTCCTGGCTCGAAAAGGCTATACAACCCCATGGCCCTGCCTCTTCTTCATCTGAGGGCCTCTCTTTCCCTTCTCTCAAGTCCGCCATGGAATTCCATGATCCATTCTGGCCAGCTGAATGTGAACCTGCCTCTCGAAACATCACGTGACTCCACTGGACATCAGATCACAACACAGACAAAATCCCTATAACAACGGGTGGCAGCCCAGACATTGGGCATCCTTGTGGCCTTTGGTGGCAACATGGGCCATGAATGGCCACACAGACCCTGCCTGTGGTAGGACCCAGACATGGTCCTTGGCAAGTATCTGGGGACTGGATGTCACCATGGCCCCAGGTGATAAGAAGGCCTCCCGCATCAGCCTACATCTCACCCCTTCACTTCAGATTGTCCCCTTTCCAAGCACTTGAACCATTCCGCTTCTCTTTCTCTCCCATTTTCCACCACATGCTTGCTCATTATAATGGCAGGCCCGTGGATGTCTTCCTGTCAGCTCAGGTTTTGAGGACTTTAGTAGAATGTAAAAATTTACAACAAAAAAAGTTGTAAAAATAGACATAGACACCAGAATTAGATAATCATCTACATCTTTTTTATAATAAAAGCATTGAATAAAGCAGATTTTTGTTGTTGTTTGAGATAGGGTTTCACTGTGTAGCCCTGGCTGTCCTAGAACTCACTCCATAGACCAGGCTGGACTTGAATCTGAGAGCCACCTGCCTCTGCCTCCCAAGTGCTGGGATTAAAGGCATATGCTACTTGCCCGGCCAAACTAGGATTGGAATGGAACTTGTTCAGCTTGATAAAGGGCATCTACAAAATACAGATAACATCACATATTTTTAAGTGTGAAAGATTACATGGTTCTCTCTTAAGATTAGGAACAAAATAGTTTTTGCTGCATCTATTGAGCTAGAGGTTTGGAAGTTTCTTGGTGTTGGTTCTAGCCTGGGGCAGTTAGGTAGGAAAAAGAAGTAGAAGTAGGAGTTGAGAGGTAGCTAAGCAGTTAAGATCACTGGTGCTCTTTTTTTTTTTTTTTAAAGATTTATTTATTTATCATGTATATAGCATGTATGACTGCAGGCCAGAAGAGGGCACCAGATCTCATTACAGATGGTTGTGAACCACCATGTGGTTGCTGGGAATTGAACTCAGGACCTCTGGAAGAGCAGTCAGTGCTCTTAACCTCTGAGCCATCTCTCCAGCCTACTGGTCCTCTTTTAGAGACACCCAGTTTGGATTCCCAGCACCCACATGGTGGCTCACAACCATCTGTGTCTTGTTGTAGGCGTTATAGAATAGAATCTGATATCCTCTTTTGGCCTCCAAGGACACCAGGGACACAAGTAGTACACAGACAGGTACACTGGCAAATCACTTATACACATACAACTTAAAAATAAATTTAAAAAAGAAGTAGAAGTATTCAAATTGGAATTTTATTTGAGATGATTTTGTTTGTTTGTTTTTACTTTTCGAGACAGGGTTTCTCTGTGTAGCTTTGCGCCTTTCCTGGAATTCGCTCTGTAGCCCAGGCTGGCCTTGAACTCACAGAGATCTGCCTAGCTCTGCCTCCCAAGTGCTGGGATTAAAGGCGTGCGTCACCATTGTCCGGCTTTGCCCGGCTTTGTTTTTGTTTTTCAAGACAGTTTCTCTGTGTAACCCTGGCTGTCCTGGAACTTGCTATGTAGACCAGGCTGGCTTTGAACTCACAACTCAGAGAAACATCTGCCTCTGCCTTCCACATGTGCCATCACTGCCCAGTGAGATGATGTCATCTTGTATATAGAAAATTCTAAGGAATCGACATACACATAAATAAGAAACATTACCAGAGCTAATAAATGAGATTGGCAAGGCTGGTAGGTACTAGATTGTTATATAAAATTTTGTTGTAATGTTATACACTTAGCAAATAAGAATAATAAATTAAGAAAATAATTCCATTTATATTTTCATCAAAATGAATAAAATGCTTCGATACAGCAGAATAAATACAACATTTGTATATTCAGCAATGAAACACTGAAAAATTAAAGAACATTTAAATAAATGACAAAACATCAAATGTTCATGGATCAAAAGACAGTATTGCTAACATGGTCATACTCAGCAAATTGGTATGTGTTTTTAATCTATTCTTTATCAAATTTATCTGTTCCTTTTGTGGAAATCAGTAAACTGAGTTTAGAATGCATATGTATATTTAAAGGTACCCAAATAGTTGTGGTATTCCTGGGAGGAAAAAAACATAATTGGAGAATTCACACTTCTCAGCTACAAAGTTACAATAATCAAGACTTTAAGGATAGATATATTGGGTTGGGGATTTAGCTCAGTGGTAGGCAAGGCCCTGGGTTCGATCCTCAGCTCTGGAAAAAAAAAAGGATAGATATATAGGTCAGTGGCATAGAATGAGAGATTCGGAAGTAAACCAATATGCTTACAGTCAATCAACTTATTGTAAGTCCACCAAGACCACCCAGAAAGAGAAGGCATAGTCTTTTCAACAAATAATTCTAGAATAAGTAGAAATCTACATATAAAAAAATGAAGTGGTACTCTTGCCTCATACTACAAACAAAAAGTAAATTCCACATGGATGCAGACCAAAACGAAATAGCCAAAGTATACAGCTTTCATTATTAGATATTTTAATAGTAAACTGTAAGGAACTTTTATAACTCAGTGATAAGAACCCTGAAATTAAAAAAAAAAAAATCACATTTATTTGATGTATTTGAGTGTTTTGCCTGTAATGGTGCACAAATTCAGAAGAGAGTGTTGGATCCCTTGGGACAGTCGTTACGGTTGGTGGTGAGTCACCATGTGAGTTCTGAGAATCAAACCTGGGTCCTCTCTACAAGAGCAGCCAGTGCTCTTTACTGCTGATCCATCTCTCCAGCACTAAAGATGTATTTTGTGTGAATGAGTGTTTTGTCTGCATGTATATCTGTATACTAATGAAAACTGAGACTTCTTCCCTCGGAAGCCATCAACTGTCAGTAGTGCCTTATCTAGGGGTGGGGCTTATGAGACCTTTCCCCTCCATGCTAGATTGATGACGGACTTGGTCCTGTGAAGGTTTTGTGCAGGCAACCACAGCTAATGTGAGTTCAAAAATGTAGTGGTCTTGTCATGTCCAGAGGATACCATTTTGATTCAGTCCTTCCCAACTTGTAGCTCTTGTAATCTTCCTGTCCCCTCTTTCAAGAGTACCTGAGTCTTGGAGGTAAAGAGCATGATGTCCCATTGTGGCTGAGGATTCCATAGACACTTTTCTTTACATTTTGACCAGTTGTGATTTTCTGTTTAACCACCTACCACTGCACAGAGAAAGTTCTCTGGTGTGGACTGGGTATAGAGATACAAATTTAGAGGACAATTTGATACTATGTCCACTTAGCAAAATAATAATAATAATAATAATAATAATATGTTCACCCCAGAAGACTATGAACTCCTGGATCATTAGTTTTGGGCCAGATTTACAGGCATGAGTTTCCTCCCATAGAATTGGCCTTAAATCCAACTGAAAAGTGATTTGTTATCCCCATAACGTATTACGTCCATGAATATACTTCAATATGCTGTCCATTATTGTAGCTCACAGGGTTTACAGCTGGCTAAGATTGTGGATGACTTTCTCCCTGAGAAGCTTACATGGCACCTTCTGGGACTGTGAAAGCAAATTAGTCAGGTGGAAGTTTCCAGGCCAGTACTAATTAATTTCTTGGTGTCCTGTGACCAGAGTGTGTGGTATCTGTTTCTAAGTGTATATAGTTCAATAATGTTAAATACATTTACACTGTTATGTAGAGAATCTCTAGAACCTTTTATCTTGCAAAAAGAAAACACTGACATCAGCAGTCTGATTTCCTTTGTCTCCCACACATAGCCGTCACCCTTCTACTTTCTTCCATTTTCAGTTTTACTACCCACATGTATATCCATAAGTGAAATTAATTCTTTTGGGATTGGCTTATTTTATTCAATGTAGTGACCTTAATGATCATCCATGTTGTAGAACGAGTCAAAATTACTTTTCTAATGTTTTAAAATTAATTAACTGTGCAGTGCTAGGGATTGAATTCAAGGCAAGTAAGTATTATACCACTGGGCTATGTCCTTAGCCCCAAAATATCCTTTTTAAAGTCTTTTCTCAGGCTGGAGAGTTGGCTCAGTGGTTAAGAGCACTGGCTGTCTTCCAGAGGACCTGGGCTCAACTCTCAGTGCCCATGTGATGGCTCACAACGGTCATAACTCCAGTTTCAGGGGATCTGATCCCCTCTTCTGATTTCTTTTGCCACTACACACATGGTGCCCATACATGCAAATAAAACACCCACATACATAAAACTAAATTATTTTCTCCTTTTTATGTCTGTCCAGCCATCCATTCATGGACATGGACTGTTTTTCATGCTAGGCTTGTGCAGTGCTAGGGACTAAATTCAGGTCCTGCTGCATGCTAGACAAATACTCTACCTATCAACCACATCCCCAGCCCTGCTAGCAAGAGTGACATGGCAGTAGATGTGGGTGTGCAAATTCTTCTTTGAGAGCCTGTTTTTTGTTCTATATATGTTTTGAGTTTCTAAGAACAGACCTAGAAAGCAGAAAGCAGGCTGAATGCTGGAGAGGGGGACTGGGGTGGGTGGTACTTTGACTTCTTTTATATACTTAAACATTTATAGTAGGCATGAAGTTCTTTGTATGATTGGTAAACTATGACAAAACTAATTGTTATATATTTGGTTTGTGCAACATTTAGAAGTCAGAAGTCTCCTTACCACAGATACCTTCAGCTGTTGTGAAAGACTGTAAATGGAATCTAAAGCGGAATTCCTTCCCTAAAAATGTTTTCCACGAATGTGCTAGGTAAGTGTTCTATGCTCAGCCTTGCCTATATTATGGGTGTTTGGGTTTGCTGAGACAGGTTCTTATATAGCCCAGGTGGGCCCCAAATTCACTTTGTAAGCTAAAGTTAGCCTTGAAGTTTTGATCCTTCTGGCCCTACTTGTGAAGTTCTAGGATGGTAAGCATGTGTCATGTGCTATACCTGGCTTGTGTGTATATTATCTATTGGTAACCTCAGGATAGAAGATGACAAAAAGTTTGTTTGTTTTAATTTTTTATTTTTATTTTATACGAGTTGAATTTTTTTCCCTTTGAGACAGGGTTTTTCTGTGTAACAGTCCTGGCTGTCCTGGAACTCAGAGATCTGCCAAAAGGCTTCAGCCAACACCACCCAGCTTTTGAACTTTTGTTTTTAATTTTTTTTTTTTAACAAGTTGAGTTCTCATTTGGATAGTTTTGCAATTAGAATAGTCCCTTTCAGTAATTTTGTGTAGAAACGGTTAAGTGAAGAGTAATGATCACATGTACATAAATGTTATACTGAATGGTGTCGAGCCTCAATAGCACAGCATTTCTATGATAACTCTGAGCCATCTTTCCTCCACATTCCAAAGTGCTTGTGTGGAGCTTGAAAGGGATCTAAAAATATTTTTCGCCGGGCGGTGGTGGCGCATGCCTTTAATCCCAGCACTCGGGAGGCAGAGCCAGGCGGATCTCTGTGAGTTTGAGGCCAGCCTGGGCTACCAAGTGAGTCCCAGGAAAGGCGCAAAGCTACACAGAAAAACACTGTCTCGAAAAACAAAAACAACAACAACAAAAAATTCTAAACCTAAGCAATTGCTGAAAATGGTTTTTCTTTGGATTTTTGTAGTATGGACGGGGAAGTTTTTTTTTTTTTGTTTTGTTTTTTGGTTTTTCGAGACAGGGTTTCTATGTGTAGCTTTGCACCTTTCCTGAAACTCACTTGGTAGTCCAGGCTGGCCTCGAACTCAAAGAGATCCACCTGCCTCTGCCTCCTGAGTGCTGGGATTAAAGGCATGCGCCACCACTGCCTGGCGGGGAAGTTCTTAAGAACGACATTTTGACTAAATTCAGCTTCCTTATGAACACAGGAAAAAAGTGGTTTCTGAGGAAATCTGGTAAAAGGAAGTGGTGTTTTGTGCAGCTGTGTGGATAGTCACTTGTCTCACAGAAAGGAAACTAAGGCCCAGAGAAATGTGGAAAAGCTTGTCCTGAGCGCTGAGAATGTTTAAGTGCTATTTTCATTGTGGTTTGAAGATTGCTCTGGTCAGATGTGATTCATCACTGTACCTCCTGCATGCAGTGGGTAGTGGCAGAAGGATCATGATCTGAGGTAGACTTTGACTACGTACTGTCTCTTGGGGCCTAGAGAGATGGCTCAGCAGTTAAGAGCACTGGCTGCTCTTCCAGAGGACCTGTGTTCAATTCCCAGCATCCACATGGCAGCTCACAACGGTCTGTAACTTCAGTTCTAGGGTACCTAGCACCCTCACATAGACATAAATGCAGGAAAAACACCAATGCACATATAAATAAATAAATTTAAAAAAAGACCTTGTCTCCAAAAGAGCAAACAACAACAAAAGCCAACAGTACAGAACAGAAATGAAAAACAGAAACAGAAAACATAAAAAATCTTGCTCCAGCTGCAATTTAGAAGGAGCTTGGAGGGAGGGAAAATATATGCAAAAGCTGCCCTATATAGTTGGGTATTATCTGACCCACCAATCTATAAAGTAGGATATACACAACATCAATCCATTATCTTCTTTTTTTCTCTTCAAGACAGGGTTTCTCTGTGTAGCCCTGGCTGTCCTGAAACTCCAGGCTGACCTGGAACTTAGAAATCCACCTGCCTCTGCCTCCTGAGTGTCCATCACCACCGCCCACTCACAATCCATTATCAAGTGGAAGTGGTATATATGTGTTGGACCCAGGCAGGTCCTGAAGGCACAAGCATGCTATATGAAGAAGTTGTCCAAATGCCTATGGTTTCTATTTCCATCACAATACCATCTGCTCCCAAACATGCACCTTTAGCCTCATGTGGTATGCTCTATGATCAGTTGACTAAGGCCTGGTTTACTAATGGCTCTGCATGTTATACAGGCATCACCCAAAGCTGTTTCTGAGACACCCATGAAAGATAGTGACAAAGGGAAATCTTCCCAGTGGGCAGAATTTTGGGCAGTATCCATGGTCATGCATTTTGTTTGAAAGGAGATATGGCCATATGTGTAATTTATGGGCTGTAGCCAGTGGATTGACTGGATGGTCAGGGACTTGGATTTTTGAGCATGATTGGAAAATTGGTGAGAAAGACATTTGGGAAAAAGTATATGGATCTCTCCAGATGGGTTAAGGATATGAAGATACTGTGTCCCATATAAATGATCATCCAAAGATGACTTAAGCAGAGAAAGGGTTCAGTAATCAAGTAGACAGGATGGCCTAGTGTGTGGACAGTCAGCCTCTTTCCCCAGCCATGCCTATCATTGCCTAAGAACAGAGTGGTCATAGTGGCAGAATGGAGGTTATGCATGGGCTTGACAACATGAACTTTCACTCACCAAATCTGACCTGGCCACAGCTGCTGCTCAGTGCCAGATTTGTCCGAGATATGACACCATTTCCAAGGGTGACTGACTATTAGATACTTCCTCTATGGAAAGGATAATTTGTTCTTACTGGAGTGTTGTATATCTGGTGGGGGTTCACATGGGTCCGTGGAAAGAAGGCACAGAGGCACTCTAAGGATGAAATTTTTAGCCTTTCCAGCTGCAGATGGATCATTCTCTCATGGACTGACTCACTGTAGCTTAGCAAAAGGACCTTTTATGGTTATACAATTCACACCTTTAGCAAGTCAGTTCCATATACCAAAACCTTTATCTAAGTCCCCCAAAGGGACAATGCCAAATGTAAATTCTCAGTTGAAAGACATCCTGGTTTGCCAGGTCCTCTCTCAACCAAGTTTTGCATAGGCTCTGAACCCCTAGGAAACACTCAGATAAAGACTTCAAACAGAAGGTTCCAGAGACGAAAGGTAGCAATCACAGAAGGCAGATTAAAGCTAGGTGCTAACACTCCAGAGTCAAACCAGCTGCAGAAATCTGCAGGAATTCTCCCAACATATCCCCCTTTTTTATATGCAACAATTAATTATATTGGAGATTATGTAGCTTTACAGCATATACAGCCTTTTCTCTTTCTGTTTATCAATCTTATGTAAGTAAGCCAAAAAACATTTTAAAGCCAATAAGGTTGCTATTGCTAGCACAAGAGTAACACTTGCCTAAACAAGAAATCTATTCAAGTGATTTTACAGGGTTGAATGAGGCTATAGTATCTGCATGGCTTTCCAGATCAGTTAACTTTTTTGTGAAAGTTTCCTTAACTTTTTTACTGTAAATCATAAATCATTTGAGAAGAATTAGGGTGACCTTTCAAATGCATCTTAACCTTTTTCCAATCATACTTGCTTTTATTGAACTTTAAAGGTATAATACAATAGGATGTAACATTCAAATCACATTTTAATTTTATCTGCTCCTTCAATATTTCTTTTTATTTATAAATTGTATGGCTTATGTCAGGCCTCTTGCTACCTAGCTCTTATATTTCAGTATTTCTAACTGATCTCCTAACAATATAACAGCTTGTCTCAAACCAGCTAATTCATTAACTATCTCACTATTTTATTTTGTTCAGTTCAAAGTTCTGTAGAATGTTTATATCAGTCTCTAAATAACTCAGCAGTTTGAATTTCTTTATGAAGGGCCACTCTGGCTGTTGCAGTAGTAGCAGTCAATGCAATAATTCCCATAATAACTGCAGTAGTCATTCCAACAATTTGACATGTTCGTCTTAATAGTCTTTTTGTTTGTTTGTTTGTTTGTTGAAACAAGGTTTCTCTGTGTAGTTTTGGTGCCTGTCCTGAATCTCACTCTGTAGACCAGGCTGGCCTTGAATTCACAGAGATCCACCTGGCTCTGCCTCTCAAGTTCTGGGATTAAAGGTATGCGCTCTGCCTCTCAAGTGCTGGAATTAAAGATATGCGCCACCACTGCCCGGCTCTTCTTAATATTCTTTCAGTGAGCTTCTGTACCAAGATCATCATAGTGAGTTTTGCCATGGCCTTGACAACTTCACAGGTATCCAGATTGCTGGCCTTGTTTTTAAGAATGTATAAACTTTCAGAAGTTAAGTTTAAAGACATACTAGCATTAATACAAGTATGAAGGGTACAGCATTCACAAGTGATGCTATAATTTTTAGGGTGCCATTGTATAGGCCTCTTCAGTAGCAAGTAAGGCAATGGTACACACACCATAAAAGGATGGCTTTGATTTAGTCTAAAAGACCAAGTATACGTATCATCCTTAATGTTTAACTTACCTTCCCACGCTTTAAGAGGGTGGAAGGCACTTGCTAATTTCTACAAGTTAATCTGAATTGAACTGCTAAATTGCAGGAAAGGACCTGACATTCCAACTCCATGCCATTGGATAGGATCATTAACAGAAGAACTAATTTCTACAGTTCCTTTCAAACTATACCGCTTCCATCTTAACTCTGAGTGAGAATATTTTCCTTGAGGGGAGCCATAAGGGCTCTAATAAATTACGTCTCTGTAGGAGATATTAATTAACACTCGAGGTTTCTCACTCTTACATTGTTGCCAGTGTACCTAGTCAGATTCCTTGATGGTAACCCTCATCTCATAGAATGGTAGATTTATGGAACTAGCAGCATTAATCTCCTGTCCTTTGAAACCAGATGCATGAAGCATATAAAAATTATTATGATAATCTTGGGTAGTATTGACTGTAGATAGCCACACTTGAAAGGTCATATCTAAACATCGAATTCCAATCCCCAGACAAATAGGAATTCCTTGTACACTCACAGTATAATTTTTAATCTCTTTACCCTCCTCCATTGGCTGAGCAGGACTTTGGTTGTCATAAGGACCAGGTAGCCAAGAAGATTCATTAACCACCATAGGAATATCTGTATCTCCCCAACTTACGTTACATTAATTGGAGAATTAGGAATAAAGTCCCAGTAAGTATGATCAGTTCCTGTTGCCTGTACAGTTATCACAGATAGCACGGCAAGGAACAGATTTGTAGCATTTACAGGTCTTTGAGTCATTCGAATTATTGCCTCCTCTTTGTCACATGAATTCTTTTTTTTTTTTTTTTCCGAGACAGGGTTTCTCTGTGTAGCTTTGCTCCTTTCCTGGAACTCACTTGGTAGCCCAGGCTGGCCTCAAACTCACAGGGATCCACCTGGCTCTGCCTCCTGAGTGCTGGGATTAAAGGCGTGTGCCACCACTGCCCGGCAAAGATTTTGTAGTGTTCTGCCTGTAGGTATGGCTGCAGGCCAGAAGAGGGCACCAGATCTCATTATGGATGGTTGTCAGCCATCATGTGGTTGCTGGGAATTGAACTCAGGACCTCTAGAAGAGCATCCAGTGCCTTTAACTTCTGAGCTCTCTCTCCAGTCCCTTGTCACATGAATTCTTGAACTGTCCTGTAGCTGTAAGTTTCTCTGGTCCCACCCAGCCCTGCAGTCTTGTGGCCACTTACAAAATAATCACTCAGAGGCTTAATATTAATTGCAAATTATATGGCCTATGGGCCAAGCTTCTTTCTAGCTAGCTCTTATAACTTAACTCAACCCATTTCTATTAATCTATATATTGCCATGTGGCCATGCCATTACTGGTCTGCTGGCATGTGACTCCTTTGACATTGGGCTGGTGTCTCCCCTGACTCCACTCATCTTCATCTCATCCTCAGTTCAAATGTACCGCCTAACCTTATCCTACCCTGCTATAGGCCAATGCAGCTTTATTTATCAACCAATCATAGTAACACATATTTACAGTGTACAGAAAGACATTCCACAGCAGTGTCCACAGGTGGGAGGATTAGCTGTCTGCTCCAAAGGCCTTATGTATCTTTTCTTTCCCAGAGGCATCTCAGCAGTCAAAGCATTCAAGAGACTCCTCTTGCTCATACTGAATTTTTTATCAATATTGATGGGATCCACAACCTTTTATCTCCTTTGGAAACATAAGCATACCCTCAGCCCTATCTTAATACTTTCCTTGGTTCTTATTTTGATGTTTAAACATTTATAATACATAGAATGACTCAATTTATCAGTTTTTCCACAATCCAGTGTTTTTCAGTAGCTGTTGTCCCTGTTTCATTAGCATTTAAAAAAATTTTACAGTTAGCAAAGCATTATCCAGTCTATCCTTAGGGGTCCTCATAGCCTCCTTCTGTTTAACAAGCTTCTCCTTTAGAGTGTGATTAGATCTTTCAACAATTGCTTGTCCTGTAGGATTATATGGTATCCCTGTAATGTGTTTTATGTTGTAATGTGTAAAAAAAATTGTTTCATTTTACTGGAAACATTAGCTAGGGCAATACCAGTTTTAATTTATATCAATATGCCCATTACAGCCATTGTTTCTAATAAATATGTAATTATAGAATCAGCCTTTTCAGAGCTTAAAGCAGATGCCCATTGAAATCCAGAGTATATATCAATAGTATGATGAATATATTTTAATTTTCCAAATTCTGCTATATGAAATACATCCATTTGCCAAATTTCATTTCTTTGTGTACCTTTAAGATTAGTTTCTGCAGGTAAAGGAACTTGATTATACAAAGAACAAGCAGGACAGTCTTTTTATAATTTCCTTAGCTTGTTGCCAAGTAATTGCAAATCTTTTCCTTAAGCCCCAATTATTAACATAATGTTTCTTATGAAATTCTAAAGCTTCCAACACATTTCCTATCAGTAATTGATCAATCTCTTTATTTCCTTTTGCTAATGACCCAGGCAACCCAATATGGGACCAAATATGAGTGATGTATAATGGCTAATTTCTGTCTTGGATTGCTTGTTGTAGTTGCATAAATATTAAAATCAATTTTGAATTATCAGGAATATGTTCAGCAGTTTCTATATGTAATACAACCCTTTCTGCATATTGAGAATCAGTAATTATATTAAGAGACTCATTAAAGTCTAATAACACCATCAGAATGGCATAAAACTCTGATTTTTTAAGTGAATCATATGGACTTTGAATTGCTTTTCTGATGTTTCCTGCTTTATAACCAGCCAAACCTAATTTGTTTGCATCAGTATAAAATGTAAGAGTTCTAGAAATAGGTGTTCTTTTCACTATATGGGAAAGAATCCTTTCAGTTTTTTTTTATAAATTGAAGTTGCTTACCTTTTGGATATTTGTTGTTAAATTCTCCTAAGAAATTACTACAAGCTCTTTGCCAATCATCATTAACCACCCATTACTGCACAATTTCAGCATTAGTATAGGGTACTACAATCTCAGCTGGATACATTCCTGACAATTATGTCTTATTATTCCCTTTATGATTAATTGAGAAACCTTTTCTGTATAGGTTTTTAACTTTTTACTGTTTGTGAGCTAGAAAAATCCATTCCAAAATATTATCCTCCCTTTGCATAATGAGTCCAGCATGGGAATGATTAAAGGTACAATTACTAAAATACATTTAGTTGTGAGATTTCTATTTGCCCTTAAGGCTCTATACATTTAATCCACTCTGTACTCTGTTTTACCTGAGATAAGGTTCCAGTGCCTACAAATTGAGTGGAGACTTTTTGTAAGGCCAATTGGGATTATAAGATTTTTGAAAATTTACAGATATATCAGTTTTAGTGTCTAGTAAGCCTGAAATTTCAATGCCATTTACTTGTAATTTTAACTTTGGCCTCTTTGTCAAAATATTTTCTTTCCAGTATTTCCAAAACCTCCTGTCCTATATATTGGAGCTGCTTTACCTTTAAAATCTGGAAGTAATAACAACTGAGCAATTTTACCACCAGCATTTATTTACATAGTCCTTTTCACATAAGCCATTTAATAGAAGCATTAAAATGAACAATCTCTATAGATTCTAGGAGGCAATTTTATGCAATACTACAGAGTATTTTTATAAAAAATTTTAAAGAGAAGATCTGTTTTTATAGATCCCAAGTATCATGTTAATGTAACTTGTCAATTATTAACAGTGTGGATCAAACAATTTACCTGTATTTTATTTAGTGGAAAAATAATTTTTGTAAGCTCTTTATCAGTAAGAGATCATTTTTATGAGCTTTTACCTTAGTAACCATATTACCTAATAAGCTAATAGCCCAATCTGTTGCAGGTGATACATTTTTATAGAATTTAACAAAAAATTTCTAGAAAGCAACATAAAGAGCAGAGCCACATTTTCAGTAATGATAAACAGAGTAGTGTTATGATATTGCACATGAGAGGCTCCCCGTCTGGCTGGGCCAGGGAATCCCATGTGTGAGGGAAAATATGCTGGGCAGATGCAGCCACAGGCTGCAGTGTGTGGACAATCACTCATCCCCCAGGCACTGCATCCACATGGAAATGAGTTTATTATAATAGAGAGATAAAGAGAAAGATAGGGAAAGAGGGAGGCAGAAAGACAGAGGTGGAGGAGAGGGGTCAAAGGTGCAAACCTCGTGGGAATGGAGAGAGGGTGTGGGGGAGGAGCAGTTTTCTTTTTAAAGGGGGCTTCAGGGCAGGATACTGGGCAGGTCTTCAAGGAGCAGGATTTCAAGGGGCAGGTCAGAATACTAACATTCTTCCATTTTGATTATTATAAAAAGGCGAGTTATGGATAGCAAATGTAGGAACAAGGGTGCTGAATTGAGACTGCTTCACGCTGACAAGGGGTGAAGTGGGAAGGGGAAGCCGGGAGTTACACATGGTGGCAAGAGATCTCAGGTGTCTGTTCCTTGAGGGACCTGAGGAGGCAGATTGCAGCGGTGATGTTCCAGGAGCTTGGGGGAATGGCATGCCAAATCAGGAGTACAGAAGCCATGGCATCTGCTGTTTCTCTGGAGGACAGGCGGAACAGTGACTCTGCAAAATATGCTTGAAAAATAGGTGGGGTCAAAAATGGTCTCTGGAGATTGTTAGTTTTCATCAGACCAGATTTCTTGATACAGTAGCAGAACTTTTCCCAGGAACCTGTAGGTATCTGTATGACAGCTGGAATAGATTTATATCATAGCAAAAGGGTTAAAAATCCATAGCAATTTAAGGACTCTTAACTCTTTGTAGTCAGTGCTCTATCAGTTTATCAAAACTGTATTTACCAATATTAAAAATTTGAACCACTGGAGTTATATCTGAAACTAGTCTATCCTGTACAAAACCAGTCTATCCTATACATGAAGTCTGTGAATGAGGCATACCTATCTGTATTTTTAACAGGAAACTTATTAATGAGCTATTAAGGTGCTTGTAATCTTGGGATTGGGGCTGTTAAACTGATACCCTAGTCATCAAACATCATCAGATCTGAGAAGGATAAATTTGAGAAGTAAGACAGCTTTCCAGCTACCTAGTCAGCAATCCCAAGTCTCTCCATGGTCATTGAGGGGAACAGAAGCCCCAAAGGCAGCACTTGTTCAGCTGATAAGCCCAGAAGATCTGATAGATTTTTTTTTTCTGTGAGTAGAAATTTGGGGAGATCATCCCACCTATCTTTGCAGAGAGGACAAGCGATCTCCTCTTATTCACAGTCTAGACAAGATCTCAGCTTTTCATTGTGTGGCTGGCCTTGCCATAAGCTTCCAGGTTGAAATTCTTCTGTGGCCATCTATCTTCTTGGAGAAGATACAAGATGCTGCTAGGAGTTGACATGTCTCTCTATCATTAAAAGCTTTTATATTAAATGCTATATTTTCAGATCTCTAAAGGTATTTGAGGACTAGGAGAACAAAATATGTTAGATGTATTTAAATTAACTTTGAGAGCATACATATAAATTAAATCTGAATATGCAGGTTTCCCAGTTGGTCACAGCTTAATGAAGTTAGCAAGGACAAGGTGGCTTACATTCTTAAGCCTGAACAGACCTTGAGTAAGGAGAGATATTTTTTTAAGCCGTTGACTGTGATATCTGATTCTATTACCTTTTTTTTTTTTTTTTTTTTTTTTTTGGTTTTTCGAAACAGTTTCTCCATGTAGTTTTGGTGCCTGTCCTGGATCTCGCTCTGCAGACCAGGCTGGCCTCAAGCTCACAGAGATCCACCTGGCTCTGCCTCCTGAGTGCTGAGATTAAAGGCGTGCACCACTGCCACCTGGCTCTATTACCATTTTTAAGGCCCTGTAGTTGTAATTCTAATCTTTGAGTACAGCCAGATTATAATCCTGAATGATTTATATAGAAATAATTATTTCTTAGGGTCATATAATACCTCTTTGGTTCTGCATAAAGCAGGTCAAGTGTCTTATCTTATTGCAATATTGGGTCCAGTTTACTGGTATATTATTAATGGGCATTTGGTAGCAAATTTGGTCCCCTATGCCAGGGGTTCCACCTTTAACTCAGCCCTCTAGCCTATCCTGGGAACAAGGAGCAAAGGACAACATATTTTTCTCCGTAATTGCTTCAATCTGAAACGGGACGTAGATGGTCAGAGAGCCTAGGAAGGCCAAAAGATTGGTCAAAGGTAAGGAAGGAACCCAGGCAATGGAGTATTTATCAGAAGTATGTAGTCCTCTGGCCTAGGTGTAGAGAAAGGAAATAATTACGTTTGGCTGGACTGGTCCACATCAGCCTTTAGCAGGTCCATGTCATCTCACGGGTTGAAGTCAATAGCCAATGCCTGGATGTGTCACTCATCCAGAAGGAAGCCCACTGAAACAGATACAGACTAGAGACAAGAGTTAAAATTTTATGAATTTATTTGCAACCTCTTGGCCCATGGTCTTAGTAATTGGGAAAGGGAGGCCAGGAAGGAGCAAAATACCATCCTCAGGAACAGACATGTGAGGAAACTCATTTGTTTAGAGCTCGTTTGACCTCTGTGAAGTGGATCCAATGGTTTCTTTTGATCCTGTGAAGTTTATATGAATTTTTAGTTCATAAAAGGACATAAAAGTTTTAGATAAATCAGTATTACCAATCAGTACTGAAATCCAAATTGTAAAAAAGCAGGTGAAAATTTAAAATCCTGAGCTTGTGACCCAGATAGTATCAGAATTATATAAATGTTAAAATCTGAAAATTTAAAATCTTAATATAATGATATCGCCTGCATGTGGTAATGCTGATGCCCTGGAGGGGAGCTCATACCTCTCTGGACCCTGTCCACACATGTAGCCTTGGAGTCAGATGGCTAGAGTACCAGGTGCCCCACCCATACTTGAGCCACTGACAGGAAGTGGATTTTTTGCTGCCCTTAATAAAGATGGCAGTGAGGTCATATGACCTTAGTAAAGATGTCTTGACCTTAGAAAAGATGGCATCTGCCTGACTTTGTGATGGCCCTTATCAAATATGGCAACTGATTAAAAACTGTCATTTTTTTTTTTTAAAGACAAAGTGAGCAGATAAGGAACAGATAAATTGAAGCATTTAAAAGTCAGTCAGAAACAAGTTTATGTGGCCATCTCCTGAGCCCTGGTAGCATGGTAGTGGCAGAGGGAAGGTGGGCTGCTGGAGGAGGGAAGAGCTTGGCTCAGCGTGCCTTGCACTGAGCAGTGACCGGAGCAGTGGTGGTGGCAGTGGTGGCAGGGCAAGGAAGAAGAGTGAGAAACGGAACAGACAGAGACAGAACAGTATGAGACAGTAATGGTGAAGGGATTAGACTGTTGCAGAGGCAAGGGATGAGGGGCAGTTTTAAAGGGTGTACATGCTGTGGAAACAGAGTAGCAGGCGGGAGAGAGGACCCCCCAGTCCCCTCCCCCCCATGCAGCATGGTGTGAGCTTGAACCCAACAGTGTGAGCAGCATTATCAACAGCGGCAGAAATACAGTCAAGTGACCAGATATTTATGTGGCTAGTCCTCCACCCCTTTCAATTGGCAGCTGGTAGGGCGGGCTCAGGCCTTCACACCAAGTCCTGTGGGTGGAACAGGCAGATGAGGTCCTGGCAACAGAGTTAAGTGACAGAGAGAAAAGATTTAAGAGATAAAATTACAGACAAGGAGAGGAATTTGGCAAGGGATAGACAAAGAGAACAAACTTTGCCTGGTGGGCAATTTTACACGTCACACATCACCTGGTAACAGGTGATGATGTAATTGCTTAGCAGAGTCTGGAGGAGCATGGGGAGTGCGTGATGAGGAAGGAGATGGGATAGGAGAGGTTAGGTGCGTTTTCCACAGTGAGGTACAAGGTCCAGTGGACTGATTTCCAGCATCCCAGAGGATCAGCAAACACCGATGAACGGTGCAAGATAGCCAATGGACCGTTGTAGCAAAGGCTATGGGCCATGGAATTGAGTGGGCACATACTGTTTCTATATGCCATCGCATAGGATTGGGGGCCGGAGGGCTTAAAGCCTGAAAGATACGTGTAGATACTGACACCGGTACTTTGGGAGACTCTGGTGGAGAGATTAACAAATCTCAGTTGTGGGAAATGCCCAGAAGGGAAGGGAGAAATCTTATCAATAGGGTGAAAAGTCCCAGCAGTCCTCTAGTCAGACAAGTGGTGGATGGTACAGGGTCCCAGAGTTCCTGAGACTGCTGGCAGGCAGGAGAAAGCAGTGGGAGGGCCTGCCGATGTCACAGCACCAATGCCAACGTAATGATATTGCACACAGGAGGCCCCAGTTGACCAAGCCAGGGTTTTTCAAGTGTGAGGGAAAACATGCTGGGTAGATACAGCTGTGGGCTGAGGCTCGTGGACAGTCACTCTTACCCTAGGCATTGCATCCACATGGAAATAAATTTATTATAATAGAGAGGTGAAGAGAAAGATAGGGAAAGAGGGAGGCAGAAATAGAGAGGGATGCAGGGGAGTGGTCGAGGGTGCAAACCTTGTGTGAATGGAGAGAGAGTGAGCTGGGGGGATGGGAATGGGCAGTTATCTTTTTTAAAAGAGACTTTATGTCAGGACGCTGGGCGGGTCTCCAAGGGGCTGATTTCCAAGGGGCAGGTCAGAATACTAACAAGAAGAGCAAACAATACTATAGTTTAAAATCTATTCTTTTAGTTCATTTACTATGAAATTTAAACATTAATTATATAATCAAGAGACGAGAACATCTTTATACAGTGACTGAGTAATATCTCTGGAAATTCAAACAGCATTGACTTAGTACTTTATGCCCTGACCATAGTTTTTTGTTTTGTTTTGTTTTTGTTGTTTTGTTTTGTTTTTTTTCGAGACAGGGTTTCTCTGTGAAACAGTCCTGGCTATCCTGGAACTCACTCTGTAGACCAGGCTGGCCTTGAACTCACAGAGATCTGCCTGCCTCTGCCTCCCGAGTGCTGGGATTAAAGGCAAGGACCACTACCACCTGACCTCTGCAATTGTTTTTTTATTAGAAGTTTGGCTTGTTTAAAATTTTTTATTTCTCCCATGAAGGGACCATTGATAATGAGTTATTCCCACTACTAGGGAAAAAAATAAAAAACATCTCCCATGAAGGGATCTTTAATATTGAGTTATGAACATTTTAAACCCAAGTTAAGCAAACAAACAACAAGAAAATTTAAGCTCTGGGCCTGCTGTGCTTGATCAGGCTGCAGCAGTAAGGCTGCTCTCTCTCTTTGTAATTCAGATGTGGCTCTGTGCTGACAGGCAGATCTGTGACAGAGCTGACAGGCAGAGGGCTCTGAGTTTCAGCTAGCCTTTTTTTCTTTCTCTATTTTTACTGGGAAGAGGCTTTTTTCTTTCCTTTATTTTTCATTTACAGGGCCTTTTATTTTTTAGGGCTTGATTCAATATATTCCCCATTTTTACTGGGAAAATCCTTTTTCTTGATTAAGCATTTCTCCCTTTTCCATTGGAAAATTTCCTTTATGTTGGTTAAGCGGCGGTGCTTGTGGCTGGCTGATGGATGTTGCGGTGGCAGAAGAATCATGAGCCATGGTTACCTTTCTAGAGCTTTATACAGAAGGAGAGACGGCACACCTGCTTTTTAAGGCTGGGACGCCGTTGCAGGCTGGTGATGTAATTAAGGACATAATCCTTACATCCCAGACTTATTAGAAAAAAAAAGCAGGTAGATGGGAATAGGGGCGTCGTTTCTCTCAAAAGCTGCTTCCAGCTGACTGTTGGACGTCGGTCGGCTCTTGGGGGAGTCTTCTGAGGTAGACAGGCGTTGTGGGATACTGTCTGCCATCCGTTTGTTCTAGAGACATTTATCCTTCTTGGCTGTGGCTGGGAACCTTTTGTCTGACAAGATTCTGGTGACATAGAAAAAAGCTTAGAGAGAAAAGAATCTTTTTTTTTTTTTTTTTTTTTGAGACAGGGTTTCTCTGTGTAGCTTTGCGCCTTTCCTGGAACTCACTTGGTAGTCCAGGCTGGCCTCGAACTCACAGAGATCTCCCTGGCTCTGCCTCCCGAGTGCTGGGATTAAAGGCGTGCACCACCACCGCCCGGCCATTATTATTTTATGTTGTTAGATCCAGCCTGTCCAGATGAATTTTGAAACATGTTAAGCTTTATCAGAGACAGATTATTTTAAAGCACCTGTTTCCTTTACTAGTTTGGCATCCAGGAGACAGGTGATCAATTGTTAAAAGCAACTCACAGTAATAGATGTTTACATTAAAGTCTTTTTTGTAGCGCCCAGACACTTTTGGGTCTGGGGGTGTAAATACCTTTTAGCTGTTATAGTTTCTTACTTGATGATCTCTGGACTCCAGCTATGTGGTGGTCCTGTACCATTAGCTGAACAGTGAGTTAGAACAGGGAACTGGGAAGAGAAAAGCTTGTGGTGTATGATAATTTTTTTTTTTTGGAATTAGGGACAAGGCAAAGATCAGGGCCCTGTGTGTATGCACATGAGAAACACAGGCAGTAGATCCGGAGTGAGACAATGAGCTCTTATCTTAGCTGGAAATCTTTTTCCATTAAGTAACTCTGAAAGTGCAATTAAATCTGGTGAGGTGGATAAGAGAAAGGAGAGGTGACATCCCAAAACTCCCAGGACCAAGTCAGTGGCTCTGGTGTCCCGAAGGACAGAAATGGACCGCTTCCCTGCTGCGTTCTGGGTTCCCTGCCATGTCTGTAGCCAAGCCTAGGTCTGCTGGAGGTCTTAGCTTGATGTACTCTTGGTGCCTGGGGGCAGTCAGCTGACTGGTTGTTTTTATAGCTGTTGATGGCCTAGCAGGGCATTCGTTAGCCCGTGGCCTTTTTTTCACTTAAAATAGGGACTCAACAGCTTTTGGGAGTCAGTGAGTGCCAGCACTTGGCAATTTTGTTTTCGGGCTTTTATCTCTTCCCTGGCACACCTTAAATGCCACAGATGACTCTTTTGCCTGTGGGGTCAGGAGCCTTGCTCTCCAGATGCTTAAGTTTTAGTCGGGGAGGTCTGGGGAACAAAAGACGGGTTTTATTCCGTGTCCTGAATTTTTTTTTCCTGATGATTGATGGCTTAAGGACAGCTTTTGGAAGGTCTGCCAGGAGGCAGACTATAAACCGATTCTTTTGGAAGACTTGTCTGAGGCTATAAGCTGATTTTTGGCTTAAGAGCCATCCTGACTACTGTAAACTTATTTGTATGGATCTTAGCCGCTACCAGACCGGTCTGTGTCTCTCAAGGCAGTTTGAGAATGAGTGGGTGGAGTTAAGGTGAGTTAGGGCGAGAGTCGTAGAAGCCGCCCAAGCCTGCGCATTTGAGCCCGCCCACTGCCGGAGGAAGTCAGACAGAAAAGGCAGATGCAGAAATGGGGAGGGAGAAGAGTTTAGAGCTTTAGCAGAAAGCTTGAGGATAAAGTAACTCTTTTATTTGTCCATTCACTGGCAGAAGTTTCCACGATGCTGTTATGTGGCCATATTTACCAGTATCCACCCCATCCACCAATGTAAGTGGTAAATGTATCCGCCCCTTTGTCCCATGGCTGTAGCCGAGAGAAAAATAAAAAATTAAAATAACAAACCAGGATCAGACTCCAATCCCGGGCGTCCCCGAGGAGTGAAGAGAGATGTGTGAATCAGCTCAAGTTAGCCATCCTCTTTGTCAAGGGATGGTAAGGGCTGCTGTGGCTGCGCTGCAGTTGGTCCACCGTTGGACCCGAGGCAGCATTGACCCCCTCGTCAGGAGTGAAAATGTGCCTGCTGTTGCCAGCGCAGCCCGAGGACAACCCCTGGGGTGTCCGTTGCAAAGAATATAGCTCAGACTACAGCCGTGAGAATGGCCGGACTCACTCACTGTGGTGAAGAATCATGGCAGTAGCAGTAGTAGTAGCTGTGTGTGGGTCCAGTGGAGGAGAGGGACGAGCACGTGCTCACTGTCTCTCGGTCTTGCTGGATGGGGGAGGAGGCAGCAGCGGTCACAGCTGGTCCTGGGTGGTCTATCTGAGTCACGGCACCAATGTTGGTTAAGCAGCGGTGCTCGTGGCTGGCCGCTGTCCGACAGATGTTGCAGTGGCGGAAGAATCATGAGCCATGGTTACCTTTCTAGAGCTTTATTGGGAGAGAAAGGCAGAGAGAGAGAGAGAGAGAGAGAGAGAGAGAGAGAGAGAGAGAGAGAGACCGTGTAGAGGAGGGAGAATACGGAAGGAGAGGCGATACAGAAAGAGGGGGCACAGAGAGGGCATGCCTGCTTTTTAGGCTGGGATGCCGTTGCAGGCTGGTGATGTAATTTAAGGACATAATCCTTATACTTTCCTTCCCTCTTCTCTGTTGGGAAGACTTCCCTTTTTATTTCCTTTCTTTCTCTTTTTTCTATTGAGATGGGCCTTTTTCATGATTTATTCCTTGTCTCAGGAGCCATTCTATTTCTATCTTTAATGCTTATAAAAATTGCACAGTTACCACCTTTTCTTTTAACAAGTGTTTTAGCAACTGTACATTTTGTTGCTCTTGAGATGGGGGAATTTAAATTTGCCAAGACTCTGCTAATTCTGGAGTCCTCTTATCCTGAGAGCAAACTTCCTCCAGTCCTTAATGTGTCTGGATCCACTGTTCTTCTTCAAGCCCAAGTTGGCACACCAAATGACACAGGTCCGTGGAAAGTAGGCACAGAGGCAGTCTAAGGGTGAAATTTTTAGCCTTTCCAGCTGCAAGGGAATTGGTCTCTTGTAGACTGACTCACTGTAGTTTAGCAAAGGGCCCTTTTATTATTATATAATTTATATCATTAGCAAGTCAATTTCATATTCTGAAACCTCTTATCTATGCCCCCACAAAGGGACAATACCAAATGCAAATTCTCAGTTAAAAGACATCCTGTTTTGCCCCCAACCAAGTTTTGCATAGGCTTTGAACCCCTAGGAAACACTCAGGTAAGAAGACTTCAAACAGAAGGTACCTGAGACAAAAGGTAGCAATCACAAAATGCAGATTAAATCTAGATCCTAACACTCCAGAATCAAACCAGCTGCAGAAATCTGCAGGAACTCCCCCAACACTGGGGTAGATACTTAATCTGGTTATATATTTGCCTTTCCTGCACATATTGGTTCTGTGAAAACTACTGTCCATGGATTTGCAGAATACCTTATCCACCATCATGGCGTTCCACACCATATTGTTTCTGACCAAGGAACTCATTTCTAGTGAAATGAGACAGTGGGCCCACAATCATGGAATCCACTGGTCTTACCATGTTCCCTACCATCCTGAAGCAGCTGGCCTGATAGAAAGATGGAATGGCCTTTTGAAGTTACAGAGCCAATTAGGAGACAGTAGTCTGGAGGGCTGGGGCAGGGTTCTCCAGAAGGTGGTGTATGCTTTAAATCAGCATCTAATATATGATATAGTTTCTCCCATAGCCAGGATCCATGGGTCCAGGAATTAAGAGTTAGAAAAGGGAATAGTTCTACTCACTATCACCCCTAGTGACTCACTAGGAAAAATTTTGCTTCCTATTTCTGTGACCTTAAGTTCTACTAGCCTAGAAGTTTTGGTTCCAGAGGGGGAAGCATGCCTGCTAGGAGACAGTACAAATATTCTAATGAACTGGAAGCTCAGACTTCCCCCTGGGCTTCTAATGATCTTTAACCAATAGGCTAAGAAAGGAATAACTGTGTTAGGAGGGGTAATGGGTCCAGATTAACACAAGGAATCTGGATTGCTTACCATTGGATTGCTTCTCCACAATGGAGTTAAGAAAGGTTATGTCTGGAATGCAGGAGGTCCGTTAGGGCATCTCTTGGTGCTACTATGTTCTGTGACTACACTCAGTGGGGAACTACAGAACCCAATCCTGGCAAGATGACAAAGGGCACAGACCTGTCAGTAATTGAGGTATGGATCACTCCAGGAAAAGAGCCTGGGGTGCTTGCTGAGGGTGGAGGAAATACAAAATGGTTAGTACAGGAAGGCTAAGGCCATGTGATGAGTTTCAAAACAAAGATTATAATTGACATGAGTGTTTCTGTCATGTTTTGTTAAGAATGTGTTTGTGTAGCTACTTATGTGAGAATGGAGCCTAAAGATGAGGTGGACTAAAGTCTCATGTAATAGCCAACTTTATTCAGAATACTGACAATTTATCCCCTGGGAGTTAAGGACAATCACATTAGTGAGATGTTCAACACAAGGAACAACATGCTTTTCCATAGAGACATATAAAAAAATAACAATAATCAGTTGTAATGAATAATCTAAAGTAAACTCATTTCTATCTGTTATACCTGGGAGGGGCATGACAATGCATTCCAAGAACAAATTTGTGTTTTTGAAGAAACAGGTCATAAAGCTTGTTTTCTTAGAAGCACTCATAATTCCCTTCACACTACTCCATTCTTGTACCATGTTGCAACAGTTAATCATATTTAAGTTTTGATATACTAAAAGAATATCCCTCAAAGAGACTTTGCCACCTATACTAAAATTTATAATATGGGATAAATATATCATGTTAGGCATAATCATGACCTGGCTATTGTTTTCATTTGGAAATTATGACAAAAGGAGATATGATTGTGTGTCAAGTTGATGTGGTGGACTTATAATGGCTATTCTTGGTTGTCAACTTGTCTATGTCTGTAATTAACTAAAACACAAGTGTTGGAAAAATCCCCTGTAAGGGATTTTTCTTAATTAAATCATTTGAAATGAGAAGATCCACACTAAATCCAGATCTTATGAAGTGGGAAGATGCACCTTAAATCTGGACCACACATTCTAGTGGTAACCTATATAAAGGACATGGAAGAAGGAAGCTCCTGCTCTTTGCCTGCTTGCCCTCACTCTCTCTGGGAAATTTTTTCTTTGGAATTCTAATATATGCTTAAGACCACATGAGACATCCAGCCTTGTGTGATGGTTATGATAAATGGCACTGGTGGCAGCACTAGTTATCGGCGGAAAAGTCATGGACCACGGCTGCACTGCTAAGAGTTATAAAGAGCTTTATTAGAAAGAAAGAAGGAGGGAGGAGAGCCAGGCCTGGACAGAGAGGAAGATGGTGGGAGCAAAGGGAGAACACAGAGTGTGGGGGTCTGAGTCAGGCTTTTTAACGTGGGGATTGCGTGCCCACAAGGTGGTACCACCCCGCTGATGATGTAAGATGTAAGACACAGGACCCCAATCTGCGCATGTACAGAATCCTAACATTGTGAACTGAACAACTACTGTATTCTTGATTTTCTATTGTTGAACTAGCTAGACCACAAGCCTGTGAGCCACTCTTGTACATCCCATATATTCATTCTACCAGTTCTGTTCCTCTAGAGAACCCCGACTATACAGGAGGACAATAATGAAGACAAATGAGTGAGCTTTAGAGATGCTTAGGAGACTGAGGCAATGGTAGAATCCACAGACTTTTGGGGTTTCGAGGTATGTTTGAATAATCAAACAAAGTTGAGAAATAAATAGTTGAATCACCCATGTCACCTGAGAGGCAGAGAGACTGGATCTGAGGCTTAGGAGTGACTGATGTTATAGGTCCTTTGGCAGAAAAGAATTAATGAAGAGAGACTGTAGATATCTCTACCTCTTCATCCCTGACATTCTTCAATTCAGTATGATAGCTCTCCCCTCCTTCTACCATTGGAGGATCTTTGTCACCTTGATTAGAACTGTGTTGGTGGAGGGAAGATACAGACACCAAACCACATGCATTGGAGAGTGCTGTACAATAAAGAAGCCATACACTAGTGTTAGAGACAGGCCATACGTTAGGGGTGGGAATGAGAAAAGGGTGGTCAGTTCAGAAGGGTGGGCTATTTTCAGTAGCTATGGAAATAAGAGTAAAAACTTCATTTTTGACTCCTGCTGGTATTGCCATGTGTCATGTAAGAGCTTTCAGTTACTAACAGATTACATACATGATGGTGAACCCATAAGATTGTATTGCCTAGTGATGTGGTAAGCATCAGTTTATGTAAGCACTATGTGATGTTCAGACAGCAACAAACTCCTAGCTATCAGCATGTAGCCCTAATCCATTTAATTATTTATTTGTATGTTTGTTTGTTTAATTATTTAATTTTTTTCTTGAGACAGTTTCTCTGTGTAGCCCTGGCTGTCTCTCTGTAGATCAGGCTGGCCTTGAACTCATAGAGATCCACCTGCCTCTGCCTCCCAAGTGCTGGGATTATAGGTGTATGACACCACCACCCAGCTCCTAACCATTATTAAATGACTGGTAATTACTTAAATTTTTTAAATAAATCTTTTATTTATTTATTTTAAGATTTTTTTGCTATAGGATGGTCTGTATGTCAAATACTCTGATTGGTCAATAAATAAAACACTGATTGGCCAGTGGCCAGGCAGGAAGTATAGGCGGGACTAACAGAGAGGAGAATTGAGAGAACAGGAAGGTGGGAGGAGACACTGCCAGCCGCCGCCATGACAAGCCGCATGTGAAGATGCCGGTAAGCCACAAGCCACGTGGCAAGGTATAGATTTATAGAAATGGATTAATTTAAGATATAAGAACAGTTAGCAAGATGCCTGCCACAGCCATACAGTTTGTAAGCAATATAAGTCTCTGTGTTTACTTGGTTGGGTCTGAGCGGCTGTGGGACTGGCAGGTGACAGAGATTTGTCTTGACTGTGGGCCAGGCAGGAAAACTCTAGCTACATTTTTTTTTATGTATACAGTGTTCTGCCTGCATGTATGCCTGCAGGCCAGAAGAGGACACCAGATCTCATTACAGATGGTTGTGAGTCACCATGTGGTTGCTGGGAATTGAACTCAGGACCTCTACAAGAACAACCAGTGCTCTTAACCTCTGAGTCATCTCTCCACCCCTATAATTAGTTAAAGTTTTTAATAAAAATATTTAATTATTGTTGTTATTTGTGTGTATAGTGTGTGCATACCATGACACACATGTAGAGGTGAGAACTTACAGGAGTCAGTTCTCTCCTTATACTGTAGAGTCTGGGGATCAAACTCAGGTCACTAGGTTTGGTTACAAACACCTTCACCCACAGAACCTTTTAAAGACCTTCTTATACATTTTTTTTAAAAGCCCAAGCAAGTTTTCAGATCTCTTTAGCTTATTTTGGTCTGTCTTGATGTTGTAAGTGGGAGCTCTAAAGAGAGTTAATTTCCTCATTTATTTAGTCAACATAAAGTTAAGATTTCTCAGTAAGATACTTAGGTTCTAATCAAAGAGTCAAGGTTCCCCATCTACTCTGGCTGCTTCTTGAGGTATATCACTCTGCATGCTAAGGAGGTGAATGGTTTAGATGTTAATTCCCTTCATTGGGAAATTAAATTAGCACTCCTATGCCCACAGATGGATAAATGGTTTCTACTTCTTCTTTTCTTTTTCTTTCTTCCTTCCTTCCTTCCTTCCTTCCTTCCTTCCTTCCTTCCTTCCTTCCTTTCTTTCTTTCTTTCTTTTTTTTTTTTGAGACAGGGTTTCTCTGTGTAGTTTTGGTGCCTTTCTTGGAACTCACTCTGTAGCCCAGGCTGGCCTCAAACTCACAGAGATCCATCTGCCTCTGCCTCTGAAGTGCTGGGATTAAAGGCGTCCGCCGTGTCCGCCGCCACTGCTGCCACCACGACGACGACGACAACCACCACCACCACCACCACCACCCGGCTTTGCCTCTTCTTTTCTAGCCAGGCATGATATTAGAGTAGATGTTCTCTGAAAAACAAAACAAAAAAAATTTTTTGAGACAGGTTCTCAATGTACATATAGCCCTGACTGGCATGAAACTCACTATATAGACCAAGCTGGCCTTGAACTCATAGAGATCCATCTGGTTTTGTTTCCTGAGTGCTTGGATTGAAGGTAGCACCACCATTCCAGGAAAGATTTTTAATTTTGTCATCATTTGCTTGTTCTCACGTAATATTCAAATTCCTGATGTTCTAGTGAATTGAACATCTTTCTAAAATATTTATTTATGAGCAAGAACAACAATAGACATACTAATATAACTGGAGTAAAGCCACAAGGCTTCAACGCTACACCAAGAACTACAGGCAATTAAGGAATGCTGAGAGTGGGAGAAAGTTTTCCCCAGGGAAGAGCACACCAATTGGTTATCCAATACCAAATGGTCAGCCTTAAAAATATTCAAGTAAGTACAGTACATAGACTGAGCAGATTGTACTTATATATTTAGAAATATATATAGAGGTATAAATAAATGACATATAAATATATTTATTATTTAGTAATATATATAATATGTAATATATCATAATATATATTCCTAAATAATAAATATATACTTTTGAAAAAGAGCAAGGAAGGCCATATGATAAGGTTCATTTGGTGGGGGCAGGGAGGGAGAAATAATGTGATTATAATCTCAAAAAATAGAAGAAATAATAAGGAGCAAGTCAGTAAGCAGCTCTCCTCCATGGCCTCTGTACCAGCTCCTGGTTCCTGCTCTGTTTGAGTTCCTACCCTGACTGCCTTCAATGTTGACCAGTGATGTAGACGACTTTGCTTGCAAGTGTTCACTGCCACGAATCAAGGTTCAAGGCCCCAAGGTTTTGCTACATCATCAACCAACACTGGACCCTCACTGAGACTCCTCTTTGCCATCCTGCTGTTACTCCGAGTCATGGAGATCCTGCAGTTATGGTTCTGCCAGCTCTCCCACACTGTGACTGGTCTACAATAAGGCAGAATACCATGATGCTAGCAATATGAGGATGAGAGGGCTGCTTACCATGCAATGGACAGGAAGCAGGAGAGGACCCAGAACCAGTTTTAACTTTCAAAGGCATACCCCTAAAGGACTTCCTTCCTCAAGCCCTGCCTTGGAAATAGCATTACTAGCTAGAGACCAAGTATTCAACATTTGAGCCTCTGGGGAACATGACCTATTCAAACTGTAAAAACAAGCATGTATAATCAAATTCCAAAAATTATTGTAACAATCAATTGCACAGTATTCAGATTTACTGTATTGAAATACAAGATTCTTGTTATAAAAGATGTTGGTTGCTATAGTCAAAGTAATTGCAACTGAGGATTGAATGATTAAAAAAATATTGTTAATATTCAAAAAAAGAAATAATGAAAACATTTGTGTGTGCGGGGGTGGGGGGGTATGTGCACATGCCTGCAGTGGTCTGCAGATGTTCTTTTTCTTCCCTCTCCCTTCTTCTTTCAGTTTGTCTCTTCCACACTTCCTATAGCTGAGGACCAAACTCAGGGCCTTGCCCTTGCTAGGCAAGCACTCTACCACTGAATAAATCCACCACCTCCGCTTGAATTTACTTTGCAAAAAGATGTTGGTTCTGTTTGTTTTATTCTCTGGTATCGAAGACAGACAAGGCATATAGTCTTGTCTCTTCACTACACACCTAGGACATTGTGGTTAAACATAAAACTTTTCCTTTTCCTTGATTTCAGAGACACCAGGAGAGACCTGTTCTTTTTACTTTATTGTCTTTTAAATTCCTCTACTGGGGGTGAGTCATGAACTCTTCCTGTCATACGTGCACTAAGAGGCATGCAGTGGTAATGACGACTACAGATTAGTTACTTTGCAAATATTATTCCATTTGTCCCTCATGGACATGATTTACCACTCACTCGAGAAACTGAGGCCATAGAAATTGGATAATTTACCTCAGCCCCCCTGCTTGTGAATAGCTAAGGCAGGACTTGCCTAAGTAGGCGTTCTGGTGATCTTGATTTCTGTACTGTCCTCCAGGTGACTCTTTCTGCTGTAGCTTACATATAGGAGTCATATTACTTGAGGACAGATCAGCTGACACCCTCACATGGACACATTCCTCAAGAACACACATCAGCTTGGTTTGTACAATTTTTGCAAAGATATCAATCATGAGAGAAGGTAACATCTAAGGAAAGTTTCCTAGAGACAGGGACAGGCCTCCTTGAGTCATTGGAAAACAAGGGCTGGTTTAAAGAACTTCCTGTGGAGTATTCACACTGAAACTATGAGGACACCATTCTCATTCTGAAAATCCCACCTTCATTCTGAAAATGCCTGAGGCTGAAAGCTTTTATTTTGTGGGTTATATTTTTTTAGTAAATAAGAAACAGACATTCCACTACCTTTGAGAAAAATAATATTGTATGTCCTGTGGTTGGGAACCCGCCTATCTGCTCATGAAGGAAGTTTCAGAAAAGCACAGTATGTCTCAGTGCTAGATACCTATTTACTAGTGCACACCCCTGTGAAGGCCACAGTACCCAGAGGGGATCCTCATTGTCAAGAACATATGAATTACCTCTTTAAAAATAAAGTAAGACAGAAATCATGTGACTGGCTCAGATTCTAAAACTCAGAAGAAATCATGGGAGAATTTCCAAAGCCTCTTCAATTCCTACTACCAATTTCATAAACAAACCACAGTATTTTTCCATTTGGACTCTGTGCTTGAGTACTTCCCCTTTTGCAATATCTGGGTAACTTCTGTGATTCTTCAATCCATATCCCCACCTTCTTCAGAAGGCTTCAGATCATTTCCTTCCCCACCAAAGTGACCTGTATACATTGAGCCTTGTCCCGGTAGCTCTGTCTGCCCTGTTGTCTTGGAAGTAGTGTACCTGCCCTTGTTTCATTTTTGTGCTATTAGGGAGTGAACCCAGAATGTCAGATGTTATGTAAGCACTCTACCACTGAACCATATTCCAAGTCTCCCAAATATGAATTTTAATACTCCTATAATAGAATTATAAATAAAATCCAAGAGACAGGGCTAATTTCATACAATTTCTCAAAGAAATATGTAGTGTAAGGTGATGGTTCAGTGTTTAAAGAACATTTGCTGTTAAAGCAAGAGGACCTGAGTTCAACTCTCCTCTACTCATATAAAAGCCCAGTATGACTACTTGTGCCTATAAACCCAACATGGGGGGGGGGGAGACCAAGGGTTTGGTGGCCAGTCAATGTACCGCATACACACATGCACATGCATACACAATATAGACATAATGCACACAAAGAAATATGTAGCATAAAATAATTTATTAGGTGATTTTCATTTCAAAAAAAGATAGTGTAATATATATTATTTCCCACCATAGGACAATTACTGTACATTTAAGCACTTTTGTTTTATTGGTAAAAGGTTGACTTTCTCCTGAAATACACACTTATGCAGACACCTTGAATGCCTTTTTGTTGTTTCTTGTTTGTTTTTGTTTGTTTGTTTGTTTTTTGAGACAGGGTTTCTCTGTGTAGCTTTGCACCTTCCTTGGAACTCACTCTGTAGTCCAAGCTGGCCTTGAACTCACAGAGATCCACCTGCCTCTGCCTCCCAAGTGCTGGCATTAAAGGCATGTATCACCATTGCCTGGCTTGAATGCCTTTTAAATTATTATCTTCCTATTCCAACATTCTTGTATGTTTGTATGTAGTAGATATAGTTGTTTGTACGTGTGTGCATGTGTGGATGCCAGAGGTCACTATTGAGTGTTGTCTTCAGTTGTGTTCCATCTTATTATTTGAGACAGGGTCTCTCCCTGAATATGGACATGGCTGTTTTGACTAGACTACCTGGCCAGCAAACCCCTCAGGATCTTTTGGTTTTTACTCCCCTACACATACTCCCAAGCACTGAGGCTGCAATATTTAGCTTTTAAGACAGGTTCTCAGGTAGCCCTGGCTAACCTTCCCTGGCTAACTTTGATCTCACTATGTAGTCAAAGATATCCATGATTTCCTGATCCTCTCATCTCTACCTCCCAAGTGCTAGGAATTTCAGATATACACAACCAACCCTGGCTTTTAACGTGGTTTCTGGGGATCCAAACTTAGGTCCTCATGGCTACACAGCACTCTACTGACTGAGCCATTTTCCAAGCCCCATTACTGATGGACTCTCTTTCTTGAATTAGAGTAAAGGGACTCCCTTTCTTTTAAGTAATTTGTATGTTCACTGATAACACCAGAATCTATGGACATCTATAACAGCAAATTCTGTATACTAAATTGTGTATAAACCACCTTTCTTAGTGGATACTTCTTAACTATGACACAGATATCATATGCTTACATGATAAATGTATATAATTGCATAAAATCTTTTCTAGAATTGTCTATACCTATTTGAGTGAAACACCATTTGAAGAATACCAAGACAGTATATACTTCTGTCGATTTTTACAATGGAAATGGCTGGAAAGGTAGGTTTTAATTTAATACTAAATAAAAGTAGCTTTTTACATTGCTTACTATTTGATGCTCAGGTCAGTTTTCTACCTATCACAGTACTACTGGGAATCTTGAGTTGTATGTATTATTTTACGTTCTAGAAATCTTTAGTAGGTGGAATGCTATATAATTTCTTCCGATTCAGTGGACCCTGTTCTCTCTCTCTTTTAAATGGCTTTGTAGTAATTCAATGCATTAGTTGAAACTTTGCAGTCTAAGCCTCTGTTCAAATTCTTACTAGCTGTGAGGCATTAGGCAAGTGACTTAACCACTATGAACTATAGATCCTTTTTTTCTGTACAGAGATACTTATGTCTATATCTTAGTTAGGGTGTCTATTACTGTGAAGAAACACCATGTGTAGACGAATTTCGAAACAGTCTTTTTAAATAAGAAACACAGAGCCAAACACAGGAGTAATAGCCGAAGAGATCAGAGAAATAACGAATAGCCATGACTAGCCTTAGCTTACCACCATGCTGTAGCTTCCACAGAGAGAGCTTCTTCCTGTCTAACCTGTGCTTTTATTGCTTTCCTATTCTGCCTTCTCATTGGCTCTAAGCCCAGCCACATCACTTCCTCGTCACTGCCTGTCTATACACACCTCCAGGTCTCTATGGTTGGCACTAGGATTAAAAGCTCGTGTCACCAGCTTGGCTGTGTCCTTGACCACACAGAAGCTCTGCCTGCCATGTGATTGGACTAAGGACGTGTGCTACCAATGCCTGACTTCTGTTTATGGCTTGCTATGTGACCTCTGATCTCCAGGCAAACTTTATTTATTAACATGTAAAATATCACCACAACCATGACCACAGCAATCCTATAAAAGAAAAACATTTAATTGGGGCTGGCTTATAGTTCAGAGGTTTAATCCAATATCATGATAGGAAGCATGGCAGCGCACATGAGCCTATGGGGGCCATTTTAATTCAAACCACCACAATACCCTATGCTGCTTTATTCTTGCTAGGAGATGCATGTGCAATGTGTAGCCCAGTATATGGTGCACAAAAGAAATACCACCAACATATTAGTTGCTATTAGTACTATTGTGATTATTATTCCTAAAACAACTATTTTTAAAAACTAATAGTTGACAATACCCCTCCCCTTTTGAGATGAGGCTTCATTATGTTGTCTGGTTGTCTTGGAACTTGCTATGTAGACCAGGCTGGCCTTAAACAGAGATCTGCTTGCCTCTGCCTCCTGAGTACTGGGATTAAAGGTATGTGCCACCACACCCAGCATGCATGCATATATATATATGTGTGTGTGTGTGTGTGTGTGTGTGTGTGTGTGTGTGTGTGTGTTTTTGAGAAGTTACATTTTGAGGTACTTTACTTAAAGGAAAGTATACTATGTTTATGTAGTTTTTCTCAGCAGCCTTTTGACAGGTTGTAAAGTATGCCAAAGATTGATCCATGAGCTGTAAACACATGTATTTCCTAGAATGGGCTGCTTGTATACTCATCTTAAATTAGAGAGGGTAATTGAACTGTTCTATGTTTTGTGTCAGTGACTTTAATAAATTTTAAGTGTGGTTGTTTCTCTGAGTAAAAAGTTCTGAGCTGTGATTCCTGACCATAGACACCTTTGTCTTAGGCACTCTGTTTCAGACAACATGGGTCAACAGATAAGATTAACACCAGCTCTAGGTTGGCTTTTCTATTTTAAAATAACAGTGCAATGTGAGATCTGAAACTTTTTTTTTTAATTGGTTAGGCAGCCAGTAACAAAGAACACGTTCAGACATTACAGAGTTCTAGGAAAAGGCGGATTTGGAGAGGTGAGTAACCTGTGCCAATTATGCTAGTAATTCTGTTAGAAAGGTAGCCAGTCATCTACAAACATGAGCTCAGGTAATGTATCAACTTTGCCCATACACTTATCTCCTTATTGTGCATTTTTAAAGCTTTTTATTTAAAGATTTATTTATTTATTATGTATACAGCGTTCTACCTATATATGTGCCTGCAGGCCAGAAGAGGGCACCAGATCTCATAGATGGTTGTGAGCCACCATGTGGTTGCTGGGAATAGAACTCAGGACCTCTGGAAGAGCAGCCAGTGCTCTTAACCTCTGAGGCATCTCTCTAGCCCCTTATTGTGCATTTTGAGAATAATTTGAGGCAACTTGAAATAAAGGTGAATCTTTGAGCAAAATGTACTTCTGCTTTAAGCTTTAAAACAGTAACAACAACATAATTTACTTATTTTGCCAACAGTAATTCTTTTGCTTATGCTCTAAGTGCTGTAAAGTCAATCTCCAGCTTCCTGGGGCAAGCACAGTGGAAAGCACTTGGGCTCATGGCTGGTTCCAAAGGTAGCACAGTGTGGTGAGAAGAGGGTGTACTTCAGAGCTGTACAAGCCCAAGGTCAAGTCCTTTTCGCCATTTCCAGTTGTGTAATCTTGTGTCACCATCTTGACTTCATCTTTGGCAGGAGAGTGATGGTCCCTCCTTTAGCTTCCTAAGGACATGAAGCCATTGTGCCTAACCTTGAACTTTTTAATTTAAAAAAAATTTCAGAATTATTCAAATTTTATATTCTAAAATTTTTGCTTTTATAAGAATCTAAAGACATATCAGGACATCCTTAAATAGACTCAACATGATCACATACAAAAACAAATTCCATTTGCGTCTCGATAAAGCACACTATTTCATTCACTTTACTCCTAACAGCTACTATTGACAAGAAAGTGGGAGTCAGAGGAAGATCCAGCTGAAAACTTCCAGTTATCAATACCCAAATGGCCTTGGCTTATCACATGCTGTGTCCAGCCTTTACCAGGGAAGATTATCATAGAGAAAACAGTTCACTTCATATACCCTAAAAATGTCAGGTATATATAATCCTTTTTCCCCCCTTAAACTAGGTTTGTGCCTGTCAAGTACGAGCTACAGGAAAAATGTATGCCTGCAAAAAACTAGAAAAAAAAAGAATAAAGAAGAGGAAAGGTGAAACTCTGGCTCTGAATGAAAAAAGAATCTTAGAAAAATTGCATAGTAGATTTGTAGTAAGTATTTTATTTTAGTTATGGTATCAGTTACTTTTCTTGTTGCTGTGATAAAATGCTTGTCCAGGGCCGGGTGGTGGTGATGCACGCCTTTGATCCCAGCACATTGGAGGCAGAGGCAGGTAAATCTCTGTGAGTTCCAGGTCATCCTGGTCTACAGAGTGAGTTCCTGGACAGCTGGGGTTACACAGAGAAGCCCTGTCTCGAAAAACAAAACAAACAAAAAATTTGTGTCTAAAGCAATTTAAGTAGGAAGCATTTATTTTGGCTCACGGTTTGAGAAGGGATACAACCTATCACGTCAGACAAGGCATGACATCCAGTGGCTAGTCACATTACATGTGCATCAGGAAACAGAGATAAGAATGCTGGTGTCAGCTTGTTTTCTCCATTTATTCAGTATGCGACCCCAGGCCCTGGGATGGTGCCTCCAATGTTCACGATAGGTCTTACGTCAGTTAAACCTTTCTGGAAATACTATCCCAGACAGAGTCTGTCTTCTAGGTGATTCTAAATCCTATCAAGGTGACAAAACTTAACCATCACGGTCTTCCCTTGTATGTCGTTTGAGTCATAGCATTTTGGTCAACAGTCCTGTAGTAAACTCTCATTCGAGTCATGGACTCGGGTGCTGTGTTTCTTCACTGAGTTTTTGTGGGGTTGTGCTGTCCCCTATTGGAAACAATTTCATTTTATAATGATGTCCCTCTTATTCTAGCTTGGCAAGCATAGGGCAGTGCTGATCCTGCTATCGATCTGTGACTTGTTACCAGTTTTATGCTGTCCACCATCCTATGCTGTCAGGTCTTCTTCACACCTTGATGATTCCTAATCCCCTATGATAAGCCAAGTTCATGTGTTAGCTGCCTCCCGTTGATCAGCTCTAGCCCATCAGCATGGTGACTTTGAGTTACTTGAAGGTTCTTTTTCTAGTCCTTCTAAAGTGGGCGTCCTCTCCTCTCTGATCTCAGTCTCTTTTTCATCCTTTGATTTTCTATATTTTTATTTTCTGCACCTGAAGTGTTTGCCACTGGACCTTCAACTACCATACTCCAATTGTAGGAGCTTTCAAATTTCACCCTCACTCTTGCAGATAAGAACTAAAGATGGAGTGGAGTGGTGTGAAACAGAGGAGTGATCCCAGGTTGTAGGCTCTGTGTTGTATAGTGTGGTTTCCCCACTCCTACTTAGATATTCCTTGGAGCATCTTTTGAAGTATAAAGACTGGTTAAGCCAGAGGATGAACGATGGTGATAAGACATCTTCTAGTGTTAAAATTTATTTCATTGAAGCCATCTATTTCTTGGTATCAAGATTATCTGCTTTGTAGAGACAGATGTTCCAAACCAGCACCTCTTCATAGTCAGCATCTGTATTTAGTAGAATGACTCTATGTGTTTATTATGACAGTTTTGCATGGAGTGAAATGATAGTCTTTAATAAAATACATGCATCTTAGAGCTATTTAAACATGTTGTATTACGTTGAAACATAGAAACCTCAAATTTAGCTTTATGAGAAGGATATAAGTATTTATGGCTTATGACACAACATAATTTTGTTTCTATATTTTTAGCTTCTTCCAAAGAACCTAGACATATTTCATTTTATCTGTGATTCTGGTTTTTTTTTTTTGTCCTGTTTAAAATGAATCATTGGCAGGTTCTGTACCCTTGAATCATGGTTCTTCCCACTGCCACCTCATCTATTCAGCAGTACCCTCTCCTGAGTTCCCACCTCTGTCTACACTTGCCCCTTGCTGTCTGTTCCCCATGAAGCAATAATCTGTGAAAGAGTTAAATTGGTCTACACTTTCCTACACTAACTGTCCTGTGGTCATCTTCACACTGAGAGTGAAATTTAACTCTGCTCCATCTTCTCAGGCACTAAGGCACCAGGCTCCTGCAGCCTCTACCACTCAGCTAACCAAGATGTCCCATCAGGCCTGGGAGCTGGGTGTGCCCTCCATCTGGAATATGGCCACCACCTCTGTTCATCCTTGAATATCACTGCTTTCTATTTCTGCATTAGTCATTCTGTGCTTCACTGTCTAATGTTTACAAGATAGAAAAGCAAACCCCTTTGGTGTCTTGTTTGCCACTGGTTCCTGGTATCTAGATCAAGGCTGGCATGATAAATGGTTCTCAGTATTATTTAATATGCATTAAGTGTATATAGGATGGATACTCATTCACAGGAGGGGAGAAAGTAAGGGTCTTTGTTTCTTGAAGCATGAATGAGAAATACCATTCATTTTAACTCTGGTCCAACATATGTTAGCTGATGATGAAGTGGACAGCATGGATGCTGTGGATATGTCATCCCACCTTCCTCAACCCTCTCCCTTCTACCTGCAACTTTACTCTCCTAGGGTTTAATAAAAAATGTTGACCAAGTTGGATTTATTCAAGACATGAAAATCAATTAATATAATTTATTATATTACTAGAATAAAGGGGGAAACCATATAGTCATTTTAATAGTTGTAAGGAAAGCTTTTATTAAAATCCAGGTCCCATTTATAATTAAGAGTTCTAAGCAAGGCTGGAAAGATGGTTCAGCCATTAAAGGCTAAGCTTACAACCAAAATGTCAAGAGTTCTAAGCAAACTAGCTTTACTTTCTAGTATGCATCATTTATCATGTGAGCTATTGGAATGCCTGCCCCCATGTCTAGGACACCCACTCTCACTATCTCTACTTCATATTGTATTGGCAATTCTAGCCAGTGCAACAAAATAAAGGAAAGGAGTTAGGGTTAAATTAGATTAGAATTAGAGCTAGAGAAAGAGGTAAAGGAGTAAAAGATTGTATTTTTGAACAATGTAACTGTATGTGGAGACAATCCTACACTTTCTAGATAACCAACATAAGATTTAACTAAATGACCAGAAGTAAATCAGCCACAGGCAGTTAGGAGGTGGGCGTGTGTGCATATGTCTGTATGTCTGTCTGTACATGTAAGTATATACCAAATACATACCTGTGTATATTCTCTTTTGTTTATTATTTTATTTTCTTTTTGAGACAGGGTTTCTCTGTATATCTTTGGAGCCTGTCCTGGAACTCGCTCTGTTGACCTGGCTAGCCTTGAACTCACAGAGATCCACCCACCTCTGCCTCCAGAGTGCTGGGATTAAAGGCAGGCACCACTACTCTGGCTCCCATGTACATTCTTACATGGGCCAGAGGAGTACATTGAGTATTCTGCTCTATTACCCTTCACCTTATTTTCTTGAGACATAGTCTCTGACTGAACCTGGAATTTGCTGGTTTGTTATTGTTTGTTTTTTTCCAGTTAGGCTAGCTGGCTAGCAAGCTTCATCAATCCTTCTTTTTCCCCTCCACCCCGGGACTGGGATTACAGGTATTCATGGCCATGCCCAGCTTTTTTTTCTTCTTTCTTTCTTTCTTTCTTTCTTTCTTTCTTTCTTTCTTTCTTTCTTTCTTTCTTTCCTTCCTTCCTTCCTTCCTTCCTTCCTTCCTTCTTTCTTTCTTTCTTTCTTTCTTTCTTTCTTTCTTTCTTTCTTTCTTTCTTTCTTTCTTTCTTTCTTTCTTTCTTTAAACTGGGGTCAAAACTCAGGTCCTCATGTCAACATAGCCAGCACTCTTCTCCATTGAACCATCTCCCCAGCCTGTAAATGAAAAGTGTATTAGTAACATTTATAGTAGCACCAAGAGTCATCACAGTCTAGGCAAAAGTCCTACAAAATATGCAGGACTTCTACACTTAGAAATGTAAGATGCTGTTATAAGAAATTAAAGAATGCCTTAACAGAGAGGGGAACGTGTTCCCAGACTGAGTGATTCAGTGTTGTGAAGATGCTGCCTCTTCTCAGTTGATCTAGAGATTAAATGAGTTAAGTATAATCACAACCCATATCCCAGCAGTGTGAGTTCATGTGTGCATGTGCATGTTTGTGTTTGAATTGTCATACAAGACTATAGAAAATGAGGAAAAACTTACCAGGGTCTAGGTATGTAGCTCTGGGGGAGAGTACTTGCCTGACAGATATGAGGCACTAGGTCCAACTAACAGGAAGAGGAGAAGTAATATTACTTTTGACCAGATGCACCTGTAATCCCAGCTGCTTAGAAAACTGAGGTAAGAGGATCACTTGATCCCAGGAGCTCAGGGCCAGCCTGGAAAAACTTCATTTTTTCAAAAAGCAAAAGAAAACAAAAAGCATAAAGGCGTTTCATAAAAAGGCTGCAACTGACTAATAAATTTATGAAAAACTATGGGCGGGTATTCATTGCAGGTTAAAACAAGAATTACAGTTCAAGGCTAGCCCTGGCTATATAATAAGTTAGAGACCAACCTAGGCTACATAATGAAATCAGTCTTCCAAAACTAAGGATTGGGGATATGGTTCAGCATCACAAAGCAACAACAAAATGACATAATCAGAAGCCATTGTACCTGACCATCTTTGCTTAAACCAAAAAGATCAACATCACCAAATGTTGAAAGAGTGTAGAGCAGCAAGCTCTTGCCAGAACTGCTGAATGCAGGTGCACCAGAAGTTCTTAGTGTCACTCAGTCAGACCACAGTGTGGAGAAATCAGTATCCAACTATTCACTTTCCATGCAGAGCTGCAGTGAGCACTTGGCTAAGTAAAGGTCCAGAGACATGATGTGTGGTGTGTACTTCTCTGAAGCGCATAGTGTTTGGGTGTTCTAATTCTAAACCTAACAGATAATTGAGGCTATTGTTAGCAAAAAGAGTAAGTCAAGAGTAAACAAGCAGGGGCTGGAGAGATGGCTCAGAGGTTAAGAGCACTGCTTGTTCTTCCAAAGGTTCTGAGTTCAATTCCCAGCAACCACATGGTGACTTATGATCTGTAATGAGATCTGGTGCCCTCTTCTGGCCTGCAGAGATACGTGCAGACAGAACACTGTGTACATAATAAATAAATAAATCTTTAAATAAAAAAAAATTAAAAAAAAATAAAAAAAAAGAGTAAACAAGCAGATTTTTTTTTGTATATTGTTTTTTATGTTGCTGTTGTCTTTAGGTTAGTTTAGCCTACACTTATGAAACCAAGGATTCCTTGTGTTTGGTGCTAACCATTATGAATGGAGGGGATTTGAAGTACCACATTTACAACCTGGGCAATCCTGGCTTTGAGGAGCCGAGAGCTGTGTTCTATGCTGCAGAGCTGTGCTGTGGCTTGGAAGATTTACAGAGGGAAAGAATCGTATACAGGTAAGAATAGTGCAACCTAACAGGGCCTCTAAGTGTTGAAGCCTGTTCACCTAAGCCCTGGCTTCCACTGGGAGCTTCCTCTGGCTCATACAGGCTATCATGGAATGGGAAAGGGACAACAGGGAGGCCTTGGGTGGCATTCTGAGGGGTGGGGGTTGTCCCTTAAACTCTAGGGCACAGCCAGTCAGAAGTGTACCTTGGTTTCCTTCTTACTTTGTCTTTATTCTTCTAAGAAATTGTCCTTTTCCCTTAAGCTGATCATATAGACAGTGCTATTTGTGTAAGTATGAGAAATCCTGTTTCCACAATATTTGACAGCTCTGATAAAGACATTCCAGGAAGATAACAGAATCAAGTGTATTAAAAATGTTTTTACTGGGTGGTGGTGGTGCACTAGGAAGGCAGAGCAAGGTGGATCTCTGTGAGTTCGAGGCCAGCCTTGTCTACAGAGCGAGATCCAGGACAGGCACCAAAGCTACACAGAGAAACCCTGTCTCGAAAAACCAAAAAAAAAAAAATAAAAATAAAAATAAAATAAAAATAAAAAATGTTTTCTTGGGGCCTAGGAGATGGCTCAGTGGTTAAGAGCACTGGCTGCTCCTCCAGAGGACCTGGGTTCAATTCCCTGCCCCTACACAGTAGCTGACAACTATTTGTAACTGGAGTTCCAGGGGATCCGACATCTTCAAACATGCAGGCAAAAACACCAATCTACATAAAATAAAAATAAATAAATTTAGAAAAAAAAAAGCCAGGCAGTGGTGGCACATGCTTTTAATCCAGCACTCCAGAGGCAGAGGCAGGCAGATTTCTGTGAGTTCGAGACCAGCCTGGTCTACAGAGTGAGTTCCAAGACAGCCAGGGCTGTTACACAGAGAAACCCTGTCTCAAAAAAAAAAGTTTTCTTTTCATCTTAGACTTCATTAAGAAAATCAGATTAATCTTTGTAGTTAGAATTATCTTAGTACAATCAGTATATTTAAAATTTGAAAACGGCTTATCTCTCCTAGATATTAGGATTGTTATGCAATGAATCTCATATTGATCACTCTCTCTGGGGACTTTTGTTTTCTCTTCCAGAGATTTACCTGCCGGTCAATCCTTAATGAAAATTTCTTTCCTTTTGAAAAACTGTTTTTGTGCATGTGCATGTTTGCAGAAGCACCTGGGTGGACGGCCAGGGATAGCTTTGGGTGTCACTTGTCACCTTTCGGCTTCTTTGAGATGGGGTCTTGCTGTGATAGCTGGCCTGTGAGCTTCTGGGGATTCTCTTGTCTCTGCTTCTCATCTCACCATAGCAACACTGGGATTAAAGATACTAAATCACCTGGCTTACATGGGTTCTGGGTCCTCAAACTCAAGCCCTCATGCTCACAGAAAGTGTGTTTACTCACTGAGCCATCCCTCCAGCCTCCTAATGAGAATTCCTACCCTTGTGCCTGTTTTAAAAATGTACACATTTCAGAGGGATCTATGTACCTCTTGCTCTCATCTTCTCCACTCAGTTGTCATCACTTTACTTTGGAATATCTCCATCAGTCTCTATTTTCCATGGTGAGCAGCTTAGTTCATGTCTTTCTCTTGCCAGCCAACTGACAGAGACTTGTGTTGGTCTCCATACTGCCTGTGTTGCCCCAGTGCTTTTTCCAGAAGATCCTGACAAGGCATGTTTGAATGCAAATTTGACTTCATTTCATCTTCCTCTGGCTTGGGACCCTTGTTCACCAGGTGTTCAGACCCTTAAGTAGTTAGCTTCTTACTGACTTCTCAGCCTTGTTTCCTGATGACCCACATCAGTCTCCTCAGTCCTTGTTATGCAAGTGCATTTGTGGTTTCCAAAACATCTGAAAAGTTTTTATAACTCCAGTCTTGGCAGTGTGTCCCTCTGTGGATGTTTTCTTCACTGCAACCCCTCTTCCCATCGATAAAAGGACCTCTGCTTATCTTTCCTGAGTTATTCCAGTAATGTCTCGTCATAGTCACTGTTCTATTGCTGTGAAGAGACATACTGATCAAGGCAACTCTTACAAAGGAAAGCAACTAATTGGGGGCTTGCTTACAGTTTCAGAGGTTTAGTCCATTATCATAGCAGGGAGCATGGCAATCTGTAGGCTGGTGCTGGAACAGTAGCTGAGAGCTACATCCTGATCTGTAGGCAGAGAGAAGCAGAGAGAGGGGCTTTTGGAACCTCAAAGCCCATCCCCAATGACACACTTCCTCCAACAAGGCCATACCTCCTAATCCTTTGTCAAAGAGTTCCACTCCCTAGTGACTAAGCTTTCAAATATATGAGTCTGTGGGGGTCATTCTTGATCAAACCACCACATCCTCTCCCTAGCAGTATGAGTGCTGTCCCTCCAGCATCCCTATAGTGCTCTGGAGGGCAACTCTCAGTCTGGAGTTGGTCACATCAGACTGTGAGCTTCTCAAGAGTCCCTTGTCTTGTTCATGCTACAATGATTGACCTTCAGTTTTTCTCTATTGTCTCCCACAGACCAGACACTAGCACTGCAGAGGAGCTGATACAGCCTTACCTTCAGTTACTGAGCAAGGGGGAGGTTACTACCCTGACCATGATTCCTTAGAGACAAAGGTGTCGTATCTGAATTGAGCATACCTTGTTTGCTGTTATTTAGAGGTAGAGTCAGGTCTCACTGATTTAGAAATCAAATCTGGAGGGCATTGGATTCTGGGTTACTCCTGTAGTAAATCAGGTTTATAAGTGACTTCAACTGAGACCCACCTGTTTGCCTTTAACCACAAGGTGAATTCCTGGGTTGTCTGGAGGAGTCTCATTTTCTTAATCTAGTGCCTACTTGGCCTTCAGGTAGTACCACAGAGAAGGTATGATTGGGGCATTCCATGGGAGCTGGTCTGTGTCTCCCTCCTTTGATATCCACAGTGCTTGCCTTCAGTGATGCCCTGAGTGTTTTGTGAATGAATGACTTTGAGCTTCTAAAAGTGTCTCTCTGTTCTGTTTAAACAGTGGTATAACTCAAGGAAAAGGTCTTGTGTTTATTTTTAATGTTTTATTTCCTGTTTTCAGAGTTTGCCACCTAGCAATTTATTTATTTATTTAAATTTAATTTTATTTTTTTCGAGACAGGGTTTCTCTGTGTAGTTTTGGTGCCTGTCCTGGATCTCGCTCCGTAGACCAGGCCGACCTCGAACTCACAGAGATCTGCCTTGCTGTGCCTCCCAAGTGCTGGTATTAAAGGCATGTGCCACCACCGCCCAGCAGCAATTTTTATTAAACCATGTGCCAGAGAGATAAGGTTTTGTTTTGTTTGAGATAGGATCTTACTGTGTAGCCTTGGATGCCCTGGAACTTGCTATATAGACCAGGCTGGACTCAAACTCATAGAGATCTTCCTGCCTCCACCTCTGCTAGGATTAAAGGTGTATAGCACCACTATACATGAACTTTGTCAAAACCATGATCTAGAGAGACAATATGGTTTAAAATGTTTGAATTTTCAGCATTCTGAAAATCAGCAAAAAGGAAGAACTTCTGTGTAAGGAACATGGCAGGGCTTCGATTAATTCTTTGCAGTCAGAATTGAGAGCCTAAGGGAGGTGGCACAGTGCCAGGATGTATTGCTTCAAGCAGGTACTATGACATGCTTGAATCTTGCCAAGCTGAACCTTATTCTTTCCATATATTTGCATGGGGTCAACTCCTGAGAATCTTTCTAGGAGTCCTGCTTTTAATCAGGCTGGACAATGGGAGGAAAAGGGTAGCCTGACCAGGATGGAAGGGCTTCTGTGAGCATTCTGGTGAACGCCAACATAACAGTTCACTGGAACCCACATATTTGGAAGGAGACAGACAGAAGTAATTGAGGGCCTTCTAGGTCCTATGCTATGTCTTTTTCCTCTCTCCAGAGCCCTCTTGTGTTTGTTCAGATAGAATTTCTGAAGCAAGCAGTCACCAGAGGTGCCTGGCTTAGGATGGCTCAGGAGTGCTGTCAGGCAGTGAGGCTGTTGTACTCCATAAGCACAAGCAATGAGCTGCCCAGGCCCACAAGTGTAAAACAGGATCCTGGCAACAAAGGCTTGCTTGTGTGATCCTTGAGCTGTCATGGTTGCTTTAATATCTCAGATACCTCTGCCTTATAACATACTATTTAAAATAGTATGTTATATAAAATAGAAAACAAAAATCAAGTGAATGAAATCCAGTGTATGTGTTGGGAGAGTCTTGAGAGAAGATAATTGTACTTTGTATTTATTTATTTATTTATTGTTTGTTTGTTTGTTTGTTTGTTTGTTTTTTAAGACAGGGTTTCTCTGTGCAGCTCTGTTTGTCCTGGGACTTGCTCTGTAGACCAACCTGGCATTGAAATATAGAGATAGAGATCTACCTTCCTCTGCCTCCCAAGTACTGGGATTAAAGGCATGTCCACCACCATCGAGCTGCAAAAACATTTCTTGATTTAAGAAGTCAACTTTCAGTTTAAATGAAACAAAAAATTACAAAACAAATAGTTATGTTTGTCTGGCTCAGTTCTTTACTCTCATACTCTTACCAGACATCCCAGCTGCCCACTGTTGTGCAGTGTGTCACTGTAGGTGTGCTTTTAAAAGATATATTTTTGTCCCTGGACTCTTCCTGTTCAGTTCTCTGCTTTCTGCCTACCATGAGGTGAGCAGGCTCTTCTGTCATATATATTCTGCCCACCTTGTTGTTCTTTCTCATCAAAGTCCTAAAAGCAATGAAGCCAGCTCCTAAGGCTGTGAGCCAAAAGAAATCTTTCCTCTTTTAAACTGTTTCTCTCATATCTGTCCCAGTGTCAAAAAGTCTAGCATTGGTCATTCTATTATTTTGTTTGGTTGGTTGGTTGGTTTTGGTGGTGGTGGTGGTGGTAGTGGGATCCATACTTAAGGATATATGCATGCTACATCCTCAGACTTTTACTGGCCATTCTTAAATATTCTTTGGTAAAATTTCTATTCAAATAGTTGGCACATTTTAAAATTGGGCTATATGTTGTCTTATTACTGAGTTGAATTTTTCTTTAAATATTCTAGAATCAAGTTCTTTACCCTATATAATTAAAAAAGTTCCTTCTATTGTTGTCCACCTACTTTTCCTTTTCTTTTTTCCCTCCCTTATTTCTACCCTGTGTTTGTGTATGTGCACACATGCATGCTTGTCCTTATGTATGTAGGTGTATGTGGATGTGTGTGGAAGTCAGAGTACAATCTCAAGGAATTGTTTCTCAGCTGCCTCCTCCTTCTGTTTGAGACAGGGTTTCTAACTGACCTGGAACTTCACCAAGTAGACTAGGCTGACTGGCCAGCAAGCTTTAGGGCTCTATCTGTCTCCCATCTTGACATTGCTGGGATTACAAGCATGCACATCTTTGATTTCTTTTTTCTTTTTTTAAAAAAATATTTATTTATTTATTTTATGTGCATTTGTGTTTTGACTACATATATGTCTGTGGAGGGTGTTGGATCCCTTGGAACTGGAGGTACAGACAATTGTGAGCCATATGGGTGCTGGGAATTGAACCCGGATCCTCTGGAAGAACAGCCAGTGAGTGCTCTTACCCACTGAGCAATTTTTCCAGCCCCACATCTTGCTTTCTACTTGGGTTCTGGTGATCAAATTCAGGTTCTCTTGATTGCAAGACAAGCATTTTACTAACTTAGCCATTTCCCACTTCCCTCTGGTTTGTCTTTTCATTTCCTTAATAATGTCTTTTGAAGTGAAAAAAAATTATGAACAAGTTGAGTTTATAAATTTTTCTTTTTATCTATCATATTTGGTACCATAGCTAGTAATTCATTGCCTCCTCCATTTTCTTGTGAGAGTATAACTTTTTAAATTCTTGCTAACTAATTTTTTAGGCTAGTGTGGAATGCAGTGAGGATTTGTTAATATAGCCCAAGACCATGTTTTGAAAGCACTCTCATTTCCTATTGAATGGCCATGACTCTTTTGTCTGGAATCAGTAGATGGAGAGAGGGTTTATTTCTCAAATTTCAAGTTTCTTCGTTCCATTGGGCTGTTTGTCTGACTTGAGGCCACATTCACACTGAATTAATTATAGTGCTTTTTAAAAACCACTGTGGCTTGCTTCTGTAAGGCAGAGGTGGTTGGTCCCATGGACTTAGACCATATATCTGATAATGTTGGTGACCAAAGAGGAATTACTCAACCGGAATTCCAGTCCAAATTTGACCTCACAGAGATGAGCCAATGATACCTTTGCACTTTGGTTTGTTTGTTTGTTTCTGAGTATCACTGTAGTTAGGAGGCAGCCTGCTGTGTATAGCAAAACCATGTTGGTGATGAACTAACTCTAACAAGAATCATTTACCTGTAGAACATGTAGCATTTTAGAGCAGTGGGCCTGTGTCTTAGTTTCTTTCTCCATAAAATGCCCTGGCAAAAGCAACTTAAGGGAGAAAAGTCTATTTTAGCTCACAGTTCTGTGTTAACAATCCTTCATAGCTGGGAAGCTGGAACTTGAGCTAGGCAATTGGAACTTGAGGGAGCTAGTCGCTGTAATCAGATTTCTCTTTGGCCACGAACCAGCTCCTAAATCATGATACAGAAACTTATTATTAGTTATGAATGCTCAGCCTTATCTTATGCTTGTCCCACTAGCTCTTATAACTTAATTTAAGCTGTTTCTCTTCATCTAAATTTTGCCTCAGGGCTTTTTACCTTTCTTTTCTCTTTTTTTCCCTAGATGTTGGTTTTACTTTTCATTTCTTTTTTTTTTTAATTTATTTAAGAGTTTTTAAAATTTATTTTACATACTAACCACAGATCCCCCTCTCATCCAACCTCCTGCTCCCATCCCCAGCCTATCTCCCCCACTCCCATCCCCTCCTCCAAAAGGGTAAGGGCTTCCATGGGGAGTCAGCAAAGCCTGGTACATTCAGTTGAGGCAGGTCCAAGCTCCTTCCCCCTGCATCAAGGCTGTGCAAGGTGTCCCACCATAGGTAGTAGGCTCCAAAAACTTAGCTCATGCACCAGGGATGGATCCTGATCCCACTGCCAGGGGGCTTTCAAACAGACCAAGCTACACAACTGTCTCTCATGTGCAGAGGGCCTAGTTTGGTCCCATGCAGGTTCCATAGCTGTTGGTCTAAAGTTCGTGAGTTCATACGAACTTAGTTCAGTTGTTTCTGTAGGTTTCCCCTGTCGTGACCTTGACACACGACACCACCACCACCACCACCACCACCACCACCACCACCACCACCCCACCCCACCCCAGCCACTTGCTCATATAATCCCTCTTCTCGCTTTTTGACTGAACTTCCAGAGCTGGGCCTAGTGCTTGGCTGTGGATCTCTGCATCTGCTTCCATCAGTTACTGGATAAAGGTTCTATGATGACAATTAGGATAGTCACCAATCTGATTACAGAAGGCCAGTTCAGGCACTCTCTCCGCTATTACTAGTAGTCTAATCTGGGGTTGTCCTTATGGATTCCTGGGAATTTCCCTAGTACGAGGTTTCTTCCTAACTCCATAATGACTCCTTCTATCAAGATACCTCTTTCATACAGGTCAGAATTAATCCAGGGGGTCGTGCTGACCACAGTGAGCAGGTCTTCCCATTTCAATTAATGAAATCTGGATAAATTCTGGCTGAGGTGGTCAGAGGCCTACTTCCTAGGGTTTTCTTGATATTGTTAAGTTGACAATAAACACTAATTATCACAGCATACATTGTCATTTTATCTTCCCAATGGATGGCATTCATTCACAGAGAGGAATGAGGGAGGAATGTGGGTCCAGGAGGCTCTAGTGTTCTGGTCATTTCTATAACAGAAGGAGAAAACTGAAATCTTGACTGGTAGTTTCAATGGAGTGTTCTAATTTCCTTGTCCTTTATTAAATAAGATATAGACTATGAGATTTCATCTACTTGGAATACTGTAGTTGTAAGCTATAGCTAAAGTTTTCCTGCCTGGCCCACAGTCAGGACAAATCTCTCTCACCTGCCAGTCCCACAGCCCCTCAGACCCAACCAAGTAAACACAGAGACTTATATTGGTTACAAACTGTATGGCCGTAGCAGGCTTCTTGCTAACTGTTCTTACAGCTTAAATTAATCCATTTCCACAAATCTATACCTTGCCACGTGGCTCGTGGCTTACCGGCATCTTCACATGCTGTTTGTCATCGTGGCGGCTGGCAGTGTCTCTCTGACTCAGCCTTCCACTTCCCAGCTGTATTCTCCTCCTTGTCCCGCCTATACTTCCTGCCTAGCCACTGGCCAATAAGTGATTTATTTATTGACCAATCAGCAACACATTTGCCATACAGAACATCCCACAGCAGTAAGCAATTCAGAGAAAATATTATTATAAAGTTACTAAGAAAATGAATGTTTAGCTATTTATTGAATCTCTTTGTCTTGTGAATAAATTATGGATTGAAAAACCAATGACCAGACTGTTGTCAAACTCTCCATCCTCCTACCTCAGCTTCCCTAATGCTGGGATTGCAGGTGTGATCAACTCCCTTCTTCATACAGTGGAGAAAGAGTCATTGGCATACACCTGCAATCCCAGGAGGATGGAGAGTTTGAGAGCAGTCTGTCTGGTCTACACTGTGAGACCTGCCTCCAAAGAGTAAAACAAAAGGAAAAGGAAGAGGGTGGTGGTAATAGTCTGGCTTGGAGGAGAAAAGCAAGGGGAGGGTACAGTTGGACTTCAAAGTTTTCCAGTGGTGAGCTGGTCAAATAGGCCCATAGGCAGTGTAGATGACTGTTGTCCTATGAGTTAATCAGTAGCCAGATGTATCCCTGAACTGCATGCTAGGACATACTCTGGGAGATAAGGCAAGAGATATGCCCCACCCCCAAAACTCATATCCTGCTGATGGAGGGACAGTGACATTGAATGAAGACACATGTTAGAATCTATAGTGAGTAGTTTGAAAGATAGACTATGGATTTCTTTTGTCCTTTCTGAAACTTGTATGGCTAAGGAAAGGATAACACTTTTTAAAAATGTTTTTAAGAACTGCTATGAGCCATATTCTTCTAAGTTAGAATTTCTGCTGCTTACTAAATAGTTCTCTATATACTATGATTTGAACATCTCTAATCCTAATATCTGAAATTTGAAAGGATCTTAAATCCAACACACACACACACATATACACACACACATATACACACACATATACACACACACACACACTTTCTCAGTTGTGCATAAGTATATGCTAGTTTGTGTGTGTATGGGTATATGTGTATGTGTGGGTACATGTTCATGTATGTACACATGCATGTGGAGGCTCCAAATTGACAATGGTTGTCTTTCTTAATCACTCTTTATTTATTGTAGTAGGGTCTTGGTGAATTCGAAACTCACCAGTTCCAGCTAGTCTAGCTAACCCTCTTACCCTAGGTACAGACATCCTGTCTCTGCCTCTTAAGTTCTGGAATTACAGGCTGCTGTCATGTCTTTACTTTTTTGTGGGGAGGAGTGCTTTCTTATAAACATTTAAAAGGTTTCTTTGTATAGCATTGGCTCTTCCAGAACTAGCTCAGTAAACCAGGCTGGCCTCGAACTCACAGAGATCTGCCTGCCTCTGCCTCCCAAGTGCTGGGATTAAAGGTGTGCACCACCACAGGGCTTGTCTGTGTACCTTTGATGTTGCTCTAGATATCTGAACTCCAGTCTTTATGCTTATGTGGTAAGTACTTTATTCACTGATCCATCTTTTTAGCCCTCAAAACTTTTTGAGCACTGATAAGATACCATAAGTGGAAAATTCCACATTGGACCTTATGTGATAAGTCACAGTCACAATGCAGATAGTAAGGTTGAAGAAGTGGCTCACTGGTAGAATGCTTGCCTAGTGTGCATGAGGCCCTAGGTTCAGTCTACAGTACCACACTCAAGTGTATGTACACTAAGAATAGTATGGAAATTGCCTTCAGGTTATGTGTATAATATGTATAAGAAACATAAAAGACTTTTATGTTTGTATCTTAGTCTGTTCCCAGAGTATCTCATTATGTATGTAAAGTATTTTAAAAGTCTGAAATCCAAGAGCACTCTTTTTCTCAAATATTTCTTTTTCTTTCTTTCTTTCTTTCTTTTTTTTTTTTTTTTCAGAGCTGAGTACCGAACCCCGGGCCTTGCACTTGCTAGGCAAGTGCTCTACCATTGAGCTAAATCCCCAACCCCTCAAATATTTCAAGTAAGGGATACTTAACCTGTGCTAGGAAATAAACCCATTTCTTGAGTGCTTTCAGCAGCATCTCAGTATTTGGGGAAGTGGACTCTAACTGACACTAACTTGCTTTCAAGTTTACTAGGTCCAAGTTTCTTAATCAAGATCACTTAACACTCTTGGCAGTGGGGACTGCAGAAGTGGCTCAGCAGCTAAGAGTACTTACTGTTCTTACAGAAGACCATAGTTCCCAGTGCTTATATCAGACAGTTCATAAATGTCTGTGACTTTATCACATAGACACAGATGCAAACACATCAATCCAAAAATGAATCTTAAACATTCTTCATGGTAATGAGCCTTTGCCTTTGCTTTCCTCTTTCACTCCAACCAGGAGCATAGCTCTTCCCTGTGCATGTTGGTGTCTAGAAGGCTGGTAACGTGTGCAGTAAAGTAATTTTCCAGTGATGATCATAAGCAAAGTAAAGATCTATTGACATCTGCAGAAGAGGAAGCAGATGAGCTCCTGGAAAGAGGATTGTATAGTAAGAGAGAATAAGAGCTCTCTTACAGGATTTAAGAAAAAAGTTGTTAGAAACCACTGGATAGGACTCATATTTGGATGGTTGGGCAGACATTTTATTTTGCTGAAGGATAAGTCTGATAGCATATGTGAGTTGTTTCTTCCTGGAGTGAGACTACCTATGCAGTACTACTTGGTCTACTAGGGACAAACTCCCTATAATCTGAGCCTGCTCATTGAGATGTAGAGAGCTCTGTAGTAGTGTCATTGCTCCCTAAGACAAATTGCATCCAGGGCTTGTTAAGGTGAATTTGGGTCCTGCTTGGAGGTAAGAATAGCCTTGCTCTATGCTTAACTATCATTTATCTCAGAACAGCATCCACTCTCTTGATGCCTTGAGATTGGAATACCATATCCTTTTTAAGATCTTGCTCCTTTTTAAGATCTTGATCTAAATGTTGAGGCTACACTAAAGTTTCAGTTAATCCAGAGTGCTTGTGCCAGCCCCATGTTCTTTCTCTTAGTGTCATTCTCAAGTGTGCCTAGCATGTTGTTCACAACATGGGTGCAGCAGATCAGCATTCTTCTTTAGTGTTACTCCTCAGAAGAGGCTGATGACATTCACCTGAGGCATCAATGAAAAACAGAAAACCTTGCACAAGGCCATGCTGGGGTGGCTGTCAGGGCAGCAAGTGTGGACTAATATGAGTTGTGAAAGGTGATAGACAGGTGATCCATACTATTTCAAAGCATTCTTTCTGAAGAGTATCTTCAGTTATGCTATCTCATGATGAGTCAAGACTCAGTAACAAGTTGGAAAATGGAGTTCAGATGCAAAAGTACTATCTTTAACAGGAATAGGAATGTGGAACTGGAAAAGTGAGCTGGTGTGGTATATGATGAATGTTAGCATACCTGAGAGTCCAACAATTACATATGTGTTGTATACAAGTCAGCAGGGGATCCTGCAGTTTCAGCTGTAAAAAATAAATACAATGTTATTTATCTTTAACTCATGGATATGTCAAATAGTCTATCTTCCTGTTTTAGGATTATGATTAGATCATCACCATTCAACCCAAAAGGAGTCAAGAGAATGCATCTAATAAACCCTTTACAGTTGAGGGCCTGGAATGGCCTAACTACTAACAAGGGCATATCACATCTCATTATGTTGTGTTCAGTGACCTCTTTGCTAAAATATGTTGTGCCCAATCTCAGGGATGGTTTGAAAAGAGCTATTTAGGCAGTGGTGGCGCACACCTTTAATCCCAGCACTTGGGAGGCACAGCTAGGCGGATCTCTGTGAGTTAGAGGCCTGCCTGGGCTACAGAGTGAGTTCCAGGAAAGGCACAAAGCTACACAGAGAAACCCTGTCTGGAAAAACAAAACAAAACAAAACAAAAAGGAAGAAAAGAAAGAAAGAAAAGAAAAGAGCTATTTACTTTCATCAAAAGCCTAGAAAAATAAAGCTTATGAAGGAAGGTTTGAGAAACAGCACTTGGTGGTCTAATGCCCTGGTGCTTACTTAGCAACACACATCCAATATCATAGCTTGTCTCCTAGTATGTGTCTAGTATGTTTCCACTTAATTTTGCAACACCTCAAGTGTATTGCCTTATCTGTACTTACTCTGGAGAATCTTTGTGAAAATGGCTAGAGATGGAGTATATACAGTTTACAGTCATGACATACAGTGGGTATTCAGTGACAGATGGCTAATGTTATTACTTTGGATCTAGACAATGGACCACAGTATGTCAGAGTTTGAAGCATTTAGATATCAGATTTTTGACTAGTGTTCAGCATGTATTATTGCAACAATTATATTCTAGTTTAGTTTTTGTCACTGTGATTAAATACTCTGGCCAATTCTCTGGGGAAGGAAAGAATTTGGCTTATGCTTCCAAGTTACAGTCCATCACTGACAGAAGTCAGGGCAGGAACTGAAGCACGAACTTGGAAGCATTAACTGAAGCAAAGACAATAGAGAAATTTTTTGTAGTAGTGCTTTCTCGTCAGGACCACCAGCCTGCAAATAACAACATGGAGACTTCTTATTAATTATGAAAGCTTGGCCTTTAGCTTAGGCTTTTTCTCAACTAGCTCTTATAACTTAATTAACCCATATTTTTAAATCTACATTCTGCCACGTACCTCTCCTCTGTATCATATATCTGACTTTTAGTCTGCATCTCAATGGCATCTCCACCTTTCTTCTTCCCAGAGTTCTTTCTCTGCCTGAAAGTCCTGTATTCTCTCTTGTCTAGCTATTGGCCCTTCAGCTTTTCATTATACCAATCACAGCAATATATCTTCATACAGTGCACAAATATCCCACAACAATGATTCTTGGTTTTTTAAAATATTAATGGTAGTTTTATTTTTTTGTAATATTTTAATTGATTCTTTGGGGATTTCACATCGTATACCTATCACATTCACTTCCCCCTGCCCTGTGACCTCCCCTGAGCAAAAAAAAAAGAAAAAAAAAGTCCAATTTGTGTATACTCACTGAGGCGTGGTTGAACTCTCAGTGGTCTGTCCCTTAAATAGGACTGAGCCCTTGCCCTCCCACACCCTTCAGGAAGCCATCTACTGTGGAGAGTGACACTGTTATTGGGTTGATGTTTTCTTTCATTCTTTTGAGGGGCCCACCACCCAGCTCCCAAATAAATCACTCACGGAGGTTTATTCTTACTTATAAGTGTCTGGCCTTAGCTTGACTTGTTTTTTTGCCAGCTTTCTTTAACTTAAATTATCCCATCTACTTTTTGCCTCTGGGCTTTTCCCAGTCTCTTACTTATGTAAATCTTACTCTTACTCTGTGGCTTGCTGTGTAGCTTGGTGGCTGGCCCCTGGAGTCCTCCTCCTTCTCTGGCTGCTGCTTTCTCTTCGTTTTTCCTCCCAGCTTTCTCCTATATATTTTCTTTGCATGCTAGTCCCACCTATTTCTCTCTCCTGCCTCACTATTGGCCGTTCAGCTCTTTATTAGACCATCAAGTGTTTTAGACAGGCAAAGTATCACAACCTCACAGAGTTAAACAAATGCAACATAAACAAAAGTAACAGACCTTAAAATAATTTTCTATAACATGACACTTCAGCATCCTATCACAGTTTTGAAGAGTTCTCTTCAATAGCTTCCTGTCTAGGCTGTTTAGGCTGTTACTATTTTGGAGGGGTAGAGGTGTTGGGGTAGAGATAGGAATTGTCATAAAAGATACTTACTGGCTCACAATAGTATCTTCATTTGATCGTATAGCTATTTATATAGAGGGGGCCAGACATAGGGTTAGCTTCTAACACTTTATTTTATTTTATTTTATTTTATTTATTTATTTATTTATTTTGGTTTTTCGAGACAGGGTTTCTCTGTGTAGCTTTGTGCCTTTCCTGGAACTCGCTTTGGAGACCAGGCTGGCCTCGAACTCACAGAGATCTGCCTGGCTCTGCCTCCCGAGTGCTGGGATTAAAGGCGTGCACCACCACCGCCCGGCACTTTATTTTTTTTTAAAGATTTTTTTTAAATTTATTATGTATATAGCATGTATGACTGCAGGCCAGAAAAGGGCATCAGGTCTCATTACAGATGGTTGTGAGCCACCATGTAGTTGCTGGGAATTGAACTCAGGACCTCTGGAAGAACAGCCAGTGCTCTTAACCTCTGAGCTATCTCTCCAGCCCGGCTTCTAACACTTTAATTAACCCGTAGATCACAAAGGACCAGGCAGAAATGTACATCTGAGGCAGGACTCAGGGGAGCCATAGTGATGGCAGGCCACATTTGAGCAGAGAGGTTTGGGGTTGGGTGCTCTGAGACATGTGAAATGGAAGGATGACTGGAAAGGGTAGAAAATCAATGAGATTGTGAAAATTCCATGTCAAGAATAGTTTAGTTTTTAGTAATGTTTAATAGGGTTTTTTATTACTAGAAAGATAGAAAGGAAAAACAAAAATACTCACTATTCTTGTACCTAGAGAATGAATGCATATGTGCCCACTGGAAAACAGCCCCTGCCAGGCCACTTGGTTTTTCCTACCCGCTTTCTACCTTCTGCCCTGACAGCAGTGATATCCACCATGAGCCTCCTGAGCAGATGGCAGGCACCAGCTGTCTGCTGCTGGCAGGGGCTCACTTTGGATCTCTGGGATTTTCCTGTCTTGGTTGTCTGGCTCATCTTGCTGCTATGGCATTATTTCTAGGGTATTGTCTTATACTGCTGGCTTCAGATTATCCTTTTCTTGTGCTCTAGTGATATGTCTACAGATTGACAGAGGTACTTAGGGAGGTTGGACTGTCCTCAAATGTGGAGTCATAATTAAATATAAAACCATTGAAAGTACTTTTTCATGAAATGTAATGCATTTTAAAATATATTAACAAGACAGAATGAATGATGTTCATTAAGGACTAATTGCTTTCCTTACTTAGGCCTGCATATAGAACCACTAAAATGTCTTTAACTCGGCAGGACTATTCAAAGAAGTTCATTTTATATTTAACATGTGTATGATGCTTGCTGAGATTCTTTTTGATTTTTATAGGCATACATCACTATGCCTAGCAAATTTTGTAGCATTCTTCAGCTACCTGTAGTTGTGTCTGAAGCCTGTAACATTTCAGATTGCTCACAGAGGGTGGTTTTGCTTTCTGCCCTTCTAGCTACTGATTTTTGCCATCGAGATATCTGTGGCTGTTTCTTCTCAGTGCTCAGGAACTACAGCACTGATTTCTGAATAACAGCTTTTTGTTGTTTCTTTCCTTGTAGAGACCTAAAGCCAGAGAATATCCTCCTTGATGATCGTGGTAAGTAAAGAGAGGCTTTCACGCTTAAGTGTACACCTGTCAGAGGGACACATATACTTGGAAGCTAATGTGGATATAGCCAGTTAATGCAGACTGGAAATAATAACTAAAAGAAACTCTTTGGGATGTGTTCTTAAAAAAACAAAAACAAAAACAAAAACAAAAACAAACCAACCCAACAGATGCATTGCTGTCACCTGTACTTATGTAAAAGCAGAAATGCCAGATGTTAATGATGGATGTTTTAAGTAGGTGAAAATAAACCCAAAGTGAGTATTTGCCCTCTGGGTTTCTGCTATTGGCCCATATTTATTTTTCTTTACTCCTCAGCTCTCTGAACTTGACATGCTGTCTTCAGTGCTATTCTTGTCATATATCGCATGTCACAGGTCAGGGATGTGGACTTCTGTTATGGAGACCTGTGGTGGTAGATGGGGACTAGGCCTTGTAGTCAGCTCCTTGTCAGCATCATAGTTCCTTCTGCTCTTGGTGTCTCTGGATCTGAGGAGGAGCCCTATTGCTAGGATGCTGGCTGTGTTTACACTAATTAGGTTAGCAATATTGAGAAGGAGCTTCTGTCTAATGATTCTTAGTGGCTAAAAGGATCCTCTTGTATGGTAGAGACCATGAGCCAGAACCAGAGCCAGAGTGATTGCTACAGAGAATAGGCCCGTGTGGCTGAGTCCTGAAGGCAAATATGGGGCATTAATCAGTACATAGCTTTATGTCTACTTCTGCCACTGCTTTCTGCTTGTTACCTAACTTATGTACTGACCCCGTGAAGAGGAAAGGTGCTGGAAAAAGTAACTTTCCCAGGTTGTGTCTGCAGCATCTGACTCTAAGCTTGTGATTTGTGGTCAGATGTGCTGCACTGCTATCTAGAGTTGGCACTGAAGTTGCTTTAAAAGAGAGGAGGGAGAGGACATGTTATATTGTAGGACACAGAGTAGTTTACTAGGTGTGGTAATAGGGTGGGTCTGAATCCAATGGCAAGTATCTTTAGAAGAACATTTTTTGTAATTTGTTACTTTCATAGGAATTTAACAAACATTTATGCCCTTCTATACATAAAACATTTGCATAGTCAAGGTCTCTAAGTAAAGGGTCTTAATTTCATTATTTCCACTGGTAGTTATAAGGAAATAATAAATATGGTACCTCTGTTTTTATCTGGTGATAAACTGTTAAAGGGCTTCTTCAAGTATAATCTAATTTCGTACTGTTAGTGAAACTCAATGTGCTATATGAAATTTCATTACATGTGTAAAGGTTAAATGTAACTTTTAGATACTGCTATTTTTTTATACATATTTGGTATGTGTGTGTGTTTTGTAGCACGGGTATGAAATCCAGAGCTTTGAATATGCTGGGCAAATGTTCTACTTCTGAGCTATATCCTCAGCCCTCATTAATGCTTTTTAGATAGACTTTGCCTCCCAGTTAAAATTGTTACTAAAATGCTATTACTTCTTCCCATGATCTATACATTGTGTTTGAACACACACAGGACACATCCGAATTTCAGATCTTGGTCTAGCTCTGGAAGTCCCAGAAGGGGAGCTGGTTCGAGGAAGAGTTGGTACTGTTGGCTACATGTGTAAGTGAAAGATGCCTTTGGTGGACCTTATCCTTTCCTGTCAGGTGGCCCAGTGCTCCAGAACCTAGAGAAAAAAAGCTTTTCATTTACTTTAATAGTATATACCTCATTAAGCCCTAAAAGTAATGTCACATTGAAACATATTAATTAAAAATATTGTATTGCATTTATTATTGTGTATCTGTATGTGTACGTATGAGCATGCCAGAGAGCACATGTGGAAATCAGAGGACAACTCAAGTGAGTCAGTTCTTTCATAAAACTCAGGTAAGTCAGGTTTTAAGGCAAGCACTTTTACTCATTGAGCCATCTTGCCAGCCCCTGAGATAGCCTTTAATAAAGCTAATTATCACTGTGATACTTTATATACAAACACAATAGTTCATGTTCTTCAGGACTGAAAACAATGATTATGTATAAATTTAATTTTAAAAGAACAAGTATTTTGGGGAGCAAACATGGTGATAAATGGGATTGAAGGTGTGTATCACCATGCTTGGCTAATAGGCATTTTTTTCTCTGCCCCCTCCCCAATTCTTTTTGTTTGTTTTTCAAAACAGGGTTGCTCTGTGTAGACCTGGCTCTCCTGAAACTTACTCTGTAGACCAGGCTGACCTTGAATTGGGAGATCCACTTGCCTCTGCCTCCCTAGTGCTGGTACTGGAGGCATGTGCCAGCACCTTCTGAATTCTTTTCCCCCTTTTATTAAACATAGATTCTTTTTTCATACAAAATAATCTGAGTACAGTTGAATACAGTTTCCTCTCCCTCTGCTTCTCCCAATTCCTCCCCAGCTCCTCTCCTATCCTGATCTACTCCCTTTCTGTTTCGTATTAGAAAAGAATAGGCTTCTAGGAGATAACAACAAAATAAATATAATAAGATAAAATGAAAACCATCATGTTGAAGTTGGACAAGCCCAAGCCAACAGAATAATAAAAGAGCCCCAAGAAAAGGTATAAGAATCAGAGACTCACTTGTTTACATGAGTCCCATAAAAATACTAAACTGAAAACTATAATAAATATGTAGAGGGCCTGGTGGTGTTGGTGTGTGCCTTTAATCCTTGAGTGGCAGAGGCAGACAGATCTCTGAGTTTCAAGGCCAGCTTGGTCTACAGAGTGAGTTCCAGGACAGCCAGGGCTACTCAGAGAAACTCTTTCTTGAAAAACCAACCCCCCCCCCAAAAAAAAAGAAAGAAAGAAAGAAAAGAAAGAAAGAAAGAAAGAAAGAAAGAAAGAAAGAAAAATGTAGTGTATATATATGTATATGTATGCAGAGAACCTGGTGCAGACTCATGTAGGCCCTGTGATTGCTGCTTCAATCTCTATGAGTTCATATGAGATTTGCTCAGTTGTTTTAGAGGTCTTTGTTCTCCTGGTGTCTTCTGTCTCTTCTGTCTCCAGCTTCTTCTGCCTCTTCTTCCTAGTGGTTTCCTGAGCTCTGAGGAGAGGGATTTGATGGAGACATCTCATTTAGAGCTTTGTGTTTCAAAGTCTCTCTGTCTCTGTATCTCTGTCTCTCCCTTCCTCCCTCTCTCCCTCCCCCCCTCCGTGTGTGTGTGTGTGTGTGTGTGTGTGTGTGTGTGTGTGTGTGTGATGTCTGACTGTGGGTCTCTGTAATTGTTCCCATCTGTGGCAGGAGGAAGCCTCTTTAATGATGGCTGGAAAGGCACTGAACTATGAGTATGGCAGAATATTATTAGGAGTTATTTTATTGTTACTTTTTTTTTTTACCAGTTGTATTTGGTTTTACCCTAGGTCTCTGGGTTATCTAGATGCTATTTCTTGGTCACCTAAGCAGTGTCAGGTATGGGTTCCATCTCATGCAGTGGGCCTTAAGTCAAATCAGACATTGGTTTGTTACTCCCACAAGGTTTGTGACACTATTGCCTTAGGTTTTTTTTTAAGTTTTTCGAGACAGGGTTTCTCTGTGTAATAGTCCTGGCTGTCCTGGAACTCAATACTCAATTTGTAGACCAGGCTGGCCTCCAACTCACTGAGATCCACCTGCCTCTGACTCTCAAGTGCTGGGATTAAAGGCGTGCGCCACCACTGCCTGGTGCCCTAGCATATTTTGCAGGCGGAACAGAGTGTAGATCAAAGGTTTTGTGGTTAGGCTGCTGTTTGCTTTTCTCTTTTGGTAGCCTGCAGAGTACAGTTCCATGTCATAGACACTAGAACATGGGGATAAAGGTTCTATGTAGGCACCATCTTGATCTTTCTGTTTTCAGTGAGTTGTGTAGGTGTTGTCTTCAGCAATGGGGCCTTGCTGTCAGTTTGTGAAGAGCAACCTATTATCTTGGCAACAGCCTGGGTTGTTTGGGGGTTTCCATGGGACCCTTTCAGCTAACAACTCAATTGGATGAAACTCAGTCCTGGCACTGGAAGCTTTGGTGATGGCCATTAGGGATTCTGACTCCCTCATTTATTTGGAGACTTCATTGAGATTGCCTTCACATATTATAGAAAGTTTCCACTGCAGTAGGTTTCCATTCCTGCTTCAAATGCTCTTCAGTTCTAGCTGTCTCTCCTCTCATTCCCTCCTTCAATTCCATTTCCCCTCCCCCTTTCTACCTGATTCTCCCATTCTCTCCCAAACCTCTGGTCTAGTCCATGTATAAAATCTGTTCTATTTCCCCCTCCCAGAGAGATTCGTATGTCTCCTCTAGACCCTTCCTCTATGCCTAACCTCTCTGGGCCTATGGATTGTAGCTTGGCTATCATTTATTTAATGGCTAATATCCAGATATAAGTAAATTTACCATATTTATCTTTTTGGTTCTCTGGGTTACCTCATACAGGATGATTTTGTTTTGTTTTGTTTTTTTTTGAGACAAGGTTTCTCTGTGTAACAGTCCTGGATGTCCTGAAACTAGCTCTGTAGTCCAGGCTGGCCTCAAACTCACAGATATCTGCCTGCCTCTGCCTCCTGAGTGCTGGGATTAAAGGCATGTGCTACCATCACCTCGCTCCAAAGGTTAATTTTTTCTAGTTCCATCCACTTGCCTGCAAATTTCCTGATGTCTTTTTTTTTTTAAAGCTGAGTAGTACTCCATTGTGTAAATGTACCATATTTTCTTGATCTATTCTTCTATTGAGGTACATCTAGGTTGTTTCCAACTTCCAGCTATTATTAATAGAGCAGCAGTGAACATGGTTGAGCAAATGTCCTTGTGGTAGGATGAAGCATCCTTTGGGTATATACCCAAGAATGGTATAGCTGGATCTTGAAGTAGATCAATTCCCATCTTTCTGAGGAACCACTATACTGATTTCCGTAGTGGCTGTGCAAGTTTTCACTTCTACCAGCAATTGAGTAGTGTTCCCCTTTCTCCACATCCTTGCCAGAAGGATCTGTCACTTGTATTATTGGTCTTAGCCATTCTGACAAGTATAAGATAGGATCTCAAAATAGTTTTGGTTTGCATCTCCCTGATGGCTAAGGATGTTGAACATTTCTACAAGTATTTCTCAGCACTGAAGTTTCTTCTATTGAGGATTCTCTGTTTAGATTTGCACCCATTTTTAAATTAGGTTATTTATTTTTTATATTGTTTTTTGAGTTCTATATATATTTTGAATATTTGCCCTCTATCAGATGTCAAGTTGGTAAAAATCTTTTCTCATTCTGTAGGCTGCCACTTTGACCAAATGTCAGTGTCCTTTGCTGTGCAGAAGCTTTTTAGTTTCATGAGGTCCCATTTAATTGATGATCTTAGTGCCTTCACTATCGGTGTTCTTTTCAGAAAGTCATCTACTGTGCCAATGTGTTCAAGGCTATTCCCCAATCTCTCTTCTGTCAGGTTCAGTGTACCTGGTTTTATGTTGAGGTCTCTGATCCATTTGGAGTTGAGTTTTGTGCAGGGTGCTAGGTATGAGTCTATTTGCATTCTTCTACATGCAGCCATCCAGTTTGACCAGCACCATTTGCTGAAGATGCTGTCTTTTCCCAGTGTGTGTTTCTGTCTTCTTTATAAAAAAAAAAAATCAAGTGTCCATAGGTATTTGGGTATATGTCTGGGTCTTCCATTCAATTCCATTAATTAGCGTTTCTGTTTTTGTGCCAATACTATGCAGTTTTTATTGCTATAGCCTTGTAGTATAGCTTAGGATCAGGAATGGTGAGACCTCCTGCAGTTCTTTTGTTGTTCAAGATTGTTTTAGCTATCCTGGGTTTTTGTGTTTCCATATGAAATTGAGAATTGTGATTTTAAGGCCTGTGAAGAATTGTGTTGGAATTTTGATGGGGCTTGCAATGAATCTATAGATTGCTTTTAATAGGATGGCCATTTTTACTGTGTTCATCCTACTGACCCATGAGCATGGGAGATCTTTCCATCTTCTGATATCTTTTTCAATTTTTTCTCGAAGACTTGTTTTTATTGTATAAGTTTTTCACTTGCTTAGAGTTACCTCAAGATATTTTATATTATTTGAAGCTATTGTGAAAGGTGTTGTTTTCTTATTTCTTTCTCAATCTGTTTGTCATTTGTATGTAGGAGGACTACTGATTTTTGTGAGTTAATTTTGTATCCAGTTACTTGGCTGAAAGTGTTTATCAGCCATAGGAGTTCTCTGGTGGAATTTTTGGGGTCTCTTATGTATACTATCATATCATCTGCAAGATACTTTGACTTCTTCCTTTCCAATTTGTATCTCCTTAATCTACTTCAGTTGTTTTATTGCTCTAGCTAAGACTTCAGGTATTATATTGAACAAGGATGGAGAAAGTGGACAACCTTGTTTTGTTCCTGATTTTAGTGAAATTGCTTCGAGTTTCTCTCCATTTAAGTTGATATTGGCTATAGGCTTGCTGTAAACTTCCTTTATTATGTTTAGGTATGTCCCTTGTATTCCTAATATCTCCAAGACTTTTATCATGAAAGAGTGTTGGATTTCGTCAAAGGCCTTCTTTTCTACATCTAATAAGATGATCATTTGGCTTTTTTCTTTCAGTTTGTTTATATAGTGGATTGCATTTATTGATTTTCATATAATGAGCCATCCCTGCATCTCTGGGATGGAGCCTACTTGATCATTGTGGTGGTTTGCATAGTTATGCACCCTCATAGACTCATGTGTTTGAATGCTTGGCCCATAGGGAGTGGCACTATTAAGAGGCGTGGCTTTGTTGGAGGAAGAGTGTCATTATGGGGGTGGGCTTTGAAGCCTTATATGCGCAAGCTATGCCCAGTGTGGCACACAGGTCTCCTTCTACTGTCTGCAGATCAAGATGTAGAACTCTCAGCTCCTTCTCTAGCACCATGTCTTCCTGCCTGTCGCCATGTCTCACCATTGATGATAATGGACTAACCCTCTGAAACTGTAGGCCAGTCCCAATTAAATATTTTCCTTTATAAGAGTTGCCATGGCCATGTTGTCTCTTCATAGCACTAGAAACCCTAAGACAGTCATGGTGAATGATCTTTTTGATGTGTTCTTGGACTTGGTTTGCAAGTATTTTATTGAGTATATTCACATCTATGTTCATAAGGGCAATTGATCTGTAATTTTCTTTCTTTGTTGGAGCTTTCTGTGGTTTGGGTATTGGGATAACTGTGGTCTCATAGAACAAATTGGGCAGTGTTCCTTTTGTTTCTATTTTATGGAATAATTTGAGAAATATTGGTGTTAACTTTTGTTTTGAAAATTGAGTAGAATTCTGCACTAAAATCATCTAGCCTGGGCTTTTTTGTTGTTGTTGTTGTTTAGGAAACATTTTTTTAAATGTGCATTGATGTTATTGCTTATATGTATGTCTGTGTGAGGGTGTTGGATCCCCTGGAACTGTAGCTAGATAGTTGTGAGCTGACACATGGATGCTGGGAATTAAACCTGGGTCTTCTGGGAAAGCAGTCAGTGCTCTTGACTACTGAGCCATCTTTTATTTATTTATTCATCCATCTATCTATCTATCTATCTATCTATCTATCTATCTATCTATCTATCTATCTATGTTTTTTGAGACAGGGTTTCTTGGTGTAGCTTTGTGCCTTTTCCTGGAACTCACTCTGTAGCCCAGGCTGGCCTTGAACTCACGGAGATCCGCCTGCCTCTGCCTCCCGAGTTCTGGAATTAAAAGTGTATGCCACTACCGCCTGGCATCTGAGCCATCTTTTCATGACTGCTTTTATTTCACTATGGGGTTATAGGTCTGTTTAAATGACTTATCTTGATGTAACTTTAGTAAGTGGTATATATTGAGAAAATTATCCATTTCTTTTAGATTTTCCAGTTTTGTGGAGGACAGATTTTTGTCCTTATGATTCTCTGGATTTCCTCAGTGTCTCTTGTTTTGTCCCCCTTTACCTTTCTGACTTTGTTAATTTGGATATTGTCCCTCTCATGCATTTTAATTAATTTGGATAAGGGTTTATCAGTCTTACTTTTTTTTTTCCTGAAGAACCAACTTTTTGTTTCATTGATTTTTTGTATTGTTTTCTCTGTATCTATTTTATTGATTTCAGTCCTTAGTTATTATTTCTTGCCATCTACTCCTTTTGGGTGTGATTTCTTCTTTTTTGTTTTAGAGCAGTGGTTCTCAACTTTCCTAATGTTGTGACCCTTTAATATAGTTCCTCATGTTGTAGTGACCCTTTGCCATAAAATTATTTTGTTGATACTTCTGTTATGAATTGTAATGTAAGACCCAGAGATTGAGAAATGCTGTTTTAGAGCTTTCAAGTGTGCTATTAAGTTTCAAGTATGAGATCTCTTCATTTTTTGTTTTTTATTTTTAAACTTGGGGCTACAAACTTTCATCTTTTATTGTATCCTATAAATTTGGATATGATGTGTATTCATTTCATTCAATTCTAGAAAGTCTTTCTTTCTTGACCAATTTTTCATTCAGTAGAGAGTTGTTCAGTTTCCATGAGTTTGTAAGATTTCTGTTGTTGTTGATATCCAGCTTTAATCTATGATGGTCTGGTAGGATAAAGGGAATTATTTCAATTTTCTTGTGTCTGTTGAGACTTACTTTGGGTCTAAGTATGTGGTCAATTTTGGAGAAAGTTCTATGGGTATGCACAGAAAAAGGTATATTCTTTTGTGTTTGGGTGAAATGTTCAGTAAATATCTGATAGGTCCATTTGGTTTATAACATGTTAGCTCTAGTATTTTTCTGTTTAGTTTTTTTCTAGATGACCTGTCTTTTTGTGAGAGTGTGATATTGAAGCATCTCACTGTCAGTGTGTTGCAGAGTATTTATTTACACTTTATGAATATGTATCACTGTGATTGGTATAATAAAGAGCTGAATAGGCAATAGCTAGACAGAAGAGAATAGGCAGGATTTCCAGGGAGAGAGAGAACTCTGGGAAGAAGAGAGTCAGGGAGATGCCAAGGAGACATGGAGCAAATCGGACATATAGTACAGAGGAGAGGTAACTGAGCCACCATTAAAAAATATTGGTTATGCTGGGCAGGGGTGGTGCACTTGGGAGGCAGAGGCAGCCGGATCTCTGCAAGTTCAAGGCCAGCCTGGTCTACAGAGTGAGTTCCAGGACAGCCAAAAGCCACATAGAGAAACCCTGTTCCCCAAAACAAAAAAACAAACAAATTAAGGAACTCTGATTTACAAAGTAATTGGGGAAACAGAGGCTAGAAAAATATCCCAATACCTGAGTTGTCTGTGCAGCAGCATTTGAGCCCATGAGTGCTCAGATTGTTAGATGACAACTGATGCTACTTCCCTAAAGAATGGCTGTTTCCTAATATCAACTCCATTACTTTCAAATGTTATCTAAATGTTAAAATTTAACCCAGAATCTTTGTAAATGTTTTGAGGATCTAGAGAAGTGGTTCTCAACCTTCTTAACGCTGTGACCCTTTAATATAGTTCCTCAACCATAAAATTATTTTTGTTGCTACTTTGTAACTGTAATTTTGCTACTCTTACAAATTGCAACATAAATACCTGTGCTTTCCAATGGTTTTAGGCAACCACTGTTGAAAGGGTCAGTCAACTCCCAAAGGGATTGCAACCCACAGGTTAAGAACCACTGATCTAGACTGTATGAGGATTTTTCTAGTCTACAGCCCTCTTTTTATAAATGAGAAGTGGTGCCCATAGACCCCACTACCAAGATTATGTGGTTTCATGAGGGCAGAGTCAGGTAAGGCCACAGGACTCCTCATGCAGCTAGCATCCCATGTGGGCACACAAATCCTACCCACATGATCCCTGGGAAATTAATTGTGTTCAGATTATTCCAAAGATGTATGGGCAATGCCAGCCTAATCTTGGTAGCTCCTAAGTGCATGGTGGGTCTCTCAGAGCCTGACATTCCTCCCCTTGCAGGTTTCTGGGGTTTCTTCTGACTTGGGAACAGATGACACTGCACTTGAGGCACCCATGGGAACATTCGAGTGGAGGGAGCACCCCCAGGAGGCAAGCTTTCTTTCCAGTACCATTTTACCATATTACCTACCCTGCAGCAGTCAAGTTTATCCAGTATAGATACATAGACACTGTTACAATTATCCTTTACATATCAAAGACTCCAACTATTTGAAGTATATGATTCAGTGGATATTAGTCAATTGTAGGCAGAAGTTTCTCTCCTGCCTGCCTGTTCCCAAATACCAGGCATTGCTTCTTAAATAATTGACTCTGAGGCTTAATATTACTTATAAATGCTCAGCTGGTAGCTTAGGCTTATTACTAACTAGCTCTTACACTTAACCCATAATTCTTATCTGTGTTTAGCCACATGGCTTGGTACCTTTTCTCAGTATGGCATTCTCATTTTGCTTCCTCTGCATCTGGCTGGTAACTCCTTGACTCTGCCCTCTTCTTCCCAGCATTCTCAGTTTGGCTTTCCCACTTAACTTCCTGGTCAGCTACTGGCCAGTCAATGTTTTATTAAACCAGTTCGAGTGACAAATCTTTACAGTGTGCAAGAGGATTATTCCACGGCAGTCCATTTACACAGTTGTGCATCCATCATTACCATTACTTTATCTAATTCTAGAACTTTCTTTAATCACTTCAGATTTTAATGACCTGTTAGCAACCACCCCCTATTCCTCACTTTCTATTCCCAGGCCTTTCAACCATGAATTTATGTTCAGTCTCTGGATTTGTATATTCCATGTATTTCATATAATATAATCATATGATGTTTGGTTTTTTTGATCCTGTGTGGTTTTTTAACTTAGCATGTTTTTAAGGTTCTTAGATCATGTTGTAACAAACATTAAATTAATAATGTATTACTTGGAACTAATCATAAGAATATTTAAAACTAAAATTTAATTAAAATTTTTCTTATTTGTTATGTAGCTCCAGAAATTATCAATAATGAAAAGTATACATTTGGTCCTGATTGGTGGGGACTTGGCTGTCTGTTATATGAAATGATTGAAGGACACTCTCCATTCAAAAAATATAAAGAAAAAGTCAGCCGGGAGGAAGTAGAAAGAAGAGTGAGGAATGATACTGAGGAATACTCTGAGAAGTTTTCAGAGGATGCCAAGTCTATCTGCAGCATGGTGAGTCAGGTTCCACAGAGATAGGAAAACGATTGACTCGATTCATCTTGTTCTTTTGATGGTTCAGAAGGCAGTAGTGAAGTAGGTAGACAGTCTTTAGAAGCAGGGCAGCCACCCACTTCCAGCTTCTAAGCCCCGTTCAATAGCAAGACCCAGGTGCAGGTGAGCTCAGCCAGGCCTCTCAGTAACCAACCTTCTTCCTGATGCTCTTGCCTGGAATTTCATCTCAGGCAGACAAGGAAAGCAGAAATCAAAGTTCTCCACCCAGGCTTTGGAAATGACTGATCAACCAGAGCAAAGCAGAGGAAAATCCATGACTCTCCTTTTGTATTGACATTACTGAAAGGAAGAATGGTACCAAGTTACTCTGTTTTCAGAAAACAGCTGCTGAGTCTGGTTCATTGACTCATTTTATGTGAAATTCAATCTAAAATCATTTGTAATGTATTTTGAAATGGGAAGATTGTCTCTGCCAATTTCTTTTTCTTTAAATCGTCACAGACACTCTTACTTGAAGGCCTGTATGGGCCAGACTGACATGTACCTTACAGATTTGATTATTGTATTAGGGCCTTCACCTTTCGTGTGACACAGTGATGCCAGAAATCCAGTCCTAAGCCATAACTATAGAATGAGCTAGGAGCAATTGTGTGCTGTCTGCCCTCAGGGCTGGTCTTTTTTTTTTTTTTTTTTTTTTTTTTTTTTTTTTTTTTTTTTTTTTTTTTTTAATCAACTGTTGGCTGCCTATACCAACATTTGTCACTTGCTTACCTTAAAACCTATAGGCTTTTTTTTTTTCTTTTGAGACCTGTCCTTTATAGCATCTTTAAAATTTTTCTTTCAACAAGGAATTACTGAGTATCTTCCTAGGCACTGTCCTAGGCACTAGGAATACAGCTGTGATTAAACAGAGGGAAGTCCTGGCTCTTCTGGTGTTCTCATTCTGTTGCAGGTTTGGTAGCCACTAATACTAAACAGAACAAATACTACAAATGTGCCGGCTGCCAGAGAAACCTGAGCATGGGGGCTGATGAGACACTATAGTTGGGAGGATTTAGGGCCAAAGAGCTGAAAGAAATGTGAATGTAGGTGTGGCATGGATAGAAGAGCAGATGTGAGAAATGCTCAGATTCTGGGTGGACCTTGTAGGAGTTGCTGAAGTGGAGAAAAGGGGTCAAGATTGAATCCCAAACTGACAGAGCAGCAACACAGAATAGGGGGAAACTTGAGCACTTGTGTGGGGAAGTGTAATTGCTAGATCAAAAGCCTTGAGTAGGGGAGAGAGAGGCACTAGTGTACAAGGGAAGATGTGAGTAGTTCCCTCTCATAGTTTGGGGGCAGTGCAAGTGGCAGATTCACTGTGGGACTTCCGAAAAGGGACTTCTGTCTTCTTAAGCCCTCAGCATCGTGGGGGCAAGTATGGGTTCAGGTAAGGTATGAAGCACCATTTAGAGAACATGAAGCCGAAGAACTGGGGAGTGCAAGAACCTTCCTCATAGGCATCAGGTGCATGCATAGGGAGATACTGTCCATAACCTATTGGTGTCTTATTCCTGCCCTGCTCTGTGCAGGGACAGGGGCCCAGAGACAGCAGAGAGCTATCTTTGCCCAGCTCTACAGTTTGGCTAGGCAGGTATGAATCAGGTATGAAGACATGCAGGGAAGCTGGCTGGGTGCAAAAGAGAACTGAGTACTGGATCATACAGTCTTAAGTTGATGAAGAAAAGTGACAGAGGGAAAGGCAAGGAAAAGACAGTAGGTGATTATAGCCAAGTGTGAGCTGTGGGTTGTTGGAATTGAGGCAAACCAGCCTAGGGTTGGAACAATTGGGGGAATACACAGACAAGAAACATTTTGAAAAGCAGCTGATGAGGCTGTGCTGGCCCTGAAGAACCTAGCTTGTGACTCAGGGAAAGAGTGGCTTGGCAGGATAGGAGATAAAGGGCTGGGCCTATGTGGATGTGAGAATGGCCAACAATTGTGCCTATTACTGAACTATACTGGTAACTTGTGTGAGTTGATACTATCTGGGGAATAATTATTTGGGGCGCCTTTATTTTGTTCTCATATACAAAATGATGAGTGTTACCGATTTGTCACTGAGCCGTGGAATCTTTCTGGCTTTTTTCCCAGCTAGCCTACTCAGCTTGTAGCTGACAGCATTTCACAGTGTTTTGACCAAGCTTCTTTTACATTCGGCTTTGTAAATATTGACTGAGTGCTTGCTGTACATGGGACACTGACAGAGCTGTAATGTGAAAGCAGAGATAGAGCCTGCCCCCAAGGAGCTCACAATTTAATCTTAGGCCTACATCCATAAGAATGACTAACAGGCAGAATTTGGGTACTCTAAACTTAAGTTAAAGAAGGGCCCAAGGATTCCAAGGATAAAATTCTTCTTATGCTAGAGGCACTGGAGAAGAATGTAGACTCTGAGCAAAGGACAGCTTTTTGTTACTGTTGTTTTTTTGAGTCAGGGTTTCTCTGTGTTGCCCTGGCCATTCTGGAACTTGCTCTGTAGACCAGGCTTGCTTTGAACTCAGAGTTCACCTGCCTCTGCCTCCCAAGAGCTGGGATAAAGGGGTGTGCCACCACTGCCCAGCTAAACTAAAAAACAGCTTTTGTAAGTAGGTTAGCTTTGCAATTAGCCTAGTCTTAGCATCCTATGTCTTACCTCTCTAAGCCTCAGTCTGTTGTCTATAAGATGCAGGTGAGACGAGATGCTGTGAGGATAAAATCAAGTAATGAAGGTAAGTTGTTGAGATACATAGTCCTTGTCTCAGTTTGTTTCCTATTGCTGTGATAAAAACAGCTTAGGGGAGAAAGGGCTTATTTGGCTCATAATTATAGGTTATAGTCTGTTACTGCAGGGAAGTCAAGGCAGCTGGAACTTGAAGCAACTAGTCACATCACATCTACCTTCAACAGCAAAGACCAGTGAATTTATACAAACATACCAGTTCTCTTCTGCCTATCCCCATTCAATTCAGGATCCAGACCATGAAATGGTGCAGTCTACATTAAGAGTGGGTCTTCCTACCTCAATGAATTCAATTAAGAAAATCCCTCACGAGAATGCCCTCAAGTCCTGCACTTGGGACCCTTTTCCTCCTACTGGGTTGCCTCATCCAGCCTTGATATGAGGGTTTGTGCCTAGTCTTATTGTAATTTGTTATGCTATGTTCAGTTGATATCCCCGGGAGGCCTGTTCTTTCTTCTTATTTTTCTTCTTTCTTTCTTTCTTTCTTTCTTTCTTTCTTTCTTTCTTTCTTTCTTTCTTTATTTATTTATTTATTTATTTATTTATTTATTTATTTTTTGGTTTTTCGAGACAAGGTTTCTCTGTGTAGCTTTGCGCCTTTCCTGGAACTCACTCTGTAGCCCAGGCTGGCCTTGAACTCACAGAGATCTGCCTGCCTCTTCCTCCCGAGTGCTGGGATTAAAGGTGAGCGTCACCACCGCCCGGCTCTCCCCCCCCCTCCTCCTCCTCCTCTTCTTCTTCTTCTTCTTCCTCTTCCTCTCCTCCTTCTCCTTCTCCTCCTTTTCTTCCTTTTTTGAAGGGAAATGGAAAAGGAGTGGATCTGGGAAGAGGGGAAATGGGAGGGAGACTGGGAGGAGTGGAGAGAGGGCAAACTGGTCAGAATGTAATATAAAATAATTATAAAAATTATGAGTTAAAATAAAATAAAATAAAAAGTTTAAAATAAAAAGAAAAGAAAAGAAAAAGAATGCACACAAGTAAATCTAATCTGGACATTTCTCTTTAAGACTCCCTTTCCAGATGATTCTAGATTGTGTCTATTTAACAGCTAAAATCAACCATCATGCTCAGTAACTATTGTAAAGAGAAACAACTGGCTCTTAAACAATGGGTTAAATTTCTTACAGATGGATGGTAGGAAAGCATCTAAGGACACATGGGTAACTTGCCCAAGAGCAGAGAGGAGGCTATACAAGAATTTGAGCCAATCTTTTTTTATTGATAGTAATTATAGAGGAAAGCTTATTTGAATTTGTGACAGTTGTAGACACGTTAAGAATACTTTTGAAAGAGACTGTTTGGTGTGTAGTTGGCACATGTCTATAACCCCAGCACTCTGGGGGTACAGATATGCATATGAGGACTTCAAAATCAACCTAGGCTACAAGACCCTGTCTTGAAAACACCCAGTGGCCCAGGAGATGTTTCAGTGAGTTAAAACATTTGTCGTATAAGCCTGATGACATGAGTTTTATTTCCAGAATCTATGCCAAAAGCCAAATGTGGTGGCACACATCTGTAATCCCTGTACTCCTAAGGTTAGAATGGGTGGTAGAGATAGGAGATCATCTGTAAGTTTGTGGGGCCAGTTAGTCTGGAATACACAACACAGCAGCAGAAACAATGAGGTACCCTGCCTCAAAAAGGTAGAAGGCAAGGAGAGATTCCTGGTCTGGAAAACTGTCTCCTGACCTCCACACACACACACTATATATGGCATGTACTTACACTCACACAATTATATAAATAAAACCAAAAGGGGGGAAAGCTGAGATGATTTTAGAGATTGGAAAGAGACAGAGACAAAGAGTTTCTAAAAGGAAGCTTACTAAATTTTTTACTCACTTGGGGTCCTTAGTACTCTAATGAATAAAGGCTTCTTTTTATAAATTCAGCAACATTAAAATGATTTTCTTGCTGGGCGGTGGTGGCGCACGCCTTTAATCCCAGCACTCGGGAGGCAGAGCCAGGCGGATCTCTGTGAGTTCGAGGCCAGCCTAGGCTACCAAGTGAGTTCCAGGAAAGGCGCAAAGCTACACAGAGAAACCCTGTTTCGAAAAACCAAAAAATAAATAAATAAATAAATAAAATAAAATAAAATAAAATAAAATAAAATGATTTCCTTAATAATTGTCCCCTAGTTATTATAACATTTTTACTTGAGGATTAGTTTATTCAAATTGCTGGGGGTTTTTTGTTTTGTTTGCATTTTTCTTTTAGACGGAGTCTATATAGCACTCACTACCTGGCCTAGAACTCATTATGTAGACCAGGCTGGCCTCAAACTCACAGAGATTCGCCTGCCTTTGCCCAAGTGCTGAGAATAAAGGGGTGCACAATGAGGCACGGCACTTCAAGCTTCCATCTCTTGATCACCCAAGGAAGACTTGAGTTTTACCCTTTGTGAAACTATAACGTACTTAGTTAGGTCTGAAGTTGTACAGTCTGATTGATAACTTGGAAACTGTAGTGGCTATTTAGTTGGATATATGCCCTCTCTGCCACCCTACTTCTTTGGTTGTTAAAGAGGACGGTTTGCAGTTTACATATCTACCGTAATAGCTTCACTTGATTGTTTCTCTCTTGTGTAGTTACTCATCAAGGATCCAAGTCATCGGCTAGGCTGTCATGGTGGAGCTGCTGCTGTAAAGCAGCACCCAGTGTTCAAGGACATTAATTTCAGCAGGCTGGAAGCAAATATGTTAGATCCCCCTTTCTCTCCTGATGTAAGTATGCTTCCCAGAATAGCTAGGTCCCCAAGAACACCGATCCCCATAGCAGTCTTTTGTTAAAGCACACTTGATACAGCCAGCATGTGGGTTCTGCTCTATGAGGTCTGTTATTTCTGCTTCTTCTTGTGCCTATATCCCACCACCTCCACAGCCTCAGGCAGACCTTTTAGTAGCTCTCTGGCTCCCAGGCCTGGGGTGTGCAGTCTGTCACTACTGGGATAGCCAAATTCCTATCCTCCCAATTCTCAGTGCCATTTCAGACCTCCTTGGCATGCCCTTCAAGGCTCTTTGTGTGCCAGTGTTTCTGTTCACATCTCAGTGCTGGGTTCACCTCCGTCCCTGTGCTCACTCATTGCATTGAGTCCACGTAGCTGCTTTAGTCTGGAGTGTACATCCCTCAGGAGCTGTCATTTGTGTGCTTCCTCAGGAGTATGCATTGAGATAAAAAAAAAAAAAAAGTCACGCCTGCAGAAGCACAGGGCCTGGCACTTGTCAGTGCCTGGTATATAATAAGTGAACTGCTGATGTAAAGATAATTGAATGAAGATACCCTTAGCAGTCTGCTATAGACACATTCTAAAAATGGAAAGATACGTTAAATTTTATTGTTGTGTAGAATTAAGACAGAGCTACAATTGAGATATTTTTATTTGTAAGACTTCTTCAGAACTTTATGTGTTTGCTTAATATCCATAGTATTCATTATAGTGGTAACTGCTTCCTTGGAGCTAATGTCTACTTGAGATATTCAGGGCATATGCAATATCTCCAGCACAGCTCTAGGTGTGAAAGCAAAGGGAGAACAAGGTAGACAAGGCAGTGCCTCTGCCTAGAGAGACAGGCAGGAAGACAAACTGGCTGGCATGCTGGGAAAGTGTTGCCTGACAGTGCCAGTAGATGGCGTGTCCTTAGTTGCAGAGTTCTGTGCCTTGTGTTCTCCTTAGTCCCAGAAGGGCAAGTAAAACTCTGCAGGAATGGAGGCCTGGGCCTTGACAGCCCTGGATGCTTGTCTGATCTCTTGCTCCTGAGGACACCAGTGCCAAGGTAGAGCCTGCAGGCCTGGGCCCTAGTCGTACAGGAGAAATTGCTAGCAAGAAGGTTGCTTCTACTTTTCACCCAAATGCTAAGTAGGATGCTCAGGGCCAGAAGAGGACTAAAAATTGTCACTAGTGGATCCCATAGCCAGTGGTCTCCATGGCTGTTTATAGTTCTCTTTGTGTCCCAACAGAATCAATCCATTCTATCCTTCTATAGTTTCAGCCTTTGCAATCTATTTTCTGCTGCAGAGAAGAAAAGGAGTCTTCATGAGGTGTATATGAATACCTGTGGTGGTGGGGGGGACTGGACAGAGACACCACAGGATCTGTGACACTGAAAGTTCCTTGAGAAAAGTGACACAGAAACTGCTGTGTCACAGAATATACATGATATAAATTAGAAAATTTGTTTGAAAGGGTAGGGAGCATTATGTGTGGACCTGTTCTTTGTAATTAAGGAAGCTCAGAGTTGCTTTAGGACTGGGAATGTAGGTAAGCGGTAGAGTTCTTACCCAGCATTTGCAGGCTCTATGTCCAGTTCCCAGCAGCTGAAAATTAAAAACAAAGTATCTTTTATAAGGTAGATATGGCACCTGGGGGTGGTCAAGGCAGCCAGATTGTGAGTTCAGGGACAGCCTAGGCTACATATCCCTGTCTCAAAATCCAGAAGAAAACAAAACTAAACAACAAAAAAAGAAAAGTTATTCTAGTTGTCTCATAGGTTGATCCCTCTCTTTGTTCTTGGTGCCCAGCCTCAGGCCATTTATTGTAAGGATATCTTGGATATTGGGCAGTTCTCTGTAGTGAAAGGAGTCAGCCTGGACAACAATGATGAAATCTTCTATGCCGAATTTGCTACAGGGAGTGTCACCATCCCCTGGCAGAATGAGGTACTACTCTTCCTAGCAGAGTAGGTTTCTAGTTTCAACAATGACCTGTGTATGTGTGTATCTGCAAAGTAAATTTATGCAAAAGACTTGACCATGAGAACTAGATCATGGGTAAGCCAAGACCATATTGGCAGTTTCCAGAAGCATGACAGCTATTCTGGTCCTAGTTACAAGAGGTGTGCAAAGATGATCTTGGGATTTGCCTGCCACCCTGGAGTCATACTTCCTAAGCAGGGCTAGCTGGCAGTTTGGCTCCATTAAAATTAGCTTTTTAGGGGGTGGGGGTACACTTGGAGAAGGGAATAAGAGGCCACTTTACTTATTCCCAGAGGAGGTCAGAAACCAAGTGTCCAGGAACCATGATGTGCCCCACATTGAGATCAGGTGCTGGGTGGGAGCTGATGATGCTGGGAGATCACTGACCTCATGGTGTCTCCAAAGCTGCTCTGTCCTGTCTTCTGTGCATACAGATGATTGAATCTGGATGTTTCAAGGATCTCAATGAAGAGGAAGATGGAGATTTGCCATCACGTAAAAAAGAGTATTTGTGTCCTGACATTCTCAGACCAAAGAGAAATTTCTTCCGTAGACTCTTCAGAAGAGGGGTAAAAAGATCTTTTGTAAAAAGTAAACTGTTGTGGCTGGGGTGTTGCTTAGTGTAGAACATTTGCATAGGTTTGGTTCTGAGAAACAGGTGTGGGCATGTGTGTTTACACGCCCCTCCATATGTGTGTATATATCAAAAGGAAACTATTTTCTAAGGAAAACATGACTTTCCTTTTGTTTTTGTTTTTGTTTTTGAGACAGGGTTTCACTGTGTAGGCCTGGCTGTCCTGGAACTCAGTCTGTAAACCAGGCTGGCTTCCAACTCAGACATCTGCCTGCCTCTGTCTCCTGAGTACTGGGATTAAAGGTGTGTACCACCATCCACCAGTTACTTTCTTTTCTTTCTGCAACGCCTCATATAAGAAATTTCAGCCTGGTTGTAGCTCATACATAGGAGACTGATGTAGAAGAATCACTGAGTTTGAGGCCAGCTCACTACATAGTGAGTCCTTGTCAGAGAGAAGGAAGAAGGAAGAAAAGGAGGAAGAGACAGGTAGACAGACAGACACACACACACTCAGATTGATTTCATATAGTTTAAGAGCTATATGGTTGTATTTAAAGCTCACCCAGAATAATTCACAATGCTGCCTGCTGTTGGTGGGAAGACTATTCTGATCTACAAAGCAGTGACTTATTGGCACTGAAGCTGCCTCTTGTTTTGGTGAGAAAGCATTTTGACCTAACTCAAAAGTCAGCATCTGATGGAATTCCCAGAAACAATGCATGTTTAGTCCTCCATGTTCTGATTCCAACCACTGTTCTCTCATGTCCACTTACACAGGAAAAGCAGGTTCCCTTCTAAAATTGGAAATCCTTTGGAGAGACTTTCTGTAGTAGCATTATTTTTGTTTGTTTGTTTTCTCATGTATCTAAGGCTGGCTTTGAACTTGTTATATAACAAAGGAAGAACCTGGACTCCTGGTCCTCCTGCCTCGGCCTCTTGAGTGCTGGGATTAAAAGTGTGTACCAATATACCTGATAAGGTTAGAAAATAATTTCACCAAGTGGATTGTTTTGCTTTGTACCTATCAATTATTTTATTATTATTATTATTATTATTATTATTTATACAGAAGAGGGCGCCAGATCTCATTACAGATGGTTGTGAGCCACCATGTGGGTGTTGGGAATTGAACTCAAGACCTCTGGAAGAGCAGTTGGTGCTCTTAACCTCTGAGCCATCTCTCCAGCCCCTGTACCTATCAATTCTTTTCTTTTTCTTGTACCTATCATTTCTTGAAGAGTTTACTAAAAGATTGTTTGCTAGAACCTAATTTGTATTTTTTTCAATATAGAAAAACAAGACTTTGGTAGTAAAAATCTCCCAAAGTGGTTGTTGTTATGACCATATTTTCTTTCACAACTAGGGTATAACTATATGAACTTAACAAATCAGTCTATTTCTGCATACAGTTAAGTCCTACTAGGCATCCCTCCTTATTCAGAGCATATAATGACATCCACTAGAGAGCTTTCCACTGATAGAATAGAGTTGCACAGTGTGAAGCACCTTCTTATGGTGGCACTTATTTGTGAAATACCCAGTGAGCCTCATTTGTCTTCTGCACTTATTCAACTATTGAATTTGATTTAGCATGCAACAGTAACAGAGCAGCAAAACTCATCTTGAGGCAGTATCTCTGTATACAAATTAAGCATATGCCTTTAAAAATTATTTTTAGCAGTATAGGGATGGAAGTTAGGACCTTGTGTACACCTATAAGTACTCTAACCCTGAGCTATATCCCCACACCCTCCACCTTTTGTTTTTAAAACATTTTTGAAACAGGCTCTCACTAAGTAGCCTGGGCTAGTCTTGAATTTGAGATTCTTTTGGCTCAGCTTCCAGAGTAGCTGGGAATACATTTAGAATTCTATTTCTTGAAGTAAATAAGAAAAATGCATTTAAAGTTTTTGCCTGCCTCATAATTAGTATCCTCCCAGTTTCTAGAACATGCCATTTGTTCCTAGGTATCTTTGGAGATTGGTTCCAAGATGCCAAAGTCTAAAAGTGCTCAAGTCTCTTTTATAAATGGACAATGTTTTCATAAATCACCTCTAGATTGCTTACAATACATAAAGCAATATACATATGGCATTGTCATATGATTTAAATTTTTTCTGAATATTTTTGATTCAGGGTTGGTTGAGTCCATGCTTATGGACCTCATGACTACTCAAGCAAAGCAAAGCCATCTTGGCATTAGAGACATGGCTGAGGCTGGCCATTGTGCTGTGTGTTTCAGGGCTGCCTGAACATTGTCCCCAGTGAAGAGGGGGAGCCAACACAACGCTGACTGTTCACTGTGCAGACCACAGAGTGAGACCCTGATGTTAAGAAGGAACGCGTCACATACTCAGTGTCTTGTCCTTTCCATGAATTGTAATAAACAGTCTATGACACTGTTTGTAATGTGCTTTCATATATTTTTACATTAATATCTGCATTGTTGTTTTACTGAAGCTGTATTAAAGAAGAAGCCTGAGAACACCACTGTGTGCCCTGAAGCTCCCAAGTGTGGATGTCTTGTGCATTTGAGCAGTTCTCATAAGTCTTGTCCCTATATATCTGTCCCGCACTGTCCAGTTTTCCCTGAATTTTGCTGAGGTTCTTCCGGAACTGTAGTGCTGCTTTTTAAATTGTTAATTCAAAACTCTCTCCCAGAATCATAGGTCCTTCCTTTGTTTTAAATCTCCCCTGCCTGCATACAACCAGTCCCTTGGAACCCCCACCCATCTCTGCCCCAGTTGCCGGCAAGCAAGGAAGACTCCTGCAGGCAGGCTCCCCCACCAAAATCCCCCATCAGACCCTGCAATCTACAAGACTCATGCCCTACTACAAACCCACCCACCCCCCTGTGACTTGAGTGGCTTCCTGAGACACAGAATCTGCCAGCTCTCATTGGACCAAGAGGTAAGTGACTCTTCTCCCACCCAGAGAGTCCTGCCTCTAGAACCTAGGCCCTGGGACACAACCAATCCCTGGGAACCCCCACCTATTTCTGCTCCAGTTGCCAGCCAGCAGGGAAGACTCCTGCAGGCAGGCTCCCCAACCAAAACCCCCCATCGGACCCTGCAATCTACAAGACCTATGCCCTACTCCAAACCTACCCATCCCTCTGTGACTCCAGTGTCTTCCTGAGACACAGAATCTGCCATCTCTCATTGGACCGAAGAGGCTTCCTGAAACATAGAATCTACCAGTTCTGATTGGACCAAGAGCCCTGATAAGACCAAGAGCAGCTCCCTGAGACACAGAATCCACCAGCTCCAATTAGACTAAGAGCTAAGATTGGACCCAGAGTGGCCCCCTGAGACACAGACACAGTAAACACAGAGTGGACTAAGAGCAGCTCACTCAGACACAGGCACCTCTTGCACCTATTGGAGGAAGAGATGGGTAGACACCAGTGCAAAAATACAACAACATAAAGAGCAATATGGCATCACCAGAACCTAGTGGTTCTATAACAGCAAGACCTGAACATCAAAATATAGAAGCAGCAGAAGAGGGTGACCTTAAAAATAACTTTATGAAGATGATAGAGGCCTTTAAAGAGGAAATTAAAAATTCCCTTAAAGAAATTAAGGAAAAGACAAACAAAAAATTGGAAGAAATCAATAAATCCCTTAAAGAAAGCCAAGAAAACCATGAAAAATTAATTAAACATGTGAAGGAAACAGTTCAAGACCAGAAAATTGAAATAGAAACAATGAAGAAGACACAAACTGAGGGAATGCTGGAAATAGAAAATCTGAGTAAATAAACAGGAACTACAGATGCAAGCATAACCAACAGAATACAAGAAATAGAAGAAGAGAATCTCTGGCATAGAGGATACAATAGAGGAAATAGATTGATCAGTCAAAGAAAACACCAGAGTCAAAAAAGTCATAACACAAAATGTCCAGGAAATCTGGGACACCATGAAAAGGCCAAACCTAAGAATAATAGGGACAGAAGAAGAAGAAGAATACTAACTCAAAAGCACAGAAAATATATTCAACAAAATCATGGAAGAGAACTTGCCAAACTTAAAGAAGGAAATACCTATGAAGATACAAGAAGCTTATAAAACACCTAATAGACTAGATCCCCGAAAAAAAGTCCCCTTGCCACATAATAATTAAACCACTAAACATACAGAATAAAGAAAGAATATTAAGAGCAGCAAAGGAAAAAGTCCAAGTGACTTAAAATGGCAGACCCATCAGAAAAACACCTGACTTCTCAATGGAAACTCTGAAAGCCAGAAGGTCCTGGACAGATGTCATACAGACACTAAGAGACCATGGATGCCAGCCTAGACTAATATACTCAACAAAACTTTCAATCACCATAGACAGAGTGAACAAGACATTCCAAGACAAAACCAGATTTAAACAATACCTATCCACAAATCCAGCCCTACAGAAAGCACTAGAAGGAAAATTCCAACCTAAGGAAGTCAGATTACCCACGAAAACACAGGCAATAGATAATCCCACAGCAGTAAATCCCAAAGAAGGGAAATACACACACACTACCACCAAAAGATAACAGGAATTAACATTCACTGGTCATTAATATCCCTTAATATCAATGGACTTAAAATCACCTATAAAAAGACACTGAGCTGGGCAGTGGTGGTACACGCCTTTAATCCCAGCACTTGGGAGGCAGAGCCAGGTGAATCTCTGAGTTCAAGGCCAGCCTGGTCTACAGAGCTAGTTCAAGATAGGCTCCAAAGCTAAAGAAAAACCCTGTCTCAAAAAACCAAAAAAAAAAAAAAGACACTGAAAGACAGTTAAAGAATTGCTCAGCATCCTTAATTATCAGGGAGATGCAAATTAAACAACTCTGAGATACCATCTTACACCTGTCAAAATGGCTGAGATCAAAAGCACCACAGAGGGGTGGCTTGGGAAAGAGGGCTGGGGGATGGGAGGAGGGAGAAGGAGGGGTCTATGGATAGCATGTGGAGTGAGTAGAAAATTTCTTAATAAAGAAAAATGAAAAAGAACCACAGACAGCTTATGTTGGAGAGGATGTGCAGCAAGGGGAGTACTCCTTCACTGTTGGTGGAAGTGCAAATTGGTACAGCCACTTTGGAAATCAATATGGCGGTTTCTCAGAAAATTGGGAATCAATCTACCTCAAGACCCAGCTGTACCACTCTTGGGCATATACCCAAGGAATACTCAATCATACCACAAGGACACATGCTCAACTATGTTCATAGCAGCATTATTCGTAATAGCCAGAACCTGGAAACAACCTAGATGCTCCTCAACTGAAGAATGGATTAAGAAAATGTGGTGCATATATACAATGGAGTACTACTCAGCAGAGAAAAACAATCATGAAATTTGCAGGCAAATGGGTGGAACTAGAAAATATCATCCTGAGTGAGATAACCCAGACTCATAAGGACAAACATGGTATGTACTGACTCATAAGTGGATACTAGATATAAAGCAAAGGGTAATTAGGCAACAACCTACAACTTCAGAGAAGCTAACTAACAGTGAAGACCCAAAGAGGGACACATGGACCACCCTGGGAAGGGGAAATAGATGAGGTCTCCATGACTAAACTGAGGATGAGGGGTGGGCAATGGTGGGTAGGGAATAGAGGATGAGAGCGTAAGGGAATGGGATGGTTGAGCTGGAACAGCGAGGGAGGGGGAATGCAATGAAAGAGATACCATGATAGAGAGAGACATCATGGAGATAGAGAAAAACCCGGTGCAAGGGAAGTTGCAAGGAATTCCCAAGGATGACCTCAGCCTGGGTTACTAGCAATAGTGGAGAGGGTACCTGAACTGAACTGGCTTGCCCTAGAGATCAGGCCAGTGAATACCCTGTCATCACAGAACTTTTCTCCAATGATTGATGGAAGCAGATGCAGAGATCCACACAGTCACTAGACAGAACTCCAGGAGTTCAGTCAAAGAGAGAGAAAAGGAATTCTATGAGCAAGTGCATCAGGATCATGATGGGAAACATGCAGGGATGACCAAACCAAACTAGAGGGGACTCATAAAAATTGGATCAATGGCTGTGGAGCCTACATGGGACTGGACTAGGCCCTTTGCATAGTGAGACAGTTGTGTAGCTTTATCTGCTTGGTAGGCCCCCTGGCAGTTGGATCAGAATCCATTTCTGGTGCATGAGCAGTTTTGTGGAGCTCACTACCTATGATAGGACAACTTGTGCAGCCTTGGAGCATGGGGAAGGGCTTGGACTTGCCTCTACTGAATGTGTCTCCACATGGGAGGCTTTGCCTTCTTATGGGAGGGAGTGGAGGATGGGTTGGGATGGGAGGCTGTGGGGTAAGGAGGAGGGAAGAGGAGGGAAGAGGAGGATCATTGATTGGTGTGTATAATGAATGAAAAAATCTTAAAAAAAAAAAGAAAGAAAAAAGACACAGGCTAACAGAATGGATATGAAATCAGGATCCATCCTTGTGCTGCATACAAGAAACACCTCAACTTCAAAGACAGATACTACCTCAGAGTAAAAGGCTGGAAAAGACTTTCCAATCAAATGGACTTAAGAAGCAAGGTGGTGTAGCTATCCTATAGCTAACAAAATAGACTTTAAATTAAAATCAATCAAAGGAGATCGGGAAGGATATATACTCATCACAGGAAAATCTACCAAGATGAAGTCTCAATTCTGAACATTTATGCCCCAAATACAAGGGCACCTACATATGTAAAAAAAAATTACTAAAATCACATATCAAACCCCACACATTAATAGTGGGAGACTTCAATACCCAACTCTCACCCATGGACAGATCTGCCAGACTGAAACTTAACAGAGAAATAAGGGAACTAATATGTTATGACTCAAATAGACTTAATAGATATCTACAGAACATTCCACCCTAACAAAAAAGAATATACCTTCTTCTCAGCATCCCATGGAACCTTCTCTAAAATCGACCACATACTCAGTCACAAAGCAAATCTCAACAGATACAAAAAATTGGAATAACCTGTATTTTATCAGACCACCATGGGTTAAAGTTAGATTTCAACAACAACAAAAATTACAGAAAGCCTACAATCACATGGAAACTGAATAATGCTCAACTGAATCACCAATGGGTCAAGGAAGAAATAAAGAAATTAAAGATTTCCTAGAATTCAATAAAAATGAAAGTACAACATACCCAAACTTATGGGACACTATGAAAGCAGTACTAAGAGGAAAATTCATATGCACACATAAAGAAGTTGGAGAAATCTCACACTAGTGACTTAACAGCACACCTAAAAACTGTAGAACAAAAAGAAGCAAACTAACTCAGGAGGAATAGATGCCAGGAAATAATCATATTGAGAGCTGAAATCAACAAAATAGAAACAGAACAATACAAAGAATCAGTGAAACAAAGAGTTGGTTCTTTGAGAAAATCAACACAATAGACAAGTCCTTATTCAAACTAACCAAAAGGAAGAGAGAGCATACAAATGAACAAAACCAGAAATGAATGAAAAGGGAGACATAACAACAGACAACAAGGAAATCCAGAGAATCATCAAGTCATACTTCATAAAGCTGTACTCCACAAAATTCGAAAATCTAAAAGAAATGGACAATTTTCTAGATGGGTACCACATACCAAAGTTAAATCAAGACTAGATAAACAGTTTAAATGGACCAATAACCCCAAAGAAAATAGAAATCATCATTAAAAGTCTCCTAACAACAACAACAACAACAACAACAACAACAACAAAAAGCCCAGGACTAGATGGTTTTAGCGCAGAATTCTACCAGATTTTCAAAGAAGAGCTAATACCAATACTCTTCTATGGTGGTGTTTTATTTGTACTGAAATGTGATTTTAATTGTATGTTAATAAATAAAGTTGCCCAGGGGTCAGAGCTATTAGAGCCATACCAAAAGCTGGGCAGTGGTGGCACACGCCTTTAATCCCAGTACTTGGTAGACAGAGCTAGGTAGATCTCTGTGTGTTCAAGGATACAGCCAGCATTGGAGACACATGCCTTTAATCTCAATACCAACCATAGAAGACCTGGAAGTCTCTACAGACAGGCAGTGACGAGGCAGTCATGTGTTTGGGTTTACAACCAATGAGAAGGCAGAACAGAAAGACTATATAAAGACAAACACACAGGAAGTAGGTCCTTTTCAGAGAGCTCTCTTGGATGTAGAGGATCGTTGAAGCAGGAAGGATAAGGCTCTTAGCTCTGACCTCTTGGCTTTCTTCTCTGAATCGGCTCTGTGTTTCTTATTTAATAAGACGGTTGGTTACAGCTACATTTGGTGCCCAACATGACAAGAATCCATTAAAAACCACTTGACTTGGCTTGGCAGCAGGTCTGGTTTCCCGCCTGGGTGGCCGGCTCCTAGCCTGGGCCCAGGTCGGCTTGGCCTCAGGCCAGACTGACCGTAGCCCCAAGCGGTTAGCTTAAAGCTGGTGCTACAAACAACTCAGGCCTGCCCTGCTGAACAGGGTCCCTGCCTGTAAAGCCAACGCACGTGGTTGGAGCTTAAGGAAGCCAGAGCTAAGCCTTGACTCGGCTCAAGCAGGAACACGTGGCTGGATTCAAGCTCTTAGGCAGAACTTGTGGCTACACTTGCTCGCTCTCTCTCTCTCTCTCTCTCTCTCTCTCTCTCTCTCTCTCTCTCTGGATTCACACCTTGGACACTAGGTGGCTGTTTTGAAATTCCCTCGGATTTCTACTGTTCTACACAGACTTGGTAAGTCACTTAACATATCAGATATTTTAAAGGAAACTATTTAAAAATTTTTTTTTCCACATTAAAAAAAATGGGTTTTCTGTGTACATTGGAAGAAAATTGGGCTTTGTTTGCAATTTTAGGCAGTCTGACAATGGAACAACTATATGAGAAGATTAATGTTGATTGAATTATGCAGTTTATTACTATGCTTATCCTCATTTTACTATTTAAAAAGATAGTCACTTTACGTGCCAGGATGACAGCTTTAGAAAAACTTGTTAAACCTGTAAAAATTCAGACAGAAGAAATTAACAGTGAAGTTGTTTCAAGATTGGATTATAAGGTTACAGAAAGAAAGCCTGTTTTCACACAGTCACCCTTAATTTATCCAGTAACCGTACAGCAGTTGCCTAATCAAATGACTACACAAAATATTTGGGCTCCAATTGAAATGTTAGATTTACGAAGGTTTAAGGAGGTAATAGTATCTTATGGCATGCATTCCCCATATGTAAAGCAAATGTTAAACTCTTGGTCAACACATAATAGGATTGTACCACAGGACTGGCAAGAGCTGGCACAAGCTGTTCTTGAACCTAGTCAAAGGCTTCAGTGGCTAACTTGGTTCAAGGATGAAGCTAAAAACATAGAAAAACAATGGACAGATAAAGGAATACAAGTCTGCCAGGATCAGCTTATTGGAGAAGGTCAATATCCTTCAGTACAAACAATGTTTATATGATGTCCAAACCCTAATTTTATGTCGAACAGCAGCCTTGAATGCATGGGACAGAGTTGAGGAACCAGGAAAAAAAACTGAGTCATTTACAAAGGTTATACAAGGCCCAAAAGAATCCTTCACAGATTTTTTTACAAAGACTGGCTTCAGCAGTAAAGAGAATGGTCCCGATTCAGAAGCTAGTCAGATAATAATTGAATCTTTGGCCTTTGAGAATGCGAATGCAGCATGCAAAAGAATAATCAGGCCATTAAAGGCAAGATCTGCACCTTCGGAAGATTGGATTAGAGACATGGTTAATGTTGAGGCTCATGACCATGATGATATGTGGGTAGGAGAAGCAATTTCAAAAGGTTTGAGGAATGTTAGATGTTTTGGATGTGGAAAGCAAGGACATTTGAAAAGGGACTGTAAACAAGTCATTCCTAGAAACAATGTTTTTTCAAGGAACAATGGCAACAGAATGCCCCTTCCTTCTGGAGTATGCAGAAGGTGTGGTAAGGGAAAACACTGGACCAAGGAATGTAGATCAGCAAGGGACAGACAGGGTAATCCTTTGCCTCAGTCTTCGGGAAACTCCCAGAGGGGCTTCATGCAGGCCCCCATAGCAAATCCAGTTCAAACCTTTCCTGCAGTCATAGAGGAAACCCCTACTCAGAGCAATTAAATAACCAAATGCCTATTGGAATAAATCATGCTGGTCAGGATGATAAAACAGAGAGAATAGAAAATTCAGGAGAAAACATGAAGAAAAATTTTTGGCAAACTTCTATTAATGAACAAAGACCAAAATTAACAATAAAAATAAATGGTGTTTTGTTGTCTGGTCTGGTAGACACAGGTGTGGACGTTACCATAATTGCATCAGAATTTTGGCATCCAACTTGGCCTCTTCAGGAGGTAAACGTTCAACTGTTAGGAATTGGGACATTATCTCAGGTGAAACTGAGTGCAAGATGGCTTGAATGTATAGGTCCAGAAGGACAAAGAGGAAAATTAAAACCATATGTGGCTAACATAGCTAGGAACCTGTGGGGTTGAGACTTGTTGCAACAATGGAATACTCAGATTAACATCCCTCCAATCTCAGAAACAAATCATAAACTAGCACATGTTTCTGAGAGAAATATTAGAAGGCATTATTCTGAGTGGTCACCAGCCATCCATATTATACAAGAACAGGGCACAACAACTGATGATCTTCCAAAGACACCAACAGCTCTACCTTTAAAATGGTTAACAGACAAGCCTGTATGGGTCCAGCAATGGCCTTTAACAACAGAGAAACTACAGGCTTTAGAAGAGCTGGTAGAAGAACAGTTAAATGCTCATCATATTGAAGAATCAACCAGCCCTTGGAATTCTCCTGTATTTGTTATTAAAAAGAAATCTGGTAAATGGAGAATGGTAACAGACCTTAGAGCAATTAACAAAGTAATTCAGCCAATGGGCTCTCTACAATCTGGAATTCCTTTGCCTACTCTGTTACCAAAAGGATGGCCTCTCATAGTTACTGATTTAAAAGACTGTTTCTTTTCAATACCCTTACAAGAAAAAGACAGAGAAAGATTTGCTTTCACAGTGCCTACTTACAATAATTCTCAACTGGTTAAAAGATTTCAATGGAGGGTCCTCCCACAGGGAATGTTGAATAGCCCAACTCTGTGCCAATATTTTGTACAACAGCCATTAGAAGTGATACGTAAAAAATTTCCTAAATCTATAATTTATCATTATATGGATGGTATTTTACTAGCTGACTCAAATGCAGATACTTTAGAAAGAATGTTTTGTAGAGAGCTGCATACAGCCGCGCCTTAAAGATGGCGCTGGCTTCTGCCTTCCACCCTCCCGACGGTGAGTGCTCTCTGAGATAAACAACTCCTTATTTGGCTAAGGCTAGGATCTGGCTTGCTTCCGCGCACCTGGACCTATCCGCAGTACCCACGTGGCAGACTGGGGTAGGCTACCCAGAGGCTATTTAGGTTGTGGGTTGGCTCTCCCCGGGGTCAGAAGATTGTCTCAAGGTTCCTGAATAAACTGCTTGGAGAAGAGCCTGGTGTTGCGTCTTCCTTGCTGGTCGAGGCGGACACGACAATGTTTGAAGAAGTAAAGAAAATTTTGCCTTGCTGGGGATTACAAATTGCTCCTGAAAAGATACAAAGAGGAGATTCTATTAATTATTTAGGATGTAAAATAGAGCTACAAAAAATTCGACCCCAAAAGGTGCAAATTAGGAGAGATAGACTACAGACTTTTAATGACTTTCAAAGATTATTTGGAGATATCTCATCTACGAACTATTGTTGGGCTAAAAAATGATGAACTGCATAATTTGTTCAAAACCTTAGAAGGTGACAAGGACTTAAATAGTCCAAGAGAATTATCAGCTGAAACTGACAAAGAATTGGCTTTGGTGAAAAAGAAAGTACAGGAAGAACATGTGGGTCATGTGGTTCCAAAGCTTGATTGCATTTTTTTAACCCTCTAGGCATTCTCCTACAGTAATTTTAATGCAGAGGGAAGATATTATATTGGAATGGATATTTTTACCAAATAAACCAAATAAAAAATTAAAAACTTATGTGGAAAAAAATCTCTGACTTGATTTTAAAAGGAAAACTGAGACTTTATCAATTAATAGGAATAGACCCAGAAGAAATTGTAGTACCTTTAACTAAGGAGGACATTGAAAAATTATGGACAGAAAGTGAACCTTGGCAAAGAGCTTGCAGTAACTATTTGGGAGAAATTAACAGCAAATATCCCGAAAGCGATAGAATTGATCTTATAAAGAGAGCTGATTGGATCTTGCCTCAAATTGTACAGGAAAAATGCATATCTGGAGTTCGTACATTTTATACAAATGACAACAAACAAGGAAAGGCAGGTTACAAATCAGAAAATTTAAGTAAAGTGGTTCAAAGTCCTTATAATTCAGTTCAAAAATCAAAATTGTATGCTATTCTGTTGGTATTAATGGATTTTTCAGAACCTCTCAACATAGTAACTGACTCTCAGTATGCTGAAAGAGTAGTATTACATATTGAGACTGCAGAATTTATCCCTGATGCTTCAGAATTAACTTCACTATTTATTCAATTACAAGATACAATCAGGAAAATGAGTCATCCTTTATATATAACTCACATTCAATCCCATACTGGTCTGCCAGGCCCTCTAGCACAAGGCAATGATGAGATTGATAAATTATTGATAGGAAGTGTGCTGGAGGCCTCAGAATTTCATAAAAAACATCATGTCAATAGTAAAGGTTTAAAAAAGGATTTTTCCATAACCTGGCAACAAGCCAAAGAAATAGTAAAGAAATGTCCTACTTGTTCCTTCTACAGTCAAACACGATTACCAGCAGGATGTAACCCAAAGGGTACTCAACGGAATGAAATCTGGCAGATGGACGTGTTTCACTTTGCAGAATTTGGAAAATTGAAATATGTACACCATACCATTGATACTTATTCAGGATTTCAATGGGCAACTGCTTTGAGTTCTGAAAAAGCTGATTCTGTAATCACTCATTTGCTAGAAGTTATGGCCATCATGGTTGTACCTACACAAATCAAAACTGACAATGCTCCATCATATGTCTCTGTTAAAATTAAACAGTTTTTTGCTTATTACAATATAAAGCATATTACAGGCATACCACATAATCCTACAGGTCAAGCAGTTATAGAAAGATCAAACAGAACTCTAAAGGATATGCTAAATAAACAGAAAGGGGTAACAAAAAACCCCAGAAATAGACTGCATAATGCTCTATTAACTTTGAATTTTCTTAATGCCAATGAGAAAGGAACAACAGCTGCAGAGAGACATTGGATAATAGAAAAAACTACAAAATTAAATCACCCTATATACTTTAAGGATGTGCTGACCTCAGAATGGAAACCAGGGTATGTGTTACGTTGGGGACGAGGTTTTGCTTTTGTTTCTACAGGAGAAGGTAAGCTGTGGGTACCATCAAAATTGATAAAGGTTCTATTTGAACAAGAGAAACCTCTTAATTAGAGGAGGTGATAGTTCTTCAACCAGCATGAACATCCAATTTAAACTAACTTATACCAGTAACACATGCCTTTTCATTTAATCAGATAATAACTTGCCAAAAAGGAACATCCCCAAAATTAGTCTTGGGGAAAGGTTTTTGTTTTTGTCTTTTAGGAGAATGAAGGTTAAGGAATCTGAAGAACACTGGACAAATGAGACAACTGAAGAAAAGGGACCAATCATCTATCCCAGGAAACAGAGTGAAACGGCGTATGGGTATATATTATCTAAAACATTTTATGTCTTCCTAAATGTTTGCTTCTGCTTTTCTCTAAAGATTTAAGTCCCGGTTCAATTAAAATTTAAAGCTGACTTTGGAGTTGGAGAATGGCTCTCTCCTTCTTTAAACTCAGGCATGTTGTTAAAAGGAAAATGCAAACTCCCTGTGTCATGCCAGAATAAAAGAGCCATCTTCTGCTATGGGACAGGAGAAAAGCCAAATTAATTAAGGGACTATTCTATTACTAATCTCAACTCTTTGATTCTATTCTGATTCTTTAAACTTTTCTTAAAGTATAAATTTTATATCAAAAATTTTAAGATTAATATATATAGATATATAGATAAATATACATTTTAAACTTTGTTAAGATATGAATGGTCATATAGAGTACTAACTAATTCTAGAAAAAAGGCTTCAATTAGCTGCATATATATGTCTTTGTGTTCAAGTCTCTTATCAGTTTTCTGCAGGAAATCACGGCCAGGCCTAACATCAACTAAAGTCTCCAGGAAGAAGATGGGGCCCCAAAACAACAACAGTTTCACGTGGACAATAATAATATCACTAAGCTGACAAACATCATCTACAAATCAGCTTTGAACTACAAGGTGCTCAGAGCAATTTTGAGAGGACTAGCTGAGATGATCCAGTCTCAAAGACTACTTGAACAAAGGACTTGAGATAAACCCTGAACTTTGGCATTATACACAGATTGGATAATGAAGGATATAGTTACCTTTCCTAGAATTTGACAATTAACCTAAAATTTTTCTTTTAGGATAAAGATAACTTCACCCATACCCAGCAGGAAGCAATTTGAAGAATACGACGCCCACATTCCCAAAGAGGTGGTTTGGGGCGGGTGTTTTTTTGGTCTTTTTAATGGGTTTTGGGTCTGGGATAATTTTCATTGTTTAGGGGGGTTGGTTACAAGTTGTTGTCAAGCCGGGCAGTGGTGGCGCACGCCTTTAATCCCAGCACTTGGGAGGCAGAGGCAGGCGGATCTCTGTGAGTTCGAGGCCAGCCTGGTCTCCAAAGTGAGTTCCAGGAAAGGCACAAAGCTACACAGAGAAACCCTGTCTCAAAAAACCAAAAAAAAACCAAAAAACAAAAAACAAGTTGTTGTCAAAGGTTAGGAAAAAGGCTAAGCAAAGGAGATTAGATTTAAGGTTCTTGTTTAAAAAAAAGAGAAAAAGAAAAGAAAAAGACAATTACTAGTTTTAAATACTTTACATTGGATTGGATTGTTTTATATTGTATACAAATTATATATATTGAAATTGATATTGTTAGAAAATGTTATATGTATATTTCTAATTGTACTCATACTGTTCATTTAACAATGCAATTTTCTGATCCTTTTATGTTATTATTACCAACTATTAGGATATAAAGAAATAAAAGTTAGTAGTTAGACATTACAATAGAACTTGTAGTCATATTAGATATGTTTTTAAAATTGAGCAGATATATTTTAGATAGACAGGTCATCTTCAAACCCTTCAGAGATCTACAGAATATGGCATTTAAAATGTTTTAATAACTTAGAAAATTTTTCTTTTTGGTTATGACTATGAGACATGTCGGCTCCTGGCAGTACCAATCTACTTCAGAGAAAATATGGGCGTTAAGAAACTGCATATGGAGTTAACTTTCACTGTGGCAAAAGTTAGCCACTGGACAACAAAATATCCTCGAATCAACTGCTGACAAACAGGACAGACAGGACACGAAACAAAGGACTACTGATTCTTGCCAAAACAAGTGTGGTTATGGCTTTATCAAAAGGCATCTTCTAAGGCCAGGACAATATGGCACCATCCCGGAAGTGGCCTTTGCAATCTGGAAAAGGTACAGTGCCCTTTTCTTCGAAGGCAGCTGAACAGGCAGTGGGCCGATGGCTTCTGATGTGCAATGGAACAGCAGCTAAAACAGTTATTCTTGAAGAGTAACTAAGCTCATGCCTCTCAATAGTAGACTGGCATTTAATAGAGGGATGTGGACAAGAACGGGGTGCTGAGATGAAGCCATATATACAGCCAAGAAGAATGGACAGCTGAATTCAAAAAACATCAACAATTTCTAGAATTTAAAATCCTGAATCATGACATGACACTAGTGGAATTCAGGTGTTTCTGGTACATGGACTGCTCTCACCCGATGTGAGGTTGAACTGTTGACCTTGTGTACATCCTACTTCACAAATGAGTCTGTCAGATATGCTAAGCCTATAGGCTGAAGATGATGCCCCAACACTGCAGAGAAACCTCAGGTGACTGTCTAGGCAGCTGGCTGTTTCTGTCAACTCACAAATTTTTTGGAAGTTGCTTGCATGCACTTCTTGTTTTTATTTTTATTAGGTAATATTATTTCCTTCTTGGGTCTCTGAGGGAGTTGAAGATTAGTTAGTTATAGTTGAAGATTAGTTATAGTTGAAGATTAGTTAGTTATAGTTGAAGACTAGTTAGGATAGAAAGTGAATTAGGTGCATTTTGGACTTACCAAAATAGGATAGATAATGGAATTATTTTCTCTGAATTTGTCAAATAAAAATGGACTAGACATTATTTAGGTATTTATTACTTGTATATATTGTATATAGTTATTGTACTTTTGTATAATGTTAGTTATAACCTTTTTCCTTTTTTTCTTTTTATTAAAATAGAAAAGGGGAAATATGGTGGTATTTTATTTGTACTGAAATGTGATTTTAATTGTATGTTAATAAATAAAGTTGCCCAGGGGTCAGAGCTATTAGAGCCATACCAAAAGCTGGGCAGTGGTGGCACACGCCTTTAATCCCAGCACTTGGTAGACAGAGCTAGGTAGATCTCTGTGTGTTCAAGGATACAGCCAGCATTGGAGACACATGCCTTTAATCTCAATACCAACCATAGAAGACCTGGAAGTCTCTACAGACAGGCAGTGACGAGGCAGTCATGTGTTTGGGTTTACAACCAATGAGAAGGCAGAACAGAAAGACTATATAAAGACAAACACACAGGAAGTAGGTCCTTTTCGGAGAGCTCTCTTGGATGAAGAGGATCGCTGAAGCAGGAAGGATAAGGCTCTTAGCTCTGACCTCTTGGCTTTCTTCTCTGAATCGGCTCTGTGTTTCTTATTTAATAAGATGGTTGGTTACATCTACACTCTTCAAATTGTTCCACACAATAGAAACAGAAGGAACATTTCAAAACTCCTTTTTTTGAGGCTACAGTTACTGTGATACCCAAACCACACAAAGATGCAACAAGGAAAGAGAATTACAGACCAATCTCCCTCATGAACATTGATGCAAAGATACTCAATAAAATATTGGCAAACCGAATCCAAGAGCATATCAAAAAAATTACCCGCCATGATCAAATAGGCTTCATCCCAGAGATGCAGGGATGGTTCAACATACGAAAGTCTATCAGTGTAATATACCATATAAACAAACTGAAAGAAAAAAACCCCACATGATCATCTCATTAGATGCTGAAAAAGCCTTTGACAAAATTCAACACCCCTTCATGATAAAGGTTCTAGAGAGATCAGGAATACAAGGGAACATACTTAAACATGATAAAGGCAATTTACAGCAAGCTGACAGCCAACATCAAATTAAATGGAGAGAAACTCAAAGTGATTCTGCTGAAATCAGGAACAAGACAAGGCTGTCCACTCTCCATATCTATCCAATATAGTCCTTGAAGTTCTAGCTAGAGTAGTAAGACAACAAAAGGAGATCAAAGGGATACAAATTGGAAAGGAAGAAGTCAAACTTTCACTATTTGCAGATGATATGGTAGTATACATAAGTGACCCCAAAAATTCTACCAGGGAACTCCTACAGATGATAAGCATCTTCAGTAATGTGGCAGGATACAAGATTTAACTAAAAAATCAGTAGCCCTCATATATACAAATAATAAATGGGCTGAGAAAGAAATCAGAGAAACATCACCCTTTACAATAGCCACAAATAATATAAAATATCTTGGGGTAACTCTAACTAAGCGAGTGAAAGACCTGTATGACAAGAACTTTAAGTCTCTGAAGAAAGAAATTGAAGAAGATATCAGAAAATGGAAAGATCTCCCATGCTCATGGATAGGTAGGGCTAACATAGTAAAAATGGCAATCTTACCAAAAGCAATCTACAGATTCAAATGCAATCTCCATCAAAATCCCAACATAATTCATCATACACTTGGAAAGAACAATACTCAACTTCATATAGAAAAACGAAAACCACACCTATGAACACCTGATTTTTGACAAAGAAGCCAAATCCGTACAATAGAAAAGAGAAAGCATCTTCAACAAATGGTGCTGGCATAACTGGATGTCAACATGTAGAAGACTGCAAATAGATCCATATCTATCGCCATATACAAAATTCAAGTCCAAGTGGATCAAAGGCCTCAATATAAAATCAGTTACACTAGCTGGGCTGTGGTGGTGCACATATTCAATTTCAGCACTTGGGAGGCAGAGGCAGGCAGATCTCTGTGAGTTCCAGGCCAACCTGGGCTACAGAGTGAGTTCCAGGAAAGGTGCAAAGCTACACAGAGAAACCCTGTCTTGAAAATACATATTTTATATATACATATATATATATATATATGTATATATAAAATAAATAAATTAGTTACACTAACCTGATAGAAGAGAAAATAGGAAGTAGTCTTGAACACATTGGCACAGGAGACTACTTCCTAAATATAACACTAGTAGCACAGACACTGAGAGCAACAATTAATAAATGGGACCTTCTGAAATTGAGAAGCTTCTGTAAGGCAAAGGACACAGTAAATAAGATAAAACCAAAGCCTACAGAATGGGAAAAGACTTCACCAACCCCACGTCTGATGATTGGTGATATATCTGATCTCCAAAATTGTGGGAGCCCGTTCTCGGGTTCCTCGTGGCTTTACCCAGCAGGTCCCCATAGAGGATGATTAGGACCACGGGCCTGAGTGCAAGTGTCTGAGATGGTCTGCACTTGGCTGTGCTGGGGGAGGAGGTCATTTGCTCCACCCCTTGGCATCTCTATAAAAACACTGGGGCAGAGACAGTCGGTGCCTGTTGGAAAAGTTTCCAGGCCCTCTCGAGGCTATCCTTTATTTTCTATCTGTTTATCTCCGCAAGATTCTCCACAATAAATCCTTCTATCTAATATTTCCTGCTGCTCACACTCAAGAAAACTCTGGGGAGCTGTGGGGTTGGTGGGTAAACGCCCCACACAAAATATATAAAGAATTCAAGGAACTAGACATCAAAATAACAAACAATCCAATTAAAAAATGGGCTACAGAGCTAAACAGAGAATTCTCAGCAGAAGAATCTCAAATGTCTGAAAGACATTTAGGGAATTACTCAACATCTTTAGTCATCAGGAAAATGCAAATCGAAACAATTCTGAGATACCATCTTACACCTGTCAGAATGGCTAAGATCAAAAGCACTGAAGACAGCTTATGTTGGAGAGGATGTGGAGCAAGGGGAACACTCCTTCACTGTTGGTGGAAGTGCAAACTTATACAACTACTTTGGAAATCAGTATGGTGGTTTCTCAGAAAATTGGGAATCAATCTACGTCAATACCCAGCTATACCACTCTTGGGCATATACCCAAGGAATACTCAAATGTACCACAAGGACACATGCTCAACTATGTTCATAGCAGCATTATTTGTAATAGCCAGAACCTGGAAATAACCTAGATGCCCCTCAATTGAAAAACGGATAAGAAAATGTGGTACATATACACAATAGAGTACTACTTAGCAGAGAAAAACAATTTGCAGGCAAATGGATGGAACTAGAAAATATCATCCTGAGTGAGGTAACCCAAACTCATAAGGACAAACATGGTATGTACTGACTCATAAGTGGATAGTAGATGTAGCAAAGGATAACCAGACTACAACCCACAGCTCCAGAGAAGCTAGCTAACAAGGAGGACCCTAAGAGTGATGCACGCATCCCCATGGGAATGGGAAATAGATGAGTAAACTGGAGATGAGGGGTAGGCAATGGAGGGTGGGGGATGGGGGATGATAACATAAGGGAATGGAATCATCGAGCTGGGACAGGGATAGAGTGGGAAAGCAATGAAGGAGATATCATGGGGATGGGAAATTCCTAGGAATCTCCAAGGATGACCCCAGTATAGACTACTAGCAATAGTGGAGAAGGTGCCTCAACTGGCTTACCCCTGTAATCAGATTGGTGAATACTCTGTCATCATAGAGCTTTTCTCCAGTAATAGATAAAAGCAGATGCAGAGATCCATAGCCATACACCAGTCCGAGTTCCAGGAATCCAGTCAAAGAGAGAAAAGAGGGATTCTATGAGCAAGGGCATCAAGATCATGATGGGGAAACCTACAGAGATAATCAAACCAAGCTAGTGGGAACTCATGAAATTTAGACCAACAGCTGAGGAGTCTCCATGGGACTGGACTAGGCCCTCTGCATATTGAGAGAGTTGTGTAGTTTGATCTGCTTAAGGGGCTTCCTAGCAGTAGGACCAGAATCCATACCTGGTACATGAGCAGGCTTTTTGGATCCCTCTACCTATGATGGGACACCTTGCACAGCCTTGAGGCAAGGGGAGGGACTTGGACCTGCCTCTATTAAATGTACCTCCCCATGAGGGCCTTACCTTCTTCTAGGAGGAAATGGGGGATGGGCTGGGAGGGGCAGGAGGAGGGAAGAGGGGAATCTTTGATTGGTACGTAAAATGAGTAAAAAAATTTTCTTAAAAAAAAAAATCTCCCCTGCCTGCTTTGGTACTCACTCATCCCTGGAGGTTTTGGGTAGATTCTAGGCCCAGCATTTAGGTAAATATTACCTGAAGCTACACATCAACTTTCTGGGCCTGTGCTACATCACATAAAAAGTGAAATAGTTTTCCCTATGGTTCATTGAGGTCTCTTATGCTCTTACTCAAATCCAGTTCCAACCAGTTTCCTGCTTCCTCATCCACTTGGACTGTTCCTTAATGAGCTGAATATGGTTCTTGGAGCCTCTGCTGTTGTCAATGGATCACATTTTTGTTTCACCCCTGCACTTGGATCATGATGAGTGCTTTGGAAATCATGCCTTTTGCTTCTTGACATACATCTTGAAGACCAAGTAGATTTGTAAGCTATGCTCTGAAACGTGAAAGAACACTTCTGATCTTGATCTTCTAATATGGAAGTAAGTGGGCTCAAGAAAGAATATAGCTTACCTACTGAAGGGAGTGTTATACTTGATGGAGACCTTACTGATGAATATGGCCACTGTGTTGGCCATGGCGAAGGGCCACTCCTTGGGACTGTTACAGCTTTTGTGACACTCGTGGTCCAAGTACATAAGCTACTATGAAGTGTGGTGATTTGTCACTGAGGAGGGTTTTACTTCTGTATTATCACTTGTAGTGGCATGAAGAATAGGGGTTTTTAATCAGGGTTATCTAGAAGAACAGAACTGATAGAATGACTATACATTATAAAGGGGATAGATCAGATTGGCTTGCATAGTATAGGCTGAAATCTGATAGCTGCTCAGTCCTTGAGTCTAGAAGCCTTAGTAATCTCAATTTGTCACTGAAGGTTTGGAGGACTCCTGGAGAGTTGCTAATCTTCAGTCCATATTAGAATGCTGAAGAAGCTGCTTTCTGATGTCAATGAGGAATGACAGCAATAAGGCAAATTCAGGCAGCCTTTGAAAAGCAGCCCCACTTTTCCTTCAGACCCCTTTATATCTGTGCTGCCTACTCTAGGGGAGGGTCTCCCATTTTCAGTTAATCCTTTCAGGAAATACCCTCACAGACCCTCCCAAAGATGAGTTTTTTAGTTGATTCCAGACCCAATCAAGTTGACAACAAATATTAACCATCATAAAGTCCATCCTTGTCAACTTAACAGCTAACCACATTTCTTTATGTCATGCTTAATTTCCAAATGAAGATAATAACAGGGTCATAATTCCACTTAACACGATGAAATTGTTGCATGTATAATTGCAAATGCATTATCTTTCCTCCAGAATAGATGGCAAAGTCCCTTGAGGAATACTTAGTCTTTTAGTATCCCATAACTTAATAAATTAAGTATGGTAATACAGATTCATAACATGACTACTGATATTAACTGACATTACATTGTAAAAAAAATAGGAAAGAAAATACAAATATCTGCTTAATATGTATATTAATATATGCACAGACATTCTTGACAAGATACAGAAACACTCATTGTAATTGCAATCCTTGTTTCTATAAGTGATCACATGGCCTTAGCTGGTATTTATAACTACCTTCTAGTTACTTGTCTTATAACTGTGACGAAATACTTGACAGAGTAACTTAAGGAAGGGAAGGGTTCATTTTGATTTACAGTTCCAGGGGAAATAGTCTAGCAATGTAGAGAAGTCATGGCAGCAAGAGCAGGAAGCTGACATTGCATCCATAGCTGGAAAGCAGAGTGTGAACAATAAGTGGGGCTAGGGCCCACATGCAGTGATCCACCTCCTCCAACAAGGCTCTACTTCCTAATGTTTCAACAGTCTTCTCAAACACCACCATCTGGGGACCAAGTGCTCAAACACATAAGCCTGTTAAGAACATTTCATAGTCAAACCACAACATTGGGTTAACAAAAGTGTCTCTTGTCTTGGGGAGAGCAAGCCAACATAGCCTAGGAGTTGGAAACAACAGAGCACTGGTCAAGATGGTTAGCTTCAGATAAGCAGAGTACACCTTGAATGCAAAAAACCTTGCCTGAGGGTGCTTACTTCTAGTGTAATAGAATGACAGTAACTGTTTGCATCTGGATCTCTGTACAACCATCAAAAGCCATACTGGTAACAAAAGGAACAGGTAAAATAACCTCTATCCTTGTGTAGTGCACCCAGAGGTGCTGGGAACAATGCTTGTATCCTGGGATCATGGTCATGAAGACACACAAGGTGGAGACAAAGGCTTTATTGCTTAAAAGTGTCCTGTGGTACTGGCCACTTCTGGGACATACACACACACATACACACACACACACACACACACACAGAGAGAGAGAGAGAGAGAGAGAGAGAGAGAGAGAGAGAGAGAGAGAGAGAGAGAAAGAGAGAGAAGAGAAATCAAGTAAACTATAGACCAAGGGCTTCCTTGGGCCTGGGGCATTATCTAAATAGGTTTTCTATGGGGAACTTCAATTGGGGGTCAAAAACAAACAGGAGTCTACCCTGTAACAGAGAAGTGGTCACTGTGGCTTAGCTGTACTGTCCATGTGAGGCATGGAGTCTCCAGGGCCAGTAAGGCAGAGTGTATATAGCTGTCACAGAGGCATCTGATCACATTGTACCAGCAAGAAGCATAGAATGTACAGGAAATGGGCTAATCTATAACACCTCAAGGCCTGCCTGCCCCCATTGACTCACTTTCTCCAGCAAGTCTCCACCTCCAAAGGGCTTCACAACTTCCCAAACAGCACTACCAGCTGGGAACCAAGCGTTAAAAATTGAGCATGTGGTTGAGGGAGCATTACACATTCAAACAACAACATCCTGCCCTTGGCCTCATGATCTCATGGCCATCTCATGCAAAATGCATCCTTTTCAATTTCAAAAGTCTCTCTAGTTGTATTAGGGTTCTCTAGAAGAACAGAACTGACAGAATGGGTATATATATATATATGTGGAATTTATTAGAATGGCTTGTAGGCTGTGGTCCAGCTAGTCAACAATGGCTACCTACCAACTGAAGGTTCAAAAATTCAGCAGTTGTTCAGTCCACTAGGCTAAATGTCTTAGCTGTTCTTCACTATATTCTGGAATACTACAGAGGTAGGCTCTAATGCCATTGAGGTAATGGACTCCAGTGAGAACAAGCAGGCAAAGACAGTAAGCTTCTTTCTTCCATGTCCTTTATATAGGCTGTGAGCAGGTGGGGCCCAGATTAAATTGGATCTTCCCACTTCAAAAGATCTGGATTAAAAGTGGGTCTTCCCACTTCGAATAATTAAATTCAGAAAAAAATCCCTCACAGGTATATCCAGCCTCTTGGATTTTAGTTCCAGAAGTTGACAACCAAAAATCACACTAGTTAATAGTTGTAACACTATTGATGGTGGTGCACACCTTCAGTTCCAGCACTCAGGAGGCAGAAGCAAGGCAGATCTCTGAGTTCGAGGCCAGCCTGGTCTACAAAGTGAGTTCCAGGACAGCCAAGACAGAGAAACCTTGTCTGGGAAAAAAAAGTTGTAACACTGTTCAAAAGTTTCAAGTCTCTTCTGATACTCAAGGGAATCACTTAACCATGAGACAGTGTATAATTTTAAAATGCACATAATAAAAACATGTTTGAAAAGGTAGGGCACTGGAGAGATGATAAATTCAACTTTGAGTGGCCCACAACTGTCTGAATTCCAGTTCCAGGGAATCTGACACCTTCTTCTGGACCCTCTGGACCTTGTAGACGCTTGCACTCAAGTGACCATACCTCCATATAGATACATCTTCCTTCCCACCACTACATTTTAAAAACTAATCAAAGTAAATATTAAAACATGCGCGCACGCACGCACGCACGCACGCACGCACAAAGACAGGCAAGATTATTCAACCAGTAAGGTAATTGCTCCCAAGCTGATGACATGATTTTTTTTAGATTTATTTATTTTATTTATGAGTGCTCTATCTGCATGTACACCTTTATGCCAGAAAAGGGCATCAAATCTTACTACAGGTGGTTGTGAGCCACAATGTGGATGCTGGGAATTGAACTCAGGACCTTTGGAAGAGCAGCCAGTGCTCTTAACCTCTGAGCTATCTCTCCAGCCCCTGATGACATGAATTTGATCCCTGGGATCTACTTGGTGGAAGGAAAGAACTGACTCCCAAAAGTTGTCCTCACTTCCACATGTACATCACACACACACACCACCACCACCACCACCACCACCACCACCACCACCACCACCACCACCAAATAAATGTGAGAACAAACTGCTGGTAGCTATGTGTGTTTTAGGGGGCAGCAGGTGATGATTGAGGTTCAGGGTGTTAGCCCACCAGGAGGCAACCCCCTGGTGGATGGTTCTTGGGTAGGTAAGGCCCCCTGAGACTGAGAGGCCCAGAATGTATTTTGCTCCTGCTGTGTCTTTGCTTGCTTGCTGTTGCTGTCTCTCTCTGATATCTGGTATGGTTGAATTGGGTGTGGGGAAATTACCCACTGCCTGTAAGGTAATATGTTTATCTCATTGGAAACATCCAGTTCTAATGGATATTTTTACCTGCAAATTATTATGAAGATGACTTCCTCCCTAAGCTGTACCTTCTAATTGATAATAATGTTAGCTTATACAGAGCTTTGATGAATAAAAGTATATACAAAGATATGTTTTTCAGCCAAGACCTTTGAGTTCCACTTTAGAAGCTGCTTTAGATAACAGCTCAGCTTAATGATTAAAGGAGAACAATTGAATTCTCTGGAAGCCAAACTGGCCCTAACTCTCTTAATGCTAAAAAGATACAGTCACAGATCTTGGTATGCATCATTTGGCTGAAACAAGCTTTGTAATAACTTCAGGTTAGATTTTTTTTTTTTTTTCTGAGACAGGGTTTCTTTGTGTAGCTCTGGCTATCACTCTGTAGACCAGGCTGGCCTTGAACTCCTGCCTCTGCCTCCTGAGTGCTGTGATTAAAGGTGTGTGCTACTACCGCCTGACCTTTAGATCAGATATTTTGACAATAACTTTAAATAAAGAAAACCACAGAGAACAACCTAATGATCATAAGAACACATAGCTGAGGTTAAGAAATACAAAGCAGCCCAATTGTTATTTTAAGGTTAGTTGTTGATCAAAGATGATGATTAATTCCTTGCCCATTCCTGCCCTCAATCCCTACATAAGAAACTAGTGATATAGGTGGGTATACACCCTGAGGATCTAAAGTATAGTTGACTGATTGTCTTTTATGTATAAAAGTTTAGGTTTATGATTCCTTTAGGATTCCTTATAAGATTAACTTTCAAGATAGACAGTAGAATTCTTTCTTGGTAGTCCAGTATATGCCCTGCCAGCAAGGGAGTTGTCGGTGAAAAGATGCTTTCTATCTGCTCATGCTCTGTTGATCTGCAATAAGTTACCTAGACATCAATGTATATGGGATATTGGGAATGACCTTATTTTTAATTATGTAAGGGAAATGAAAACATGTTACCTGTACTCTGTAGGAAGCTAGCAAAATCACTGTGTGGGATAGAGATTAGAATGAACAGATAGTTTTTAGAAGTACCTTGACCTTAAAGAATCCTTGTCGAAAACAATGATTGTTTTGCTGAGGGGGCCTTGCGGCCATCCCACGACCTTGATCACAAGACACTTCAGACACACCTGAGGCTCTTGTATTGTTTATTGCATACAATGCTTAATGAAAGACTAGAGTCATGGAGGCATGTTATGCTCCCCTTCTACAAGACATGTAAATTAAGGTTAGGGACCTTGGCATGAAGAAATATTTTATGTAACAATCTATAAATATGCCTTTGTATGGCTCTTCCCAATGGAAGCCAGCCAAACCCAAGCCAGCTGAGTCCATCCCAGTCAGTCCATTAGAAGAAGCTGATGAATAAAGAAGGGAATGATCAAGAGAAGGCGTGAGTGTCTTTTTCCTAACCCCCTCAGATAGAAAAGGTCCAGCACATGTTAATGCTGTGGATTTTCCCTTTGAACTCTGAGTGCTGCCTTAGAGGCTGGTCCCTGAGGCAGCAATAACAAAGTTTCATTATCCCAAACTACAATGGCACAGAGTAAACATTGCTATTCCAAAAGGGAGGGTTGAGGACATAGCAAGGAAGGGGTGGACTAAAGTAAGACCAAGCCCAATAGGACAGTCCCAAATCCTACAGCGTTATGTCTAGCCTCTATGACTTGTAATGAGATCATCTGGGCTTCTGGCACTCCTGCTATGCTGTTTAAAGCACGCATAGTCTCCCTTTTGATCTGGCTCCATTCTATGCCTGAAGTTTTCTCAGCTCACATCTCAAACATAGTGAGGTGTGGTTTATGTTATCAATTTGACAGAATCTAGAATTACCTGAGAAATGGCATTCTGGACATGCCTTTGGGGGACTGTCTGGCTTGTATTAATCTAGTAGGAAAACCCACCCATTGTGAGTGGCACCATTCCCTGGCTAGATCTTGGACTAGATTAGTGGAGAAAGGGAGCTGGGCAGCCACATGCATTCATGTGCTCTGCTTCTTGATTGTAGAGTTAGGTGATCAGTTGCTTCATGTTCCTGCCACCTCAACTTCCCTGCCGTAATAGAACTGTACCCTTGAGCTGTGAGCCAGAACAAACTCTCCATCCCTTGAGAACCAATTCTTTGTCCCTTGTGTTGCTTTTCAAAGATTATTTTTGTTGTTTATTTTGTATGTATGTAGCCACAGCATGCTGTCAGAAGACAACTTACAAGTGCTGACTCTTTCCTCCTCAAAGACTCCCCTTTCCCATGGAAATAAACAGTCTCCTCTGTTGAGGTCAGACTCATCTCTTTCTTTCTTCTGTCTCTTTTACTCTGCACTCCAAAATCTAACACCCAGTGCCTTGTGTGCACAGTCCTCTCAGAAGACAGAAGGTGTTGGATCCCTTGGAACTGGATGATTGTAAGCTACCATGTGGGTGCTGTGAGTCAAACCAGGTCCTCCGCAAAACAATACATGCTTTTAACTATTCAAGCATCTCTCCAGCCTTTAGCACCTAACTTTTTTGGAGTGAGTGCTGGGAATCTGGACTAAGATCCTTATGCTTCTTATGATTTTTTTCCCAACTCCCTCTTTCATCATTCTTGTTTTCTAGGCTTCCATCTGAAAGCTCTGCTTACAGTATTCAAGTTTTTTTCTCCAATATTCTAAACTCTTCCATATTCCTCCAGAAGCCCAAGCATGTGATCATCTTTATCACTGCAACACCCCACTCTTAGTACCAATGTTCTGTAGTAGTACTTACACCATTGCTGTGTCAAAATAGTTGACAATAGCAACTTAAGGTTGCCCAGCCTTCCCTTCCCTTGCATTTGGAGAGAAGGGGCACAAAGGCCTGTGTGGAGCTCATGAGTGGCCCCTTGGTCTAAAGGGGGTCCAGTGTGTTTAGTGTTACTCACAACTGCAGTATTGCCTTAGTGTTCTTTATTTAATACCTTAACCTAACTCTGAGTCATCAGAGAAGGATTTATTCTGACTTACAGTTTCAAGTCCACCATGGCAAGGAAAGAAGCAGCTGCATCCACTGTCACAAAGGAGAAAGTGATGAAATTATGCTGCTAGCTTGCTTTCTCCTTTTTATTTAGTCTGGGACCACGCACAGCCCGTTGAATGTTCCTGCCCATACTTAGAGTGGGTCTTTCTTCCTCAGTTAATTTAACTTAGAAAGTCCCTCCCAGTCATATCCAGAGGTTGGTTTCCCTGGTGATCTAATTGCTGTCTAGTCAACAATGGTGTTTAACCATCATAGCAACTGAGCATTGTTTCTGGTGTAACATATTTATAATGGACACTGGAGCAACATAAAATTAGAATTCACCACATTCCTGCACTGGCTGGACATGCAGAATATTTCCTTGTCACTACTGGATGGAAGGCACAGCCAAGGCAGGGTACATTTGTAAGGACTATAATGACTTCTAGGAATTGAAATGGCATGGTAGCTCCTTTTTTTTTTTTTTTTTTTTGAGGGTTTCTCAAAAAAGCACCACTTGGAGGATAAAGAGACAACAAAGGAATGAGGTAGCCTCTGACTTAGAGGTGAAGGGAAGTGTTTTTCAGAAACTAGCAGATACAAACCTTTGCTGAGAGACCAGTTACTTAACTCTGCTTGTTTATATGTATCGAAGTGAGTGATCTCGAACCAAGAAAACAGAAAAGCCACTCAGACTAGAAAAACAAACTGCTTTCTTTCTGTGCCCATGACACTCTCAGTGCCTCACTTCTGACACTAGCTGTGTAGGGCTTCTCCCATGCCAGCCCATTTTCTAACATCAACTTGGTGTTCTATACTTCAGTTCAATCCCAATGTGACTCAGTGTTAGGGTAAGGTACTCAGTAAAGAAGACTGAGGTGATACTCCAGGTGGAATGAACACTAGGCAATCTAGGCCCCCTTCAGATCAAGGGGTGACTCTGTGATCTCCACACAGGTTTTTCTAGATCTCTCACAGTGTAAAGAGAAGGTGAGGCTGGACAGATACAACATTTGGGAATGTTCTTCCAAGAATTTCCTGTGAAGCCATCTCTGAGTTGCTTCCAGAGCCCTCTCATCCAAAAAAAAAAAAATTGATTAATTCATTGCTGAGTTCATAGCCGAATGGGCTATGTGAACATGGGAACTAGTTGGAGGGTACATCTTTGGAGGGCATACCTTGTTTCAGGTCCCTCTTTCCATCAGGAGGTAAAGTCACCTGTCCAGTCACATTCTTGAATGTGATTTTCTGTGTTACATGTGCAGACTCAGAAGCAGTGGAGCCAAGTGGCCATGTACTGAAACTACTGAAACTCTGAGGATTTTTTTCTCTCTGAAGGTGTTTTCTCAGATAATTTGTCACAGTGATAAAAAGTAAATTTGCCCTACATATTATTAGAGCTCTTTCACAGGCAAATAATGTTAAAATTTAAGGTGAAAACTGATCAAAGAACCAAAGGAAGAGATTTGATAAAATTTTCATTGCAATAACGGAGACTAATTTACCAGGTGCCCAAAGAATAAAAGAGTGAGCTGACAACACTCAAGAGGACAAAAAGAGGCCCCAGCCACAACCTGGCTCTTTACTCTGTGCCTGTGTCATGATTTATTTAAGTAATCTGTCTGCTCTGAAACTTTTCTTAATGTTGATGTAGTAAATGATCATTCCTGGTTGCTCTCCTAGGACCAATCCTGGATCTGTGTGTCTATTGTTGGGGCACTGTGCTCATTTTTAAGGCTTTGTAGATACTGGGCCAATTTCTCTACTGTGTTAAATTCTGAATTATTATGTTTTGAATTATGCCACTTTTCTGCAAACTTTAAAAAACTATATTTTTGAAAAGGAATGATCACTGTTTAAACATATGGGTCTATTTCTTCAGTGTATACATTATGGAAACATGCTACTCTTGAAATATGTTTTATGTAATGGTTAATTTTTTTTGAGACAGGGTATTTCTATATAGTCCAGGCTGTCCTAGAACTCACTTTATAGACCAGCCTGGCCTCAAATTCAGAGATCCGCCTGCCTCTACCTCCCAAGGGCTGGGATTAGAGGCATTTATCCCACATCTGGCTTGACAGACCTTTTTACAAGGCTTTCTCATCTTTTTACCAGGAATGGCTAGACCTTTATCACCATATGGTGTCTCAATGACACATAGATTCTCCAGAACTGGTCACAAAATTTAGTGTAGGTGCATCTAATAGTATAACTCACAGTAATTGTAGCTTAGACAAAATGGAAATGTATTGCTCTGTCACAGTGAAATAAATCCAGAAATAGGCAGGCAGCTCGAATGATAGCTTCAGTCATCCACTCAACTCCTTCCAGCTCCATCATCTCAGAATGTGAGTTTCACACTTGACCCAAAATGACTATTCTGCTGCTAAGCAACCTATTCTCCTTATAAGCATCCAGAAGAATGTGGGTGCACCCTTTCCTTTGCAGAAGACTTCCCAGAAGCAACACTGCTTCTGCTTGTATCTCATTGGTCAGGGTTTTAGGCACATGGTTCTAGTTAGCTATGGAGAGACAGGAACTGTGGTATCTTAGCTAAATGGCAAGTTGTCCGTATTTTAAAAAAGGTAATTTCTGAATAAGGTCAGAGTAACTGTTAGAATGCAACTGTATTACTTATTTTTATGTATGGAATTGTATCACCTCATAATTTATATACTGAAGCACTAGCCCCTCAGAATATCACAATGGATCTGTGTTTGCAGAGCAGAAGGTGACCTCTTCCCTCTTCTGATGGGTTTTGATATGCAGCCAGTCTGGCTTGGAACTCACTGTGTAGCCAAGGCTGTCCTTGAACTTGAAATACTCCGGCCCCAACCTCTCTACTACTGGGATTACAGGCATGCACCATGAAGTCCTGGAGAGAGTCTTTAAAGAAGTATTGAGATAAAGTGAGGCTATTAGATCTTAATCCAGTTGCTTATGTTTTCATAAAAAATTAGGACACAGACACATGGTGGTATGGGGCCTGAAGTGGAAGCTGCTCTGTCAACACCTTGATTTTGGATTTTTTTTTTAAAGGTTTACTTATTTATTTATTAGGTATACAGTATTCTGCCTGCCTGTGTCCTTGCAGGCCAGAAGAGGGCACCAGATCTCATTACAAGTGGTTGAGAGCTACCATGTGGTTGCTGGGAATTGAACTCTCAGGACCTCTGGAAGAGCAGTCAGTGCTCTTAACCTCTGGGCCAACTCTCCAGCCCTATGACTTTGGATCTTTAGTTTGCAGGACTATGAGAATATAAACATCTATTGATAGTTCCCAGATGATGGTACCCTGATCCAGCAGTGCAAGCCAAACAATATACCTATCCTTTGCTGCCCAACAAACTACCAAAGTATAGTGGCCTAGCAATACATATTTATGACTATCCAGTTTCTAGGTCCAGATTATGTAGGTCCTCTGCTACCTGCTTCTCACAGTGGGCAATCAGGTACCAGTTCCCTCTTATCTGAAAGCTTGGCTTCAAAATAATCACCTTAAATCTTTAGTGGTGTCGCCAGAGTCCACTTCTTTGTGGGCTGATGGACCACAAAGTCCTGACGTTGGCCATGGGCAGTTCTTTATGTTAGTCTTGCCAATTGTTCTTTCTCAATGTGTTTAAGCAGGGCTGGAGAGATGGTTCAATGGTTAAGAGCACTTGTTGCTATTGCAGAGGACCCAGGTTCAATTCCAAGCACTCACATGGTGGCTCACAATCACCTATAACTCCAGTTCCAAGGGATCTGATGCCCTCTCTGACCTACTCAGGCATCAAACATGCACATGGTACAACACATAAAGGCAGGCAAAACATGCACACATAAAATAAAAAGAATAAATCTAATTTAAAAATTAAAAAAAAACAAAATAATCAATATAAGTTGAGGAGATGGTAGATAGTCAGCAGGACTAAAGTTACATTTGTAACCTAACAACAGTGTGACATCCCATTATTTTTGCCTTGTTCTGTGAGAAGTTCTCTTCTCAAAACTTGACCATTTTGAGAAGATAGAGAAGTGTCTCATGGCCTTGGAATAGGGCTCTTGAGTCATAGGGGTAGCCTGAAGGGCTTAAATGGGTTCTTCAATGAATGCATCACCTCCAGACAGCGCTCTCTGAAGCCAACACTTTTTGCTGGACAGGCTGTAGGAGCTGGATGTATCTACACTATTCTCAGTTTCCTGCTTAATTGCTCACTTGTGGGAGATGAAGGCTCTGGAGACAAGGCCCTCAGCCCTGGTGGCAATGAAGCCCCTTGTAGGTCCTGGCTGATGGTCAGAGCAGTGCCCATGGTCCAGGGCTCATTGTGGAGTGTCTGATCAAAGCTGCACTAATACCCCAGCCTCTCTTTGAGCTGCAACCACTGCTGCCTGCTTGGAACCCTTTATCAGCTTCTTCTACAGCACACTCTCTATGATGCTTCATTTTGTAGATGCTTTTACATCTGAGCTGACCAGCGCTTCAAGGGGCCATGGATCACAAGGGTTCTTTGGTCCTGCATAAGGGTCACTCTGGTTCCCTTCTCATTTCAGGGAGCCCCCAGCATGCTGTGCTCGGGACTGTATCTCAGGCCACCAGCCGGCTTGTGGACCAGGAAAGCCTCTCTGGGTTTCTGGTTCAGAGCTCCACCACCGACATTCCGATGTAGGGTGGCTTTCTGCAGGGAAATTTCTTCGCTGCTTTTCCCCTTTCCAACCTCTTCGCCTTTCTTCCAGGTCTCCCCAAACCCTGCCGCCTCGCCAACTCCTATGACCATCTTCTCGGCCCTTTTTTTCGATGGCGTACTCCTTCCCATCCAGTATTCCGCGGCACCCTTCAAGCCAGCTCTTGGCTCGGCTCCGCCCCTCATCTAGTAGCGCGCCCCGCCCACCTCATCTCTCTCTCTCTCTCCCTCTACTCAGGGGCGTGGTTTGTCGGGGGAGGGGCGGGGCCATATCGGCGGGGCGGAGATTCTTAACAAGTTGGCCGAGGCAGGGCATACTAACATCCAGCCTTTGGGAAAGACGTCGTCGCTTCGGCCTGTCAAATTTGCGAATCCAGCGTGGCCTCGCCTCCGCCGGCATGACGTCACAGGACGCAGGCGCCGCGGGGGTTGCCGGGACGGGCCCAAGATGGCTGGGCCCTTTGGTTCCGCATCTGCCCGCCGCGCACAACCCCATTCATTGCCCCGCTGCTAAGTGGCGCGGCGGAGTGAGAGTAGGCTCCAAGCCTTCGGGGTCTGTCCCGCCGGGCAGGAGGCCGTCATGGCAACCCTGGAAAAGCTGATGAAGGCTTTCGAGTCGCTCAAGTCGTTCCAGCAGCAGCAACAACAGCAGCAGCAGCAGCCTCCACCACCACCGCCGCCGCCTCAGCCCCCACAGCCGCCACCTCAGGGGCAGCCGCCGCCGCCACCGCCGCTGCCCGGCCCGGCCGAGGAGCCGCTGCACCGACCGTGAGTCCTGGCGCCGCAGCTCCCGCCCGGGGCCCGCTCCCCTGGCCTGCGTGCTGGAGACAGCTAACGCAATCCCCTGCCCAGAGAGAGGGTCGCGGTGCCTCCCGGAGGCCAGGCCCTCTTCCTGGCCCGGACCTTCGCCTTGTGGGGTCTTTGGCCTTCCCCAGAGGAGGCAGAGCCTGGTCAGGCCTGCGGGGGACTCGCCGAGGGGGTGTCTCGGCCCTAGTGTTTTCGCCCTCCCCAGCTTGTGAAGTTAGGGAGCGAACTTGTTTCTGTCTTCGGGAGAAACTGGGGCTGTGGCGCACATGACTCCAAGACAACTTGGAGAGGGCGAGACCTCTCCGGGTTGCTTCTTTAGACCTCGGAGCCGGGAGCGCAGGACCGCGCGAGAGATGTGCGGATAGTGGATGACATAATGCTTTTAGGAGGTCTCGGCGGGAGTGCTGAGGGCGGGGGAGTGTGAACGCGTCCAATGGGATATTTTTTTCCAAGTGACACTTGAAGCAGCCTGTGACTTGAGGCGCTTCGTGTTCTCCTGGCGTTTCGTTTAGTTTGTGTTGCAGTGTAGTAACAAGGTTTTAGGCATCACCGGAGAGGTCTGCTTCTGTATGCTCCTGTTGGTCTGCAGGTTATTGGGTGAGTTGTGGTTGTCAAGTACATGGTGAGTTACTTAGGTGTGATTATTAATAAAAATTATATGTGTATGCGCATTTATATATATGGGAGAGCCGACTGATATTTATTGCCTGTCTATTTTCTGCTGGAAAGAAAATGGACACGTTGGTGGTGTACAATTTACACCAGGGAATGAATTTTACCAGTGTTACAGTCAGGCTTGTTTTAAAACATGGGTCACTCGTAGACTCTGTGGATATCTCAAGTGTGCCAGTAAAAATTCCTGTTTAATTCTTTGCTGACGTCGTCGTCATACTTTGGAAGCTTGCTGCGTGTGACTGGAGAGAATATTTGAAACAGAAGAGAGACAATGAATAACAATAGTCTAAAAAAAGAGAAGCTCAAGACATTTCCTGGAAGTCCGTGCTGGCTGAGTGTTCAGCCCTGTGCTTTCTTGCAGTTCAGGCCTTTCAACTCTGGGCATTTTATTTCTAATGTGGATTTGTATAATTAATAAGGAGAACTTTCAGGAAACAACCTACTAAAGAATCTCATTATTAATACTCATTTAGGAAAAAATAGTTCTGGTGCTGGGAGTTTAGCTTAAGGCCTCACACATGCAAGGCAAGTGCTTTACCAGTGAGTTTTATTCCCAGCCTATTCTTGGTAATTTTTCTGTTTTTGTGTTTCTGATAGAATCCTTTTGCTGTGCTGAGAGTCTAATTTTTAAAAAATGAAAATTTGGGGAGAAATATTGGCTTATTTGATAGGACAGAATATAGGAATAAATTTTTTTCTATAAAGTGAAGGTGTGTTTGAGTAGAAAAATCCTTATCTCTAGATAAGTCATTTCTTTTTTTGCCTTTGAGACAGAGTCTCACTATGTAACTGTCTGGCCTGGAAGTCACAGAGATCCATCCTCCTGCCTCTGTCTCCTCAGTGCTGGGATTAAAGGCATGTGCCACCATGCCTAGTTGTATAAGTAATTTCTGTTTATTAGATTCTTACCATGACTCTGCTCTCTGGGTGTTAGGAATTGTGGAAGTTCACATATTCCCCATATTTTCTGTAAACGAGGGTAAGGATGGGGTGGGGTGATTGCTCTGCAGCTGTTTCAAACACAAATTCAGTCTGTTTTTGCATAAGTAATTCATTAACATGGTACAGTTCCAAAGTTAGGAAAGGTTAAGTAATAAAAACATCTACCTCCCATTCTCCTGAGTACGTAACTCTGTCCCTAGGAGCAAGCACTGTTACTATTCATGTGTTCTTCTAGATAAAATCTGGGCATATGTTAGGACAGATTTTTAAATTATTTACAGACAAAAGTAGTTTGGAACAAAAGCTTTTAAAAGTTTTTAAACCTGTTACTACACTGTACATCAAGAACTGACTGGAACATTTCCCAAAATCAGCTGCATTAGGCTTGTAGTTATTTTAAATAAAAGCGTATATCTCATATTTTTGTATACTTTGCTATTGGAAAAGAGGTATTCGTGAATAATAAGTAACAAACTCACTGCTAGGAAGCCTTGATTTTGGCATTTTTGTCCACTTGCTTCAGTTAAAAGTCCTTTTTCCAAATCGAGACCAGCCAAAACAATTTTAGAATGAATCTGTTCTATTTTTATGGCTCTCATTGTATTACAGAGAGCTGGTGTCACAGCCATGCGTGGGCTTCTGTTGAAATAGCTGAGAGCTCGTTCTCTGCTCAGTGTATAGGAGGCAGGAGCTCTCTGGGACTGGCTGTGGTGGGACTGATAGGCTGTAAGCAGTTGACATTCACCTTTAACAGTTTTCACTCTTGAGAGTCCTGTCTCATTTTTCCTGATTGTAGTCATTCATTTATCAATATTTGCTGATCATCTCCTGTGTGCATAGCATTATTCTAGCTGCAGATTTTAGCAGGGAACAAAGTTATATCCTCATGAAGCTAAAATTCTAGGGAGGGACATAGACAGTAGTATGTTAATAAGTGATGAGGTACAGTAAAGTCGGGAAGGGATGAGGGAAGGTCAGGACTTAAAGTGTTGTTTTAGACAGGATGTTTAGGTCATGTCTAGTTGAAGGCTTTTTTGGAATAAACATCTAAAGAGTCAAGAATCTACTAGGAGGGTGTATGGAAGAGGAGCGTTCCTGCAGGGAGAACTTGTCAAACGCTTTCCTGACTGGGGATCAGTGATGTCATTTTTTGCTGGGTGAAATGAGGGTAAGAGTTATGGTGGGGGAAGGGCAAAGGGTAGAGGGAAGCCACATTGGTGTCATCGGTTATTGCATTTAGCTCCAAATAGAAAATGTGGCTACAGAAGCTTAAACAGGCAAAGGCAAGAGTTTATTATAAGACAGACCAAGTCTAGGAAGTTCAACAATAAGATCAGGAACCCAGACTCCAAGGCCCAGTCTTCATTCTTGCACACTTTTTTGGTTGTGTGTCTTGTTGATTCATATCAATTTCTCATTTTCTGGATACTATTCCCTTATCAGATATAATTTGTAAACCCTTTCTGTGGATTACCTTTTCAGTTCCTCTTTTTGTTTATTTTTGAGACAGGAGTTTGCTATGTACCTCTGGCTGGTCTGGTATACTATGTAGCCCAAGTTGTCCTCAAAACTCTTACTGTGGTTCTCTTGACACAGCTTCCCAATACTATATGATATGCCCCTGTGTGTGTGTGTGTGTGTGTGTGTGTGTGTGTGTGTGTGTGGTTTGTTGAATGGTGTGAAGTGTATATATGTGTGTGGGGTATGCAGAGGCCAAAAGAGGATATTGAGTGTCTTCCTCTATTGCTCCTCATGTCTTTGACTGAACCTAAAGCTCCTGATTTGTATTAAGCTGGCTGGCCAAAACACTGGGGATCTGCCAGTCCCTACCCATCACAGGGAGGCTACAGGCATGCATAGCCACACCTAACTTTACATGCATGCTGAAGATTTAAACTCAGGGTTTAGGCTTGTAAAGTCAGTGCTCTCACTCACTGAACATCTACCCAGCTCAGCTCCCTGGTTCACTTCTCTCTCTCTCTCTCTCTCTCTCTCCCTCTCCCTCTCCCTCTCTCCCTCTCTCCCTCTCTCCCTCTCTCCCTCTCTCCCTCTCTCCCTTCCTCCCTCCCTCCCTCCCTTTAGAGTGTGTGTGTTTTGAGACAGGGTTTCTCTGTGTAGCACTGGCTGTCCTTGAACTCACTTTGTAGGCTCAGCTGGCCTGGAACTCACAGAGATCCACCTGTCTCTGCTTCCCAGGTGCTGGAATTAAACCCGTGTGCCACCACTGCCTGGCTGACTCACTTTCTTGATAATGTTCTTCAGTGCATAAAAGTTTTCTATTTTGATAAAGTCCAATTTGTCTATTTTGTCTTTAGTTGCAGTATGTTGAATATTTAAGAAACTGCTGCATTATCTGAAATGACAAAGATTTACTCCTGCTCTTTTCTTCTAAGAACTGTAGAGACATAGTGCTGGCATGCAAGTCTGACCCATTTTGAGTTTGTGGTTAAGGTAGAGGTCTGACTCTTTTCTTTTGCATGTAATATCCAGCACTTTGGTTAAAGAGAATGTCCTTTTCTCATTGAGTTGTGTGGACATCTTTGTTGAAAGTTAATTACCTTTCTATGTGTAGATTTTCTTACTTCCATTTCTGTCGTTGATCTGTGTGTCTGTTCTGTGCCAGTACGGTACAGTCTTGATTTCTGGTTTCTATCATGATCTCAAATTATGAACTATGTCCCCAGCCTTGTCTTTGTCAGTATTGCTTTAGTTAGTTTGGGTCCTTTGCATTTCTGTATGAATTGTAGGCTCATTCTGTCAGTTTCTACAAAGAAGCCATCTGAGATTGACTCTATATATCAATCTTATTCTAGTCCATCAATATTGGCAAGCTTTTGTGGCCAGATAGTAAATAATTCAGGCTCTGTGGACATAATGTTGTCATCACAGCTAGTCAGCTCTGCCACTGTAGCATGAAAGCACCCATAGACAGTAAGAGAAAAAGTACATAAAATTGGGATTTTATATGATTTTCAAGTCAAGTTATGAAACATTTGTTGACTTTTTTTTTAAAGAATATGTTTTGTTCTTTTTTTTTTTTCTTTGTAGCCCTGGTTGTCCTAGAACTAGCTCTTGTAGACAAGGCTGGCCTCAAAATCACAGAGCTCCACTTGCTTCTGCCTCCCAGTGCTGGGATTAAAGGTGTGCACCACCATGTCTAGCTCTTGTGTAGATCTTGTGTAGATAACCATAACTACAGCGAGTTCCTGAGGACAGCAGCCATGTCATGTCTGGAAGACAGCATTTCACAGCACTCCCCTCTTCCCTGAACCTTAGGGGTGGGGTGGATTTAGATGTCAGGTTAGACTGACCATTCAGCAGTCATTTCTCAGTACACTGAGTCTCTGAGTTGCTGCCCACTGCAGACAGAGGCTTTTTTGGCCAACGTAGACAGTAGTACTAGTCTATGGGCACAAACATAAATATTTAGAAGGCAAAACAACAATAGTAAGGTCCCCTTTTAGGGCCTCTAACCTCCTTCCTCTGAGTCATGGGCTTTGGACTAGTTATACCTTTTGTGGAGCAGGCTTTAAATCCAGTCAGAAAGCAGTTGGTTGTTGTTGTTTGTTTCTGATCTTTTGGGGGACCCACCACCCAGTTCCCAAATAAATACACTGAGGCTTTTTCTTACTTATGAATGCTCGACCTTAGCTTGGCTTGTTTCTTACCAGCTTTCCTTAACTTATCCCATCTACCTTTTGCCTGTGGGCTTTTCCCGTTCTTTTACTTCTGTAAATCTTACTCTTACTCTGTGGCTTGCTATGTGGCTGGGTGGCTGGGTGGAGGATGGCTCCTGAAGTCTTCCTCCTTCTCTGGCTATTTCTTTTTTCCTCCCAGATTTCTCCTTCTATATATTCTCTCTGCCTATCAGCCCCACCTATCCTTTCTCCTGCCTTGCTATTGGCTGTGTAGTTCTTTATTAGACTATCAGGTGTTTTAGACAGGCACAGTACACAACTTCAGAGTTAAACAAATGTAGCATAAACAAAAGTAACACACCTTGAGGTAATATTCCAGAACAGTTGGTTATCCTTGTATCCTTTATACTGCAATTGCACCATAGTCACAGTTTGCCTCCGTTGCCTGTATTGTAGCATTCAGGGTCCAGTGCTTAGTAAGGCCATTGATGTCCTTTTTTTCCCCAATGGCCTGCATAACACCTTCTGGCATTATGAAAACTAGCCAACCAAGAGGAAGTTTTCAGGTCAGTTCTATCTTTATTTCTCTGTGTCCTGTATGCCACCAAAGTGTGTTATATCTTCAGCAATAGGGTCTTACCATCTAGTTACATTGGGCAACCAAGAGCAATGGAAATAGCCTGTGTTGTTTGGGAATTGTGTGCTTCTGGTGTCTCCTTGACTATTAACTTATAAGAAGGTATCCCATGCTTAGTATTGAGAAATTTCATTTAATAATTTATGTTTTCTGGGGGACACATTGTCCACTCATGCATGTACCTGTGTTGAAACTCCTTTAAAAAAAAAAAATGCCGGGCGGTGGTGGCGCATGCCTTTAATCCCAGCACTCAGGAGGCAGAGGCAGGCAGATCTCTGTGAGTTCGAGGCCAGCCTGGGCTACCAAGTGAGTCCCAGGAAAGGCACAAAGCTACACAGAGAAACCCTGTCTCGAAAAACCAAAAAAAAAAAAAACCAAACAAACAAAAAATACAAACTTATACTTTTAAATTAGTTTTCAAAGTAGTGAGTTCCATAAGGTTTTTTCCCCCCATACATTCTTTACATTCTGTAAAATAACACACAGTTAATACACAACCCATCAATTGCACTCCTGGGCATTAGTCCTGGAGAAATTAAAACTTAGAGTCACATAAACATCTGTACGCAAATGATCAGCAGCTCTAGGGGTAATGCCCCAAACTGAAATCAGTTTAGAAGTCCTCAGCAAATAGTTAAGCTACTTAGCAACAAGAAGGAATATAGCTGCTGATACCTGTAGCAGCTCAGATGAATAGTGAGAATTGTGGGCCATTGAACAAGCTGGTCCCTAATGCCTACATATTGTATGATTCTACTCATGTAACATTTTCTGTAATGTCAGACCTTTGGTGATTTACTTGTTTTTTTGCCTTTGTGCGTGCTTGTGCGTGTGTGTGTGTGTGTGTGTGTGTGTGTGTGTGTGTTTTCTAATTTTCCCCCCTGTGGTAAAATAACATCATATAAAATGTAACCATTTCAAGTATACAGTCTATGATAGTAAAAACACAATATTCTGTTGTCACCACCAGCCACCTCGGTAACTCTTCTTTTTGATGTTGCTTTTTAAAGTATATTACAGATTTTCACTTGATGCATTGTGATTGTGCATGCTTATGAACAGGGTGATTTTTGAATTACACATACTAGTAACTTCTGTTGCAATTAACTCATTAACAGGAAAGGCCCTGGTTATAGTGGTCCTTTTCTATGATATAGACTATGGGGTGGGCAAGTACTAGGCCTTGGCTCCCTAGTCAAATGGCATTTGTATGTTGAAATAAAGCCTCGGTGTGTGTGTTTATTTGCACACTAGCTACCGCCTTTCCCTCATCAGCCCTGGGTTTGATTTTTGGCTCTGTTTACAGATCCTTTCTCTCTAAGCTCATCTTTTCATACTTAAAGTGAGGATAATTGTGAGGATTGAGGAGGTGATGTGCAGCTCCTGTCCCTTTCTCATTTTGTCAGCGTGACTTACATGTTGGCACTTTGCATGTAACTCCTGCACTAGAGAGAATGAGAACTGGCTTTTTTTTTTCTTTTTAAGTAACATAATTACTTTATTGATTCTTTGGGAATCTCACATCATGCACTCCAATTCTGCTTACCTCCCAGTTCCCCCACATCCTCCCCTCATCCCTGCAGTGCCCCCCTAAAAGAAAATTAAAACTAAAGTAAAGCAAGCAAACAAACAAAAACAAGAAAAAAAAACCCCGAAAAATACTCTTTGCTTCTCCATCTTTCCCGCCTCTCCATCACCTCTTCATTTGTCCTGGTGGCATTGGGAGTGATGTGTCACATAGAATACCTGTTTGTCCAATTAGCTTTACTAGCAAATGTTCATTGCAGTGAGTCACTGGTCTGGTTCAAGACCTGGTTTCTGGTACACATGGCTGGATCTGCACTGAAACTCCTCTGGGGCTATCTCTTGGCTGCCAGAGTCATGGAGATCCTGCAGGATTCCACAGGACCAGCAGGTTCTAGGTGGGGTAGATGTTAGGGTGGGCCAACCCAAGGCCCACCTGTAGGTCTGGGTGGTAGCTGAGCTGGTCAGTCCAGCCCACTGGTGCCTCCCACCTCAGGCAAGGGGGCGGAGCCAACTCCCTTCCGGATGCCATCAAGGTCAGTGAGAACTGTTTGTTCTTTAGTCACTAAAAACAGAGTTCCAGACTCATGGCAAGTTCTCAGGAAATATTTGTTAAATGCATAGAGTTATAATCTATATTTTGTTAAACATACAGTAGTTTTCATACTTTGTACTTTTGTTTTTTAAATTACATATTTTTTCTACTTACCAGTTGCATGCTTTAGAACCTTTGTCTTTTTTTATTAAAAATTGTGGGCAGGCCAGGCTTGGTGACCCACACATTTAATCCCAGCACTTGGGAGGCAGACACAGGAGGATCTCTGTGAGCTCAAGGCCAGCCTAATCTACATGGTGAGTTCCAGGACAGCCAGAGCTATATAGTGAGGCCCTGTCTCAAAAAACCCAAACCAAACCAAAAGAAAATTGTGGGCTAGTGAGATAGTGAGTAGAGGTGCCTGCTGCCAAGTCTGACAAACACTCTGAGTTTGATCTCTGGGACCCACGTGGTGGAAGGAGAGGGCCGACGTCCACAAGTTGTCTCTGACCACATGAGTGCCGTGTGCATGTAAAACTGTATAAAACTTGGCCACCGTTGTCAGTCAGAAACTAGGGCTGGTGGCAGCCTTCCTTCAGCTGAGGCCTCTTCCCATGGTGTTTCCTCACTACACGGCTCTGTAGTCTCACCGCACAAGTGTGTACTTTAAATAGTCTTGTTGGGTTTTCTTACTTTGTGGAGACAGTAGTTGTGACAGGAATTAAACTTGGCCTTGAGGAGAAAATTTGTCGCACACTTAACCACTGAATTTCACTCCACTGTTACTCAGTTTTGAATATCACATGAATAGAATCATACAGCCTCACCTGTTCATACTCACATGTGTGTCGCAGCTCTTTTTGTTTAGTGTTGTTGGTTTAATATTTACCCATGTAGTTAGTCTGTTTTGTATGAATATGCTATGTTTTTCTCATCTTAGTTGTATGTTTGGGTTATTAAGTATTTACAGTTAAGTGCTGCTGTGAACATACCTCCTCCCATCTTGGCCTATCTTTTCCCTCACAAAATGGTGCTTTTTAATGAGCAATTCCTCATTTTGATGAGGTCCAATGTATCATACTTTTCCATTATGGTAAGTGCTTCTATTTCTTTTTTGATGAATTTTTAATCAACCTGAGGTCATGAGATATTTCCTGATTCTTTTGCATAAATGAGATATTGATTTGCTTTTCCCATTGAAGTTGGTTGTGTATCAGGAGTTAATTTTTGTGTGTGATGTGAAATAGACTTGTTTGTCCTTCCAGTGTGGTCACTCCTTTCTCATGTTTCCTCGATGCTCTGTGTGTATCGCCTCCCTTTTATTATTATTATTATTATTATTATTATTATTATTATTTTGGTTTTTTTTTTTTTGAGAGAGTTTCTCTGTGTAACAGCTCTGACTGTTCTGGAATTCACTCTGTAGACCAGGCTGGCCTTGAACTTGAACTCACAGATATCTGTCTGTCTCTGCCTTCTGAGTGCCGAGATTAAAGGCCTGTGCCACCACCTCTTGGCTGTCTTGTTTTTTGTTTTTTTTTGTTTTTGTTTTTGGTTTGTTTATCTCTTTCAGACATAGTTCGGTTTTGTAGCCCATGCTGGCCTTGAACATGTGATCTTCCTGCCTCTACTACCTCCTACATCTAGGATTGAAGATGTATACCATGCCTGGCTCTAGTTATCTTAAAGTAAGGAGAGTCTCTTGCTAATAACTCTTCATTGTACAGTACATTATGCTTCAGTCTGTCTTTGTATTTGTAGAACCTTTGTACTCCATACTGATTCTTGTGTCTTTCCTAGATGGCTTCTTCTATGTCTCACATAGAAGATATTGTCACATCACAGTCCTTTGCTGTTGGAAGACTGAAGGGTTTTGCTGCTTAAAAGACCATGAATTTTAATAGTCTTAAGTGTTGCCTGCATGATTTGCGTGCGCGCAAAGTGATGTGCTCAGTGATTAACCATGTGTGATTTTTCAGGGAATCTCTTCTTGAGAAAGTATACCCTGTAATTTCAAATGAGTTGGTGATTCAACATTTAAAGAAAAATCTTTTTGGCCTGGTGGTGGTGGTGCATGCCTTTAATCTCAGGACCTAGCAGGCAGAGGCAGGCAGATCTCTTGAGTTGGAGTGTTGCACGAATTCTAATTGGTCTTATAATAAAAACCTGGAGCCAGATATCAGGGTGAAAGCTGAAAGATCAGAGAAGCAGAGCAAGCCACAGCTACCACATCTTACCTCACCAACTCCTCAGCCTGAAAAGACCATATGTTCCTGTCTCTTCCCACCTTATATTCCTTTCTCTACCCAGCCATATCATTTCCTGTTTCAACCTTCCTAGTGCTGGGATTAAAGGTGTGTGATCCCGGGCCGGGCGGTGGTGGCGCACGCCTTTAATCCCAGCACTCAGGAGGCAGAGGCAGGTGGATCTCTGTGAGTTCGAGGCCAGCCTGGACTACCAAGTGAGTTCCAGGAAAGACGCAAAGCTACACAGAGAAACCCTGTCTTGAAAAACCAAAAAAAAAAAAAGGTGAGTGATCCCAAGTGCTGGAATTAAAGGTGTGTGCCACCACTGCCTGGCTCTGTTTCTCTTTTATACTTAATTAATCTTCTGTAGCCCAGTGTAGCCTTGAACTTACAGAAATCCAGATGGATCTCTGCCTCTGCCTCCTGAGTGCTAAGATTAAAGGTGTGTGCCACCTCTATGGCTAACTCTATGGCTAGCTCTGTCCTCTGATCTTCAGGAAAGCTTTATTTCCTAGATTACAAACAATGTATCACCACATTTGAGGTCAGCCTGGTCTACAGAGCAGTTCCAGGACAACCAGGGCTATACAGAGAAACCCTGTCTCAAAAAAAAAAAATCTTAAGCGTGAAGCAACACTCGTGTAATAGAACTTGGCGAAAGTTAGAGAGCAGCTGATGAGGAATTAGAAGCTGTGGATTCCTGCCCTAGTTTGCTGTGTTTTCCATGGGCAGTACAGGCTCTTAGACCTCAGTCTTGAGGTGTGGTGTGTGTGTGTGTAAATCCTGGTGAGGAGGAATGTTTTCAAATTCCTTGAGTGGTCCAGTGTACCCTTTCAGTTGTGGAATCGCATTCTCTTAAAAAAATTTATTTTTAATTTGGTACACAAACACACACACACACACACACACACACAATCTGTGTGGGGGTGGGGAGGTCCTATGCACATGAGTGTAAGTGCCCTGCAGAGAGTATTGGTTGGGTCTCCTGTATCTGGAGTTATAGGTAATTGTGAGCCACCTGATCTAGGTCCTGGGAATTGAACTTGTGACCTCTGGAAGAGCAGCAAGCACTCCTAACACTCCATCTTCCCAGCCCCTGGGATCACATTTTTAAAAGCACAATCAGTGGAATTTTAAAGTTAAGAATTTTGATGAGAGGGCCTGAATTTGTATTTTTAGAGGTAGTTCTTAGATAATTTAAAAATGAGTTACAGTGTGCTATAGAGCCTGGATTTAACATGCCCCCATAATTGTGAGCCTCTGTGGATTGCTTCGTTGCACACTTAGAAGAAGCTGGCTGAAGCTTGTTTTTATTTCGAAGATATAGTTTCCAGAGGTTGAAGAGCCTGGATTGTATTTACCCTGTTGATACAGTTCTTGCCCTAAGCTTTGCAGTTCCTTTTATTCATTTTACTTCTCATTAAAAACAAATCAGTCTGACTCATCTCTAAAAATCCACCGAATTCCATAGGGAATGAAATAGCTACAGGTTGTTTTTGTTTGTTTGTTTGTTTGATTGTTTTTTAAACATCACATTTTCTTATTGGATAGAATGAAATAGAGAAGAGTTTTTTCAGATGGGGACCTAGGTCAGGTATTGGGAGCTGGAGGTGAGACAGGAGGACCTTGACTTCTCATCTGGAGGGGGTACAGAGTGAGGTCCAGGCCAGCCTGGGAGAGAGGGGAGGGGAGAGCGGGATTGAGGGGGCACTTTACAGAACTCAGCTGGAAGATGTATGTCCCAAAAAACTGCAAGCTTTACCATTTCATCTCTTTTAAACTAACGTTTAAAGGGTCAGTGTTCCCAAAGGTTGGGGGAATATTGGTGGGGAATGAGATTGAAAGGTAGCCTGAGGTCAGATTGATTTGTTGTTTTGAGGCAAGGTTTTGTTTTGTATATCCCAGGTTCTTCTCCAATCCCTGATTCTCCTTCCTCAGTCTTGAATGTTGCCAAATTATAATATTGGGATCTTGTTCAAATTGACTTAAGTCTCTACTAGAGGTCCTGGCTTCTGACCTGCAGAGTGTACCAGAAGGATTTTAACTTTCTGATATTCCTGGCTAGTGTACTCCTCTCTGTTCTAAGGGTGCCTTCCAAATCTCATTCGAGTGTGCTAAGAGGAGATACTTTTTATAAGGCCTCGGATGTTCTGGCCTGCACTTCTAAACTGGCAGACAGAGAGGTTGACTCTAATAGAAGAGTTGTGCTGCTCTTAGAATGTACAGTGTGTCAGAGTACACATGCATAGGGGATATAAGAAACACAGAACAGTATCACTATGTGATGGCAAGTACATGGCTTGCTTTTCACACAAAGCAGATACTTAATAACTGTTGCTTGAATTTTAAGTCAGACTAGCAACTATTTCAGACTTTATATAGTAGCAGAATTTTATGATTATGGAACTAGCAGATGTAAGAAGGTTACCTTTTTCCTGAAAGGGGTTTAGTTTGCTGGAACATGGTTCAGGACAAGGTAAAAAGAGGAAACTTGAGATTTGTCTTGTTGATTTGGTTGACTGTTATAGCCTACTCTGTTTTTGACAGTAACATCGTGGTAACAAGAATCTGAACAAGTGATCTTTGCATGCAAGTGCGAATGTGTGCACAGGCTGCCTGTGGAAGTTAGAGGACAACTATGGAGGGTTGCTTTGGTTGTATTAGTCAGGGAACAGGACTGAAAAGGGTGTGTGTGTGTGTGTGTGTGTGTGTGTGTGTGTGTGTGTGTGTATGTGTGTGTGTGTGTGTGTGTGTGTGTGTATGTGTCTTAGTTACTGTTTTCTTGCTGTGATGAAACACCGTGACCAAGGGAACTTATAAAAAGAAGTAGTTAATTGGGGGCTTGCTTACAGTTTTAGAGGGTTAGTCTGTTATCATCATGTCAGGATTGTGGAGTCAGGCAGGCAGGCATGGTGCTGAGAAGTAGCTGAGAACTCACATCTGATCAGCAGCTTGCAAGCAGAGAGAGACACTAGGCCTGGTATGAGCTTTTCAAACCTCACAGCCCACCCCCAGTGACAGAGCTCTTCTGACAAGGCCATAATTCCTAATTCTTTCCGAAGAGGTCCATTAATTAGTACCAAAAGTTCAAACATGTGAGCCTATAGGGGCCATTCTCATTCTAACTGTGTATGTGTGTGTGTGTGTGTGTGTGTGTGTGTGTGTGTGTGTATAACATTACACACACACACACACACACACACACACACACACACACTTTTTTTTTAGAGATTTATTAGAGTGGTTTACAAGCTGTGGTCTGGGTGGTCCAGCAATGACTTATCTCCTGATAGAAAGGCCACTCATACAGCAGTTGTTCAGACTGCATGGCTCAGCAGTCCCAGGCTGGTGCTGGAATCCTGGAAGACTCCTAGAGAGCTGTGGGTCTTGAGTCTGTGTTGGAGTCCTGAAGGAGTAGGTTCTAACACCAGGGAAGGAATGCCTCAGCAACAGGTTAGATGAACTTGCTAGGGAGAGTGAGGACAAGCTTGCAAAAGGCAAAAGCTTCCTCCTTCTCTGTCCTTTTATGTGGGCTGCCACCAGAAGATGTGGCCCCAATTTAAGGGTGGGTCTTCCCACTTCCAGTGATTCAGTCAAGAAAGTCCCTCACAGATGTGCCCAGCTGCTTGGGTTTTAGTTGATTCCAGAAGTAGTCAGCCAAGATTAGCCATCTCATTGGTCATTTCCTTTCTGCCTTATTTTCTACCCCTCCTCCTTCTCTTTGTCCTTCTCCACTTCCCCATCTGTCAGGCTAATTGGCTTGTGACCTTCCAGGTAATTCCCCATTTGTGCCTCCTAGCTCTGCTTAGGAGTGCTAAGATTACAGATGTGAACTGCTGCATTTAGCTTTTAATATGGTTTTAGGGATCAAATTTAGGTCATTGGGCTTGCAGGATAGATACTTTTATTCACTGAGCCATCTTCCTGGCTCTTTAAGCTATTTTCTTACCAGACCAAAGAATTTGAGCTGAGGATGTTTGGGATAAATCTTTATAATTTCTACCTTTCTTTGACCACTTGGTTTGGAAACTTAAGTGTATAGTTAGGATCATTGTTTATCTTCTGAGTCTCCAAAGACTCACTCAAGAAATTAGTGCTGATAGTTTCTTTAATGGATTCTCCCACATCAGGCATTTATTTATTTGATAAGCTCTGTAGAATGCTGTACGGTGTGGGTGCTGAGTGCCAGTAATGTAGATAGGATGTGGTCCCTCCCCCCTCATTTCTGGGGATATAATCTAAGGAGCACTGCCTGAAGAAGTACCAGCAGGACCTGGAGAAGGGCCACTGGCAAATAAGAAGGCTTCCTCTAAGGCCTTCAGTGCCTCAGACTGGAGAGAACAACAGAATCATGAATTCTCATTTCATTGTTAAGATAGGTATCGTCTTTAAGTCATAATTCGATAAGCTTGACTGAGTAAGTGGATCACATTATCATTTGGGTTTATCTCATGAGGGAGGGGGAAGGAGAATGAACACAGGAGAAAACTTTTCCAAAGAAATAAATGTTCCATAGGCCTAGCTAGTTCATCAAACATGCAATTGGTGTGAAGCTGTTGTTTTTTAAAATTTTTTAAATGTGTGTATGTGTGTGGTGATTGTGTAGAGCATGCATGTGTGCACAGGTGTGCTCCAGAGTGTGGAGGCCTGAGATTGATGTCAGGAACCTTCATTGATCATTTTTTCTACTTTGTTCTTTGAGACCAGGTCTCTGAGTCAAACTCAGACTTGTGTTGATAGCCAGCTAACTCCCAATGACTCCATCTCCATCTTCCAAGGCTGGAATCACAGGTGGATGTCACTGTCACCTTGCATTTAAATGGGTTCTGGGGATCTGAATGGATTCTGGCTCCTTTGCTTTGCACAGCAAGTGTTTTAACCACTGAGTCATCTTTTCAGGCCTGATTTTTTTTTTTTCCTTTAACTCTTTTTTGGTAACCACTCCATCCATGATTCTACTAAGTGACATACATGTTGGAGCCCCACACAGTAATTCGTAACTACAGAAAAGTTGGCATGTTGATGTGCCGCTTCTGTCAATATGTGCCTCATAAACTCGTCACAACCTGAAGGGACCTTGAGAATCACCTTGATTAGGAGTCCACCTCCACCCCCAATATCATGTCAGTCTTTCGATGAGACCACTAATAATGGTGGGCTCATCAAAAGTAACTGTTTACCATGATGCCTGAGTTAGCTGAGTCCCATCAATTGGAATTGCAAAAGTTGTCCCAGAGCAAAGGGATTTGGTCAGTTTCTCCTTTTGGCTCACCGCCTTTTAGGCCTAGAGGTTCTATTTCGATCTGAGGTCACTGAAACTCTCAGATCATGAGTGTTTCTATACTGTCATTAGGTTGTGAGGCCATTGAGTTCAGTGTGGTCAGCCTTCTTTTTATCACTGCTTGGCTAAGAAGTCCTTGTAGGCACCAGTGTAACATGGCCCCATTGAGGTCTGTCTGACTTTCGTTCATTTAAAGCCTGGGACAGAATTTCCCTGTGCAAATCAAAGGATAATGAGTTGGTGTCTTAGTTTGCTCTCTAAAATGCTTAAGGTGGTTGGTGTTCTCTAAGTATCCTGACGGTTATCTTAAAGGAGGGAGAATCGAAGCTGCTGCAGAGAGGCTTTACTACAAGTGGCTTAAAGAAGAAAACATTTTATTCTATTTTCTTTATAATGTGAGAAAATATGTTCTTTTAGTGTACATTCTGTGGGATTTGACTAATGCACCAATTTCTGTGACTAACATAATCAAGATTCATAAATTTAATTTATTATTATTATAAGGCGTGTGTGTGTGTGTGTGTGTGTGTGTGTGTGTGTGTGTGTGTATGCATTCATGCATGCATGCATGCCTGTACACAAAGGAACATGTGTGGAGGTCAGAGGACAACTTTGGGAATTAGTTCTCTCTATTGTGGGCTCTAGGGATCATACTCAGGCCCTCAGGCTCATATGGCAAGTATTTTTACTGTCTGAGCCATCTTGCTAGCCCCATAATCTGCATTTAGAGTGGTTTTGTCACTCCTCAGAGCTCCGTATGCCTCTTTGCTGTCACCTTATCATCTTTGGAAATTACTGGTCATATTTTCATTCTTACAGTTTTATTGGTTCCAGAATGTTCAAAAATAGAACCACTGTGTGTCAGTCTTTGGAGTCTTAATTCCTTTTCTCAAGTGTAGTGCATTGTGATTTGCCTCTGTATACTATCAATGGCTAGTTCCTTTTTCTAGCTAAGTAGTTTCCATTGTTTGGCTATCACATTTTGTTTGTCTTTTGCTGAGTGAAGGATGTTGGCTAGATTTCAGTTCTAGCATTGCTGCAGTGAGCTTCTTTTGAGGATGGGAGATGTGGGGAGCCTGTGCTTCTGAAGGGCATATAGGGACCCAAGATGTGTTTCCATGCTGTTCTGCACTCTTCTTACTGTCTTTATCTATAGAATTGAAACCTGAGTATTGGGCATGTTTGTTCTGATTGGAGGGAGATAGCTAGGACAAACAGATGCAATAGTAATTCTGTATGTCACTCATGTTCCCAGTCTATCTCTGGGACCAAGTTATGTGGGTGATCAGCAGTCTGCAGCATGACTTGTCAGGAAAAGTCCCTTTTAGGAAAGAGATGAAGAAGACACACTTACCCCAGTGCTGATCGGTTCTTTACTGGCATAGCACTCAGGCTTTGGCTATTTTTTGTGGTGGGAACCCTTTTTGTTCATTATATCTGAGAATTTTAGCCATAAGGATAATTGAATGATGTGTTGTTGATATTTAGTTTGTACCCTTTTAAAGATTTTTTAATTTTTTTTTTTTTTATGTGTATGAGTGTTTTGCCTACATTACACAGCACAATTTCCTTCACCTTTGGCTTTACCTTTCCTGGGGTCTGCCTTGCTTTTTCCTATCTGCCTGACTGTCCTTCGGAAGATATGCTGTCAGTGGGTTTGTGCAATTTTAATAGCCTGTGTTGTTGCATGTACTTAGAGAAGCTTGAGGGCTGCATTAGGAATCAAATGCAAATTATTTGTTTGTAAGGTTTTTTTTTTATTTCCTTATAATTAAGCTCTCCCCAAAACTAGTGGTCTTGTGGTTTGTTTCTAGTTATCCTATGCTTTAAATCTTTCCTGTCTACTTTACTTTGATTTTGCTGACTTTGAAGACTCCTGAAGCTATAGGATAGGTGGAGAGAAGCACTTTAGTCTGGCTTCTTGACTAGGCTGTTCATCTCCTTTTGCTTACTGACAGGTTTTGTTGTTTGAAACAGGGTTTCTGTGTAGCCCTGGCTGTTCTGTTTCCTTTTTTTTTGTTTGTTTGTTTGTTTGTTTTTTGTTTTTCGAGACAGAGTTTCCCTGTGTAGCTTTGTGCCTTTCCTGGAACTCACTCTGTAGCCCAGGCTGGCCTCGAACTCACAGAGATCTGCCTGCCTCTGCCTCCCGAGTGCTGGGATTAAAGGCGTGCACCACCACCCATTGCCTGGCTTTTTTTTTTTTTTTAAGGCTTTATTTCTAGTTGTTTGTGGATGTAGACTAGTTAGCCACTGAGGTCTATATTGTATACTGACCATATTTAATTAACCATATCAGGTTTGAAAACAGAGGCAGCTTGGTACATGTTTTCAGTGTACAGTTCTGTGAAATTTGACTAACCCATAAATGCTGTGGTCATCATGATCAGGATTTATAAATTTTATTTTATTTATTATATTATTGATACAGAGTAGTATCATATTTTGTGTTTCACTGAGTATCTTACTCATTGTAATCCATGTCTCCATAATCTTACTACTGAGAAAGAAAAGAGGTTACTAATTAATCTGTAATATGCCATTGGTTGTAATATGCATTCTTATTTCGATGTCATTAAATGGGTGGAAATGTGAACTGAATGTGGATTAGTGAGATATAGGTTATATTTAAAGTTAGATAACCAGTTCTGGCTCTTCCTACCTGTGTGATCTTTGGCAAGTCAAGGCAAAGATCAAGCTTTGCAAATTTTGGTGGGTGGTCAGCATTCTGTAGCATAACTTGTCAGGAAAAATTCCTTTTAGGAAAGAGATGGAGGAGACATATTCACTGGCCCCGGTACTGACAGATTCTTTACTGACATAATGCTCATGCTCTGGATCTTTCTGTGCTGGGAACCCCTGCACAGTCTTCCTCATCTTTACCTTTCACGAGGTCTGTCTTGCCTGCGTGACTGTTGGCACTTCATTTTCTTCTTTTCTCTATAATGGGGAAAATAATGCTTTTTTGACGCCTCTGATGTTTTTGGTGTGAGTGGTGCATTAGGAAGCCCTTGATGGAGCTCATCTGTCATCATCTCTCCCTATCCTCATGCTACCCCGTTCTCAGCATGGAGTTAGTGATTCAGTAGTAGTAGCCAAGAAGTACTTAGGAATGAATGAAATATAGAAACAAATGAAGTGGTCACCAGTGCATACTCATTTACTTTCCTTTTGAATTTTAGAAAGAAGGAACTCTCAGCCACCAAGAAGGACCGTGTGAGTCATTGTCTAACAATATGTGAAAACATCGTGGCACAGTCTCTCAGGTAATTTTTTTTAATGATTTATTTATTTATGTATATGAATGTTCTATTTGCATGACTGTATGACAGAAGAGGGCACCAGATCTCATAGATGGTTGTGAGCTACCATGTGGTTGCTGAGAATTAAACTCAGGACCTCTGGAAGAGCAGCCAGTGCTTTTAACCACTGAGCCATCTCTTTAGCCTCTTTCCTTCTCTCTCTCTCTCTCTCTCTCTCTCTCTCTCTCTCTCTCTCTCTCTCTCTCTCTCTCAAGATGTCTTTCAGGTAATTGTATTTGGAACTTTCTAAAGAAATAAAAACTGTTCGCTGGATAGTGGTGACACAGGCCTTTAATCCCAGCATACAGGAGGCAGAGGCAGGTAGATCTCTATGAGTTCCAGGACAGTCTAGTCTACATAGTGAGTTCCAGGACAACCAGGACTACCCAGAGAAACCTGGTCTTGAAAAATCAAAACCAACCAACCAAACAAACAAAAACCCCAAAACTAGTATTTTCACTCTTAATGCATTAGCATATCCTTTGTACCTCTAGCTGTCTTGAAAAAGTTCGTCTAGGCTAAGTGTGATGTGGTACATACTTGTAATCCTGGGACTTGGCAGGCTGAGACAGGAGGATCTTGAATTTGAGTTTAACCTGGGCAACATAGCAAAACCCTGCTTCAAGAAAAATCTATTTAAAATAAGGGTGCTTTCACCACAATTCTAGCTGTGTTGTAAGGGTATCAGGGCTCTGTCATGGGTAATGTTTTCTTTTTGGCATCTTATGTATGAGAATTTTAGCCATATAATTGAATGGTGTTTTGGTATTTAATTTATACTCTTTTAAGATTTTTTTTATTTTTTATTTTGTGTGTGTCAGTGTTGTGTTGTCAACTATATATTTGCTCCCTCTGTGCCTGGCACCCACAGAGACCGTCAGAGGGCACTAAAATCTCTTTAACTGGAGTTGAAGATGGTTGTAATTGGCTATGTGGGTGTTGGGAACCAAACCTAGATCCTCTGCAAGAGCAGCAAATGCTCTTGTCCACTGAGCCCCCTACTTTTTATATTTTTGAGACAAAGTCTCATTTAGCTCAGGATGACCTCAAACTCACTATATAGCAAAGGATGACCTTGAATTCCTGATCAAGTCCACCTTCTGAGTGCTGGGATTATGGACCTGATATCTCAGTTTCTATTGCTATGACCAAAAGCACCATGACCAAAAGCAGCTTTCGATTACATGTCCATGTAACAGTCCATCACTGATGGAAGTCAGCAACTCAACAGGAACTCAACAGGGCAGGAACCTGGAGGCAGGAGCTGATATAATGGCCATGGAAGGTGCTACTTACTGGTTTGTTATGCATGGCTTGAACAGTCTGCTTTTTATGGAAGCCAGGACCACAACCCCAGGGGTGTCTCTAACCACCATGGGCCAGACCCTCTACCATCAATCACTAATTAAGAAAATGCCCTACAGGCTTGCCTGTCTGTAGCCCCATTTTATGGAGGCATTTTCTTAATTGAGTTTCCTTCCTCTCAGATGACTTTAGCTTATGTCAAGTTGACAGAAAACACCTGGTTTTAGAATAGAGCGTAAATATAAAAATCTACCTTAAATAAAATAGAAAATAAATTCAACTTCGGGAAGGCATTGGAAATGTATAAATGAAAGGCTTAATAGTCTGTATTGTGAATCATTAAAGAAAAGACCATTATTTTAATAAGAAAATAGATAAAGAAAACAAGTATTTCAAGAAAGAAATTTGACTGGGCTACTTGGACAGAGGCAGGAGGTTCATGAGTTATAGGCTAGCCTGTGCTTTATAAAAGCATGACCTCTTTTTTTTTTTTTAGAAAAAAAAAAAAAAAGAAAGGGATTGGGTGCAGATTGGGCTCAGTACTTATTTCATGTTCCCTACATTAAAAGTTCATCTTTATTAGTTGTGGACTGAATGTTTTATTTTCCATTCCAGTCTATATGTTGAAGGCTTAACCCCATTCTGTAACTGAGACCAACTATGCGTTTTAGTAGGTGAATTCAGTGCTTACTCTGTCTTCTTGGGGTTAATGCCACACCCACAAAGTTTTGTCTCCTAAACTACTCTTCAGGTACCAGTCGCAGGCCAGCTGTGGGAAGCCTTTGAGTGACTAATATGAGACTTGTCTGACCCTTCTCTTTAGGTTCAGGAGCTTTTACTTTTCTAGGGTGGTTTGTGGAACTCAAGAAAATACGTTTTCTGGCTTGCTACAAGGAAGCCAGGGTGTAGATATTCAGAGGGTAAGGTATGGCAAAGGGAAGCCTGGCACCTCTATGCTCTTCTCTCCTAGTCCTCCATTTGTGCACTAGCATGGACTCCAGTTCCCAAAACTGAGACATGTGTAGTGCTTTCAGCCATCTTGTCTGTTGGATTTTGCTATAGCAGCTGGAGCAGGGAAACAAAATAGAACGTTGTCACCTTATAAGTTGGCAAACAACATCATCAGAATTTTTGTCAGAGGTAAGACACATGGGGCCACGATAGAGACAGAGACCCTGGCTTAAAACCAAAATCTGACCACAACAAAAATCAACCAGAAATGCAAAGAAGCATAGGAAGTTACAGTTTGTAGTAAGAACAGTTAGTCGACATTGACCCAGAAATTAAAGTAGGTTAGCACACAGAACCATTAAAACAGTGTAACTATTTTGTGTGTTTAAGAAGCAAAAGGTTGAGGGTATGGCAAGTAGAAACAAGACAGGAGAAAATCTGAGCCTAAACTAAAATAAGGCGACAGCCAACTCCTCATAGGAAATGCCTGCCAGAATCCAGGGAAATGCCATCTGTAAGGCATGCTGTCCCCAGGAAAAATGTCTGTCATTGTAACCATGCATGTTACAACCTGTTCTGTGACACTGTTCTTGGGGGAGATGTGAGTAAATGTTCGTTCAACCCATAGGGAAGTATTAACAGATCAAAGTACTGATACCACTAAAATCCAACTTGGTGACTCAGTGAATGTATAAGGGTTACTTATAGTGGTAACTTACTGGAACGTGGACAACTCAAAAGGCAATGCATCACCAAAAGCTCACCGTAGGCATGGATGACAGCTCACTAAAGCTGGAAACCTGGAGCTGTCTGTACAACACAGACCTCAACATTTCAGGAGTCTCCCTCCCCTCAACAGTCCTTACTGCTTTATAACCCTAGTGTCTTTTTCAGGGTTTCTATTGCTGTGATAAAACACTGATGAAAAGGAGTTTGGGGAGGGAGTGGTTTATTTCAGCTTATACTTCCAGATCACAGTCCATCACTGAGGGAAGTCACATCAAGAACTGAAACAGAGGCCATGGAGGAGTGCTGCTTACTGACTTACTTTCATGGTTTGCTCTTCCTGCTTTCTTATAGCACGCAGAACTTGACCAGCCCAAGAGTGGCACCACCCACAACAAACTAGGCCCTCCCACATCAGTCATTAATCAAAATGTGCTATCGACCAAACTGATTGGGGCATTTTCTCAATTGAAGTTCCCTCTTCTCAAATGATTGATTATAGCTTGTGTTAAGCTGACATAAAACTAGCCAGCACATTCAGGAACAGAGGGTCATTATGAATCTGGTAAGTTTCAGGAACTTCCTGAGACTTGTGAGTTGCTTACTTCCTGAGTCTTTTTGTTTGTTTGTTTTGTTTTTAATTTTTTGTTTGTTTGTTTGTTTGAGACAGGTCTCTTTATGTAGTCCTGGTAGTTCGACTTGCTATGTAGACCAGGCTGATCTTGAACTCACAGAGACCTCCTACTTCTCTCTCCTGAGTACTGGGATTAAAGGCATGTGCCACCATGCCCAGCCACTTCCTGAGTCTTAATAAGCATTCCTTCAGAATTTCCTGATTCTTAAAGTGCTTGCTATACAACATAGTCCTTAACTTCTTTATTTTTTTATTACATTGATTGATTTTGTGTATGTTATGAGTGTGAGTGTGCGTGTAAGGTCTACGATATTTGCTGAGTGCCATGTCTTACTTCTTGCTCTGTTTGTGTTGAGAATTGCTGATACCTTTTTCTTCCTCTTAGGTTTATGGATGTCTTTCACTTCTTTTGAGACAGAGTCTCATTGTGTAGCTCCAGCTGGCCTAGAACTCACAGAGATCCCCTTGCCTCTGCCTCCCTGGTGCTGGAATTAAAGGCATGTGCTAGGAGTTTCTGCTTAGAAGTGAAAGAATGAGACTGTAGATTAACAGTCCTTTAGATTAAGATCCTGAGACAAGAGTCTGCTTTTGATGTTTTAGGAATAGCATACCCTGTTCCTTTGTCACCAGGATCACTTCCAGAATATGCCTTGTGTTACAGGTTTGAGGTACTTCAGAGTTCTGCCCACATGGTCCACCAGCCTCTCCTTATGGCTGGGCTTAGCTTGTTGGATCATGACATATCAAACAAGTGCTCTCAACTAAACTTACTAAAAATAGTTCACATATAGTACCCAGATTCCAGTTTTTGTGACACCAGTATTATGTTTCTGCCAATATAAAAGCCTTGTGGCTACGGAGTCTAGTGAAATGGGGTTGCACCTTGAAGCACCTTGAAAGTGTGATTAAAAGGAAATAGAGGAGATGTCTTGGCTTACTGGTTTTTCAAGGCTTCAAGGATGCTCTCTAACAGTAAAAGCAACCTTTTTACAAAGCACATCGCTACCTAGGATTTGAGTATCCTAGACAGTACCTTTTAAAGGTGTTTACATGAAATCTTAAAGAGAAAAGGCAATTAGTATCAATATGCTGTTCCCTGCAGTCCACCTTTATGCAGATATTCTTAAGTTTTAATGTGATGTTCTTTCTTGTACCAAAATTTCATTTAGATCCCTCATTGCATTTTGCCATCAGGTCTCCTAACCCCCTCATGCCTGTGACAATCTCTCTCTTTTTTACTTAGAAATTCTCCAGAATTTCAGAAACTCTTGGGCATTGCTATGGAGCTGTTTCTGCTGTGCAGTGACGATGCAGAGTCAGATGTCAGGATGGTAGCTGATGAGTGCCTCAACAAAGTCATCAAAGTAAGAACCCTGTGGATGTGTGCGTCTGTGATTGTTGCAGGTTAAGAGAACAAGCTTTCAATGAGCATTCTCTTGCTTTGAATGAACTATCCTCAGGATATCTACATATCTTCCATTTGGAACATGGGACTTGGAGGGCCTGGGGTATTTGCCCATGAGCAACGAAATGTGTTCTATCAGCAAGAACTGTTTCTTTTGCACCTTATAGTGCATAGGTTAGTTATTAAGGGCATCTGTGTGACCATTGGTTGCCTGTTTCTTAAGAGGAATGTCTCTGTGGGCCCCACTTTTGTTTGGGCATTGCTTGGAGAACCCCAAAGCACTAGAAGAGCAAAGATGGGCAAGTGAAGTCTGGCATTCCTTCTTTCCTAACAGAGGTAAGACAATACTACTTGTTGGTAGCAAGACCTAAATGGGGAGAAAGAGGGACCAGACATGATACCGAAGCCAGGAAGCTCTAGGCACTCAGTGGCCATGCCAGAGAGGTGAGGAGAGGCCAGGCACCCATCTCACTGTGTCATTGCTTCCTGATACTTAGTGCAGATCCCTGCAGCTACACTCGGTTCCTTTGTTCCGTTTGCCGCTATGACACAGGATGGAAGTCCTCCTTCCCTGCCCTCATTAGTTTCTGTTTGCCTTTTTTTTTTTTTTTTTTTTTTTTGAGATAGGGTCTCACTATATAGCCTTGAGTAGCCAGGAACTCATGTAGATCAGGCTGACCTTGAGCTCATAGAGATCTAACTGCTTCTGCACTCTGAATGCTGGGGTTAAGTGTGTGAACCACCATGCCTGATTTCTGTTCCCATTCATAATGTTTTGTAAAATTGTTTTTACCATTCTGACATACTCCTCTTAGGAGTCTCATGCCTGTTCTGGTTGCCTCCTTTCATATTGCCCTTGAGTTTATGAATGAGGCTTTTGAACAACTAGTTCAAAGTATCCCTTCTACCTCAAGTTGACTGCCATGGGGTAGGCTCTGTGACAGAGTTCTCAACACTTCTTCCTAAACTGTTTGTGAAGGATGGCTAAGGAGAATGTAGCTAGAGTTTTCCTGCCTGGCCCACAGTCGGGACAAATCTCTTTCACCTGCCAGTCCCACAGCCGCTCAGACCCAACCAAGTAAACACAGAGACTTATATTGCATACAAACTGTATGGCCATGGCAGGCTTCTTGCTAACTGTTCTTATATCTTAAATTAATCCATTTCTATAAATCTATAACTTGCCACGTGGCTCGTGGCTTACTGGCATCTTTACATGTTGCTTGTCATGGCGGCGGCTGGCAGTGTCTCCCTGACTCAGCCTTCTACTTCCCAGAATTCTTCTCCTCCTTGTCCCGCCTATACTTCCTCTTGCCTGGCTGCTGGCCAATCAGTGTTTTATTTATTAACCAATCAGAGCAACACATGTGACATTCAGAACATCCCACAGCAGGAGAATGTGAACCTCATTGTCCTGTGCAAGGATCTTTTCTTTAGGCCTTCACATCCCCCCCTACCACTCTTCCTCCTCCTGGGTAGGGTCTCAGTCCTGAAATTGAGAGGCATCGTCTCTTTTCTCTCCTTGAAGGCTGTTTTCCTTATAATCCTAGTTTGGGTGAACCAGAACTCACCTAACAATGGTTCTTTTCCTCCCTGTTAAAGCAGAACAGCTCTTTCAGTTCCTTCCCTGTGTCTTTCTTGTTAAAGCACCATATTTGATACTGGCCATGCAGTTACTCTCCTTTCCTTCACGAGTCTAGCCTTCCTCAGGATGACTTGTCTGCCGAGGAACTTGTTTCAGATGGCCTGCTGCAGTTCTTGTCTCGATTCCTCTGCTCCGGGCAGAGTGATTCCTGCCACTGAGTAACTGAACAACTTGATGGGAGTGTCTTCATTTCCGGGGACCTAAGTGTCCTCAGTTATAAAGTGGAATTTGTCTTTATGGTTCATATGTGAGCATGTTGATGTGTTTGTATGGTGAGACACATTCCTGTTAGTAGTGGAATTCTCACTCTTGCCCAGGTACAAGGCATGACATGTCATTTCATTGTTGCTTTCTACTTTCTGTTAATGGATCCATGGATCCCCTTTCCTAAGGAATTCTTTCCATATGACCAGGCCATAGTCTTTTGGTTAGCCTACTCTGTGGTCAGAGCTGACTTCTCTGGTACTCAGGTTTCCAGGTATCTCTTTGAGGTTGAGGAATGATTGGGGTGGGGCAGCCTTTGGGAAATTGCTCTTGTCCCATCCCAGCATCTGCACATAGTGTCTATCTTTGTTTGCTTGCTTCATTTGTTTCTTTGTTTGCTTGTTTGTTTCTTTGTTTTTTCCTCCCTCCCTCCCTCCCTCTCTCCCTCTCTCCCTCCCTCCCTCCCTCCTCCCCTCTTTCCCTTCCTTCCATCCTTCCTTCCTTCTTTCCTTCCTCCCTTCCTTTCTTTCTTTTTTGTTTTTTTCATGACAGGGTTTCTCTGTGTAGTCCTGGCTGTCCTGGAACTCACAGAGCTCCGCCTGCCTCTGCCTCCCGAGCACTGGGATCAAAGGTACGTGCCACCACCGACCAGCCGTAGTTTGCTTTATTTTGGTGTGATAAAACACCATGACCATAAGCAACTTAGCGTTGAAAGGTTTTCTTTCATCTTATAGCTTCTAGTCCATTATGAAGGAAAGCTAGCACAGGAACTCAAGCAGGGTCCATAGAGGACCGGTACTTACTGGCTTGCTCCTCATACAACCCAGCATCACCTGCGCAGGGGTGGCACTGCCTACAGTGAGTAGTGCCAATTCTACATTGATCATTAATCAAGGAAATTCCCTTCAGACTTGCCTCCAGGCAATCTGATGGAGACATTTTACTCAAATGAGGTTCTTCCTCCTGGAGAATTCTAAATTGTGTCAAAATGACAAAATCCCAGCCAGTGCAGTGCCTGTATTTGTGTCTCATCTCCCATGTTGGCCTAATGGCTGGATTGGTTTCACCTGTTTTACACACTTGGTACATTGGTGACCCTCACGTGGGTCTCATATGTCCTATTTCAGTTCTTTCTTCTCCAGTCCCAGACACCCTTGCTTTCATTATTCAGGATCAGGTCGGGCTTTCTTTGACATTTCTTGATCTTTCGTCTTCAGAAGCAAAAAACCAAAGAGATAATACAGTTGCCTTGGTTGGTAGGTGGACATTAAAAAGGACAAAGAGAACAGTGTGACTCTAAATTGCCCAGATCCTAGTTATTTCACCTGCAAGCATCATTCCCTTTCAAACCTGTCTCCTCGTCGTCTTTTTCTGTTTTGGATTTTCGGGGTAATGTTTCTCTATGTAGCTCTGGTTGTCCTGAAACTCACTCTGTAGACCAGGCTGGCCTCAAACTCAGAGATCCACCTGCTTCTACCTCCTGAGTGCTGGGATTAAAGGCGTGCACCACCACTGCCTGGCTCAAACCTGTCTTCTGTGGTGGCTTTTTATTAAAGCTACTGCTGGTCATGATGGCTTAGTGCATGTTTGAGGCCACAGACCATAGCTCTAGGTTGCAGCTTCATGTTCTGGATCTTTGGCTGCTCATCTCTGCTTCCTTTCTGTTTCTTTGTGGTTTCTATCTCTGATGGTGTAGATTCCAGCTTTGAATAGCATAGCCCCGAATGTAAGTCAAGCCAGTCTCTCATTCTTTCTTTCCCTTCTGCTTTCAGCCTCTTTCATGTTTCTGCCTCTTCAGCTGCTACAGTCCGCAGGGTAAGCAGGTAGGGTGGACCAGGATCCAGCTAGGTATGTTTACTGTGGCAGAGCAAAGGCAAGGCAAAGTGGGAGAATGGGATGGCTTCAGGCCAGGAGCAGGGAATGGGTAGGAATATAGAAATGGTCAATCCAGGACTGTTGACTTCTTGTAAGAATTGCTATGTGTGTATCATAAAGACCAGTTTCTAGCCCACAAAATGGGCAAGCATTACCTGTCTTTTGTGTTGGAAATACATTGAAGTCTGACAGCCAGGTGGTGTTCCTGCCCTCAAGTGATTTATATATAGTTTTGGGTGGTAGAGTGCATGGCATAAAGTGCATGGCAGCAAGGAGGAGGTCATTTCTACCTGGGGAGGTGGAGGTGGTATCCTGAAGCAGGAAAGACCTTCCCACTGTACCTCCTGCCTGGAGTTTGGCTCAGAAATCAGAGTGGGTCCTTCTCATACTGTGGAGAGTCGGGTGCCTTGAGGGTCAGTTCAAGTGGTTTGTGTCTTGGTAGAAAATGAGGGCTCCTTGTAGATCATTGGCTTTGTGTGGAAGCCAGTCCTGTTAGGGAGTGGAAAGAGGGACCTCAGCTGAGGGGAGGGCATGAGCTAGGATAGGTGGCAAGCTATGAGGTAGGTGGTTGGGCTGTGGGGTTTGTTTGTCAGCCATGTGTGGAGGCAGGCTGAGGGTTGTGGGAGAGGAAGCTGTGATGAGGGCCCCAGGGAAGAGCCATGTTCTGCCCTTAGTAGACTTGAGCTTTGGTTATCTCTGCTACAGAATGAGGTAGGTTTTGGTTGACAAAACATTTATGTAGCTAAAACAGGCTTTGATGTACTTTTTTATTTGAAAAGTAGTCTTTTAATATGTTTGTCAGCTTGATTTGCTTCTTTTGTTCAAACTGTAGCAGCAGAATCAGGATTTAAAATTTGCTGGTGGGGCCAGAGAGATGGTTCATTGCTTCACAGAGGTTACTGCTTTTGCAGAAGGCCTGAGTTCACCATGAGGTGGCTCACAACCACTTGTAACCCAAGTTTCAGGGGATCTTGTGCCTTCTGACCTCTGCATGCTCCTGTACACACACTGTACATATACATATACTCAAGCACACATAAAATTAATTTTTTTTTTTAAAAGTTGGTGGAGGCCAGGTGATGGTGCCCACATGCCTTTAATCCCAGCACTTGGGAGAGAGAGAGAGACAGGCAGATCTCTGTGAGTTCGAGGCCAGCCTGGGCTACAGAGTGAGTTCCAAGACAAACTCCAAAGCTACAGAGAGAAACCCTGTCTCAAAAAAACCAAAAAAAAAAGTTGGTGGAATGTTTCACTCCTGAATCAGTTTTCCAGAGTGTGCCTTTCAAGCTCATTGGGTGGTAAAATATCCTGAAGGGAGGATGGATTTGACTCAGAACTTGAGGTCACAGCCCATCGTTACAGTGAAGTTGAAACAGCCGCAATCAAGGCAGAGAGACAGTGCATGTATATGTGCTAATCCTCAGCTAACTTTTTCTACTCTTAGTTAGTCCAGGATCCAGACCCAGGCGATGGTGCTGCTCATTTTCAGCCTGGGCCATCCCACTTCAATTAAGGCAATCGAGACAGTCCCTCACGAATAGCCCACAGGCCCACCTGGTCTAGACAGTGTCCATTGAGACTGTGTCCAGGTAGTCCTAGGTTGTGTCAGGTTGACAGTTGGAGCTAACCAGCTCTTCTTGGTCTCTAGATAGCGGGCGCTGCATGGGTCTGAACAGGAGAGCTGGGTCACCTCCTCTCTCTCCACAGTTTTGACATGCCAGTTTAGAAGAGCAAGTTCTAGGGACAAGAGTAGGGAGCCCTTCTCTTTTGTGGACTCTGTGCCATTAGCCTTGACTGTGCCTTGAAGTTGGACACGTAGACCTTATTTCTGACTTAGCCCAGAAGTGAGCAGGGAAGGTCAGGAAAAGAGCTGTGAGGACTGGTAGACTTCCTCACTGACACTGAGACCTGGGGTGAATCAGGGAGTGAGGCTGTGACTGTCCTTGCCATTTTGGAGATTCACATGTTCCCTGCTAGACAAAGGGGCTCAGATCCCACAAGTACAGAGCCCATACCCTTCTTACTTAGAGGTTACTTGAGTTATCCAGGTGAACTAGTGAAGACTGAATGTTTACTATGGGAGTTTAGGGTTAATCTTAATTTGATGTTATATAGTATTTGATTATCATAAATGTTAAACTTTTTCCTTCTGCTGTTTTTATCCTAGTAAAGACCTGAATTTAGAATTTCTGTGTACATTTAATTTTTTCCTAACAAACAGCTTTGTATTTAGTTGCTGTTATGTTACTTTTCCTTAAAAATTGAAATTTTGGTTGCCATTTAGCTTTATTTATAAGTATGGGTAGAATGTATGTATCTTCTATAACAAATCTCTTGTATCTATTTACAGGCATTGATGGATTCTAATCTTCCAAGGCTACAGCTAGAACTCTATAAGGAAATTAAAAAGGTGGGTCTTTGCTCTGTATTATTGAAAAGATCATACTGTTTTCACTGTTGAGTACAGTATGAGATTTTTATCTTGCAAATTATTAAGCAAAACTGTTAGAAGGAAATGCCATTTGGTGGAGCTGACTTCAGTCATTTGGTGGAGCAGACTTCAGTTTTCTTTAAAAACCTCGTGTTTGTTAGATGAAATGGAAATTTAAAGCATCAACTCAATGTTTTAAAAAAGATTTATTTATTTTATTTTTGGGGATGAGTTTTTCCTGCATGTATATCTCTGCACCACGTGTGTGATGTGCCCATTGAGGTCCTCTGTAAGAGCAGCAAGTGCTCTTAACCCCTGAGCTATCTCTTCAGCCCCTGGCAACTTTCTTTTTTAAATAACTATATTTTTCTAAGTGAAGCCCCTCTGGACCTCAAAAATCTTGAAGTAGTTACCGGCTACTTTACACATTTAATTGGGCTTTCTCTGAAAATTAACAGTGAAAGTGTATGTTTAATAACTCCAAAAGAGGATGCAAACAGCTCCAATACAGTAAACCCAGCTGTAGAAAGTGCTTGTGACTCTTAAATGTAACACATCACTTGTAAACCCCACTCAGAATGGTGCTCCTCGAAGTTTGCGTGCAGCGCTGTGGAGGTTTGCTGAGCTGGCTCACCTGGTTCGACCTCAAAAATGCAGGTAAGTTGTAGCTCTGTATTCTTCTTAAGATTTGTTTTGGTAGATAGCTAGTTCTGCCAGCCTTGTATGTCCAGTGCAGATGTCCACCCTTCAGAGATCATTCTTGTCTACTCGAGGTTGCCTATTCTTGCCTCTTCTGGTTGCTGTCAGTATTTCTTTCTTATATTTCTTTCCTAACACCCTCTTTATCAGGAGTATTTGCATATACTCTATTAATGTGCTTCTTTTTTGTCCCATCATTCCTCAAGAGACTTATGGGATGTGTTCCTCAGAGTAACATGGTCTTACCATCCATTCTCTGCTGGATTCTCATGATGTATTGGTTAAAGATACTTGCTAAATCATTGAAAATTGAAACTGATCTCAGCTGCAGCAAGTATAGCAGTTATTGAAAAATAAACATTTGTATGTCTTAGTTAGGGTTTCTATTGCTGTGAAGAGACACCATGACCACAGCAACTCTTATAAAGGAAAACATTTAATTGGTGTGGTTTATAGTTCAGAGATTTAGTCCATTAGCATCATGGTGGGACATGGTGGTGTGTAGCCAGACATGGTTCTGGAGAAGGAGCTGAGAATTCTACATGTTTTGTTTGTTTGTTTGTTTGTTTGTTTGTTTGTTTGTTTGTTTGAGACAAGGTTTCTCTGTGTAGTTTTGGTGCCTGTCCTGGATCTTGCTCTGTAGACCAGGCTGGCCTCAAACTCACATAGATCCGCCTGGCTCTGCCTCCGAAGTGCTGGGATTAAAGGCATGCGCCTGGCGAATTCTACATTTTGATCTGAAGGCAACAGGAAGTGAACTGAGACACTGGGCGTGGTTTGAGCATATGTGAGACCTCAAAGCCCATCCCCACAGTGACACACTTCCTCCAACAAGGCCACATCTACTTCAACAAGGCCATACCCCCTAATAGTACCATTCCCTATGAGCTGATAGGGGCCAATTACATTCAAGCTACCACAGTGTAGTATGAACTACTGTGAATGTTGAACTGTGCATAAAATTTTAACTTGTTGATATCATGTGACCCCCATGGTGCTAGGTATTGAATCCAGGGCTTCAGGCATGCTAGGCAGTTGCTCTACCACTGAGTCACATACTCAGCCCACCCATCTGGCTTATTGGCTTGAATAACAAAACAGGGCTATAGTTTTATTAGTTCCTTCTTTTTCTCTTAAGCTGGCCAAATTTACTGCCCATGTCCCAAAGACCCTTGGCTCTATCCATCAGAAACTGGTAGAGTGCTCTAAATCTTCACATTTACAGGGAATAATGATGTGTTCAGTTGAGGTTGAGTTTCAGTAAGAATTTTATGTGGCCATAAAATTTTCTTTTTATAGAACCTTTCTTTTTACTGTGCTTATATATTTATTTTTGTGTTGGCTTTGGTGCTGAGAATAGGTCTCAGGCATGCTTAAGTGTGCACGTTACCATCAAGCCACATTTCCAGCTCAAGTGCCCTTACTTTGAAAATTGTAATATTTTTGAGGCAATACATCCTAGGTTTACAACACAGCAAAGGACTGTTCAAAAGTGTGACTGTCCTGTCATTCCCTTCCTTAAACCCTTTTAATTATTCCCTAGTGCTGTTCAGATAGTCTAGACTTCTCAAGGCAAGGGACAGTCCATCCTCTGCTAACTAACCCTCTATGGCTTATCACCTCAGACATGTTATATTGACTCATGGTCTGATGTTAGTTCTCCAAACAAATCATTTTATTTTCTTCATGATGGATTCATGTCTCAGAAAAACTGTCATCTCCTTATGCAGGCTCTCTAGCCTTTTTGCCTAATATATTTCAAGATGTCACAGATGTTTGGCTCATCAAATGGCTGTACTATCTGTAGGCCTGCCTGCTACGTAAGAGGGCCTTTTAACAGGCACCCCAATATCAGCCATGCCTCTTTTTTCTCGGTCTTCCTACTCTATACATGTTTTTCTCTCTAAGGACTGGGTTGTTGTTTGAAGGCCTCATTTAATTTGAACACTTTTTCCCCCTATAGACTGTGCAGCTTTCCTGGGGAGCATAAAAGAAACTTGTATTGATTTCTAATCAAAAGGAGCTGGCTTACAAAGAAAAGTCTCATTAAGTCCAGCTTGCCAAATTAATGTGTTTATTTGGCTATGTACAAGAGCATAGACAACTCATAGGCAGCTATGCCATTGACATCTCACCTCCAATCAGTTTGCTTTTTACACACCTTAGTACCTCTAAGGTTATGTATACCTGTGGCACAAAGGAGTGGTGATTAGAATCTTGAGGGCCTTATGACCTTTCTTCTCTTCTCCAAAAGGGAATGGTAATAGCTCCATTGCCAGAGACCTAGGCAGCTGCTCTGTAGTTCTCTCTCTCATGCCTGTTGCTCCAAGTTCTCCCTGTAAGTCACCACAGCTGCTCTGTCTCATGGTAATGATGGTCTTATCAAGTGTGGAGGAAACAGCTATCCTAAGTTGGGGTTTGTTTTGGTTTTTCAAGACAGGGTTTCTCTATTTAACAGCTCTGGCTGTCCTGGAACTTGTTCTGTAGACCAGGCTGGCCTCAAACTCACAGAGATCCTCTTGCCTCTGCCTCCAGAGTGCTGGGATTAAAGGTGTGTATCACCACCACCCAGCCCACAGTAGTTTTTAACACTACTTTTTCAGTAAAATGATGTCTGCATTTTATTTTGTTATTAAAATGTTATTGTTTCAGGGTTTGTGCCAGTGCCTGTATGTAGAGAGCTCCGAGGTAGTGTTCCTCAGGAGCTGTCCAGCTTGTTTTTGAGAGTCATTGTTCTGGGATCTGCTGATGAGGCTAGGCTAGACGACCATTAACCTCAGGGATTCACTTGTTTTTGCCTCCCTAGTGCAGGAAGTAGCAGTGAGCACCACTGTGTCTGGCTTTTTTGTGGATGCTGGTAATCAAACTCATCTCCTGCCCTTGCTGCATAAGCTCTCCTTTGTTCTCTCCCGTTTGTGTTTTTAAACTAGTTTTTTCTTTAATCTGTTGTTTTCTATTTAAAATACATTTTAACAATTATAATTTGCTGCAAATAATATTTAAGCCCAACGTTTTAAATTATATTTTATTTATCTGTGTGTCTGTGTGTGTGCCATGCCATATGGGTGAGGTTAGTGTACAACCTACAAGAGTCGATTCTCTCCTCCTTTTATGTGGATCCCAGGGAAAACTTGGGTCTTCAGACTTGCCAGCAGGTGCCTTTACCCACTAAGCCAACTTGCTTGCCCTTAAACCTAACTTCTTAATGTCCTTCGTAACCTATGGGAGAGATGAAGGACAGTTGAACTTCATCAGCATTTATGCCTCCTGTGTTTGTGGTCTCCATTGAGGACCAATTTACTGATAAAACTGGGTTTTCCCTAACAGGGAACCATAAGCATATGTTTCTTAACGCAGGAAACCTGAGAATGATGAATGTTCCTCTTGCACATGCAGGCCTTACCTGGTGAACCTTCTTCCGTGCCTGACCCGAACAAGCAAGAGACCTGAGGAGTCAGTTCAGGAGACCTTGGCTGCAGCTGTTCCCAAAATTATGGCTTCTTTTGGAAACTTTGCAAATGACAATGAAATTAAGGTATGGTTGCTGCCTCTAGGAATGAGTCTTATGGGGCTGAGGGCCTCTTGGGGGACAGTCATTTGAGATTGCTTCTGGAGTCATGTTGGCTTCACTTAGAGGCATCTCAAGGCCTTCTTTTCACTTCTCCTTTCCTGTTGTGGGGTAAAGAGTCAAGGGAGATAGTTTATAGATGCAAATTCAAAGGCATTTTCCCAGAGTGGATGGGTTTTGGTGCACTGGATTGACCATTTGGGCTAGCTGAGGAAAGAGACTACACAGGACAGACTGAAGAAGAGCTGGTTGGCCTTGTAGGTATAGATGCTGTAAAGCCAGCAGGCCCTCCTTTTGTTTGTAGTGCCCAGAAAGCAAGACTTTATTGCACAGTCTGTGGGTTGCAAGCTTCTTGGCATTGTTTTTATCTTTTTAAAAAATGATTTATTTTTAAATTATTTATTTTATGTGTATAGGTGTTTTGTCTGTGTACCATGTACATGCCTAGTGTTCTCAGAAACTGGGAGAGGGTGTTGGGTACCCTGGAATTAAAGTTATAGGTGATTGTGAGCTACCATGTGGGTGCTGCATATAGAACCTGGCTCCTCTGGAAGAGCAGCCAGTGCTCTTAACCCCTGAACCATCTCTCCAGTTACTATCTTTTTAATTTTTTTTAAGGTAGAGTATTTATTTTATGTAAGTGTATGTGCATGTGTGTGTGGCTGCATGAGCCTGTGTGTGCATGGAGACCAGGAGAAGGTGCTAGGTGTCCCTCTCTGTCACTCTCTGCCTATTCTTTTTGAGGTTAAGTCTCTCCCTGAACCTGGGACTTGCTTTTTCTTGGCTAGGCTAGACGCTGTCAAGCCCAAGTGACTCTCCTGTGTTTGCCCCCTTCAGAGCTGGGTTTGTAATTATTTAACCTCACATTTTTTTTTTCCTCTGAGCTACAGTGGTTTCCTGTTAATACCCATGTGATGTTTAAAAAGGTGATTTCCTGGAGTTTGGAATGAGGCAGGGAGATGATGTGTCTAAGGAGTTTAGCACAACTAAACTTACCTGCTTGTTGGGGGAGCTGCTACCGCTGCCACTGTTTCCCTCCCTTCTTGGAGTGGTGGAAGCTCCTGAATGGTTGCAGGAATGAGCACTGTGTAATACTCTCGGGGTCTCTGTGATAACTGCTGTCAGAGTCCAGAGACAGATACACATAGTAGTTGGTTCTGGATCTTTCCATGATATAGATGCTGTTTGAGTAAGGTGACACTTCCTTTTCTTTTTTAATAGAGTAGTTACTACCTCCTTCATGAACCTTTGACATGTAAAAGATGTGTTCATTCTGCTGCCCAGGTGTTATTGCTGGGCCCTAGAAACAGAGTACCATTCTTTCCTGTGTCAGAAGTAATGCTTATTTTGCTGGATTTGGATTTTTAAATTTTATGTTTATTTTTTAACTATGTAAGTGATGAACTTGGCTCTAACCCTTCTATCTTTTTACAGTAGTCCTATCTGCATTCACTATGTGCTTTATCATGCCCAAGTCAATAGTAATGGTTGCTTATGTATGATTATATTCTTTGTATACCTTTTTGTTTTCTAAACCTGATAATTATTAGCTGTTTCTGACCTCTCAAACACAAGTGCTATTTCTCTTACCCATTAGATAGTTTCTTGGGTCTAGTTCCTGTCAGTGACCGCCCCCTGATATTCTCTAGCCCTGCTCAATGTGGCCAGTGATTCATGACCTTGTCAATTCTGTCATCCTGGAGGCTCCTTTGCTGCTCTCCTCTTCCTGGCTGCTGCTCTTCTCTCTGTCTAGGTTTGCTCCCATTGTGTGGAATCTGTACACCAACATCCTCCAAAGGGTGAGCAGGAAGCGGTGGGATTTAGCATTCCTAAAAATGCCTTTGGTATGCAGATCCTTTTTTCCTCGGGAGAATGAAATCTTTGTTTTGTCATACAGGACTGGAGGATCCTGTCCACACCAAGAAGCAGGATCCTGAGGAGTTGGCTGTGTGGTGGGAGGAGGGACTCCTACAAGTAGGCTGCAGTAGGACAAAGACTTTAACTGCAGAGATGGGGACAAAAGGGCTGGGGGGACCCTGGGTCTGTACCAAGAGGTGGAGTCTCCATAGAATGGAGTTGGAGTAAGAAGGGCACCTGCAGACAGGCTGCCACAGGGTTGGGGTGAAGCAGAAGAGATGGTAATAGAAGACAGGAAGAAGGAGAGTGAATGGTACCTACTTGAATCCCAGCCCTCCCTATGTGGCCACTGGGGGTTTGGGTAGAAAGTGTTTCTAGGTAAATAGCTGACAAAAGGAATGGGGATGGGCTAGAAGGGAAGGCTAAGAGGGTCCACAGGAAGGAGTAAAGCTGAGTCCCCCTTTTCACAATTCCTATGTGTGTGTGTTTGTTGCTGTTAGCACATCCATTGGTTTGGATATTACTTCTGTTTCTTGTATGTCGTATCAGCAGCATCAAACCATATAGAGAGAGGCACACTTACAATCAATTGTAGCCACTAGCATATCACCATTGGCTATGAAACTGAAAATGGCAGGGCTAGTATGGAATGTGCTTTGAAGTTATCAGTTATTTAGGCTAAGTGTGGAAATAGTAAGTGAATAAGATAAAGGAGGCCGATAGGCAAATGAAAGAAAGACAAGAGAAACAAGAAACAAGGTTAAGTAAATGGAAGAAGAAAGAGGAGGGGTCAGGAAGAACGGTATGCGCTTATTTTGGAGGTTACTAAGAACATTTTATCTCTGATTTGTTAGAAGGTTGTGCATGGTACACTGTCATGTCTGTTAGCTACAGCCTTCCACTCACAGAGGTGCCAGTCTTGGGGGGACACTTTAGTACAGCAGAGGCACTTCTGCAGGTGATTCTTAGGCCAGATTATTACTGTAGTTGTCCAGTGCTTTTTCCTTATTATTGTCAAGTTTTTTTTAACTTTATTTTATATAGTGTTATTATCACCTCTGTCCTTGAATACTATGAATAAACCTATAGATACTGAGACTGCCATTCACAATTAGCACATTCCTGATGCAATATTTAAACATTGGTTGATGTGTGTATGTGAGCACTTATTCCTGTGGATGCATGCAAGTAGGTTCTCTTCTACCATGTGAATTCTGGGGATTGAACTTGGGCCATCAGCTTTGGCTACAAGTGCTTTTACCATTGGAACATCTCATAGCCTATCTAATGCATTTTATAAAGAAGTAAATAGATTGTATTGATAAACACTGACTACTGCAAATTTGGGATATTTCCTTTTGTCTATGAAAAATGTGTCAGTTTGTCACAGTTTATGTTCTACAAGATTTGGAGTTCTGTGAAATGTGTCATAGCTCACAGGAGCTTTGGCTTTCATCTTGGATTTTGCTTTTACAGGTTCTGTTGAAAGCTTTCATAGCAAATCTGAAGTCAAGCTCTCCCACTGTCCGACGGACAGCAGCTGGCTCAGCAGTGAGCATCTGCCAACACTCTAGGAGGACACAGTATTTCTACAATTGGCTCCTAAATGTGCTCCTAGGTAAGAGAGAAAGGGTCAAGTGACCCAGTCTTAGCATGTGCTCAATCTTTTAAACTACACTAACCTTGGCATCTGGACTAGGCCATTCACAGCTGCTGACTGCTAAATGTGAATTTTGTAGGGGATGCTACAAGTCCATAGATGGTCTCGGTGACTTTTCAGCTATAGCTGTGCCCTAGGACACCCACCTTGGCATGTATAATCCTCCTCACCTTCCTGGCCTGGCCTTCTGTTCATGAGGCCTGAGGCTGTATGCTTTGGCCCTCTGTGGGTAATCTAGGGAAACAAACATTTTCCCTTTCATTTTTGGCTGTTGTCAAAATCAAAATCGACACTAGCAAATCCTGCTGAAGTGGCCATGTGGACATTTGCTACGACTATCTGACTTTGAAATACAGTTCCATTTCCTGTAAGGGTCTTGCCAAGCTAAGGCATGTTTATGCTGCCATGCTGCTCCTTGATCTGGGTATACACATAGCCCTTGTTTCCTAATCTTGCTTATGCCATCCTTCCCTCTAACTGCCAGGCTTACAATAAGGTACTCTTGTAGGTCTCCCTTTTTACTAGTGTGTACTGTGGTTCTCTGAGCAGTGGACTGTATCAGTCTTTTTCTTTTGAGCCACCAGCCAGCTCCCAAATCATGACATGAAGACTTATTAAATTAGTTTTGAATGCTCAGCCTTAGCTTATTTATTTTTGTTTATTTTTTTATTTTTATGTGCATTGATGTTTTTCCATGAGTGTCAGGTCCGTTGAAACTGGAGTTACAGTTGTGAGCTGCCATGTGGGTGCTGGGAATTGAACCTGAGTCCCCTGGAAGCTCTTAACTGCTAAGCCATCTCTCCAGCCCCTGGAGAGCTCTTTTAACTTAAATTAACGTGTTTCTTTTTATCTACCTTTTGTCTCCGGCTTTTTACCTTTCTTTCTTCTGTATGTCTTACTTTCTTTCACTGCTTTTCATGTCTGCTGGGTGGCCTCTGCCTGGCTTCTTGTCCTGGGCGTGTCGCTCATTCTCTCCTCCTCTCTCGTTCTTCCTGTTCTTCTTGAGCCTAGATTTCTCCTCCTATTTATTCACTCTGCCTGGCAGCCCCACCTGTCCTTTCTCTGCCTAGCAATTGGTTGGCCAATCAGGTACCTGAGGCAGGCAAGGTGAAACAGATACAACATACCTTTACATAATTAAACACACATCCTTACATTGTTAAACAAATGCAGCACAGACAAGAGTAACACACCTTTACACAGTTGAAGTAATATTCTGCACCATAAACAAGTGTAAAACATCTTTGCCTAGTTAAAATAATATTCTCCAACAGTGGACTGGCTGTTAAGCTCCTTTGGCTGCCTTTGCAGGTCTGCTGGTTCCCGTGGAGGAAGAACATTCCACTCTCCTGATCCTCGGTGTGCTGCTCACATTGAGGTGTCTAGTGCCCTTGCTCCAGCAGCAGGTCAAGGACACAAGTCTAAAAGGCAGCTTTGGGGTGACCCGGAAAGAAATGGAAGTCTCTCCTTCTACAGAGCAGCTTGTCCAGGTAAGGGTGACTTTAACCCTGCACTTACATGAGAGCCACCCAAAGACCAAATAATGTGTACATGTGGCAGGACTTTTGGGGTTGACCTGTAGTCTGTGGCCTGTTTGTCAGCCTGGTCAGGAGTAAAGTGGAAGTACTATGTCACTGTTGTCTTGTCTCAAAAAATAATAGGGTGGGGTGGGGGCAGGTGAATACAGCTCTTCATAGTAATAGAAAACTTTTCTTTTTAAGTAACTTTAATAGGCTTCATAGTGAATAATTTTATGTATACTTAATAAGATGTATTTTAAATTTTTAGACCAAATTTCTAAGCAGTGCTACTATCAGATTTAGTGTTGCATAGTAGTCCTAAGTGTAGGAAATGTGCTCCTTGGAAGGAGCATGTTTCTGTAAGTGTTAGGGCAGAAAGAAGTGCGATGGGTGATAGTGTGCTCCTCCTCACTCCCGAGGAGTCGGGGATGTAGCTCCAGAGACCAGATATGAGCTGTTTGCCTAAAGCAGGGGCCCTACGTGTCTTCCACAAAGGGTCGGAGAGTATGTAGTTTCTTTGTGTGTCCAGCCATCTTCACTGAACCCCCTCTAGTGTTGTAGAGTAAAAGCCACATGTAGCCTTTGAATTCCAGTGAGACTTCATCCACAGAAGCAGGCACAGAATCAAGGCACAGCAGTGTATGCCTGTGACCCCATTACTTGGGATGCCGAGACAAGTACAAGTTCACTACATACCTAGCCTTATAGGAAGTCCAAGCTATCCGTAGCTACATGATGAGACCAGGTCTGAAAAAATCCAAAATGGAGAGTGGAAAGCAAGTATAAAGCCAGATGTGGCTGTAGCTAGCAGTCTGCCAGTCAAGATTTAGGGTGTGTGTGTGTGTGTGTGTGTGTGTGTGTGTGTGTGTGTGCGTGCAGGTAGCATGAGAAGAGAAGATAATGTCAAAGTTTAAAGGCAACTTCCTGGGAAGCTGTTACTCTTTGTTTTTTATTCTTTTACACTGACTTTCAAAAAAGAAATGTATGGTTTTTATTTTATTTTTGTTTTATACCAACTAATGATAGAGTTGGCAGACTTTGCTAGGAAAAATGCAGGATGCAAGTGAAGTGTGAATTTTAAATAGTGATTTTATAGGTATGGTTGAAATTTCTCAGGATATATTTTTACTGTAAAGTTACGTGTTATCTGAAATTATGATTTAGACCTGTGGGCTCTTTTCCCCTAGTTACTTTAAAGAGAAAACTGACAAACTCATTGTTTCTGTAGTATAGTGTAATATTAAAAACACCAAGAAAATCTGAATGACATCCTTAAAATTTCTAGCTATTTGCTCCCTGGCTTTCAGAACCGTATTTCTGATGGTTGAATGTCCCCACCTGCTTCCACAGCAGTGTCTATTGATTTTATTCTCTTTCCTACTCATCAGTTTTGGGAAATGAAGATCCTGAGTTGGCATACTGCTGCCTAGAGGAAGTACTCTATGTGTTTCCAAGGAGTTAATATGATGAAATGAAAAATAATGAAAAAATCATGGGAATTCAGAAAATATAGTGGACAATAATGACCCTAAAAGTGATAAAGAGGTCTTTAGAGGGAAAAATTAAGGCACAGCTTTGCCAACAAAAGCCAGTGAAAACAAAGTAAAATCTGAAATGCATTTTAAACACAACTGAAGACCTGTGTTTCTACTCTAGGTTTATGAACTGACTTTGCATCACACGCAGCACCAAGACCACAATGTGGTGACAGGGGCTCTGGAGCTCTTGCAGCAGCTCTTCCGAACCCCTCCCCCTGAGCTGCTGCAGGCACTGACCACACCAGGTGGTCTTGGGCAGCTCACTGTGGTTCAAGAGGAGGACAGGGGCCGAGGCCGAAGCGGGAGCATTGTGGAACTTTTAGGTGCGTTCTCAGCAAGGTCCTCTAACCAGCTGTGCACTAACTGACACTTGTTCCCTTCTGCTGCTTTATGGGGCTGTGCATGCTAAGCCATCCATGCCTAATTTCCTTCCCCAAACTTACAATGTAGGCGTCCTTCTTCTTTTGCAAATAAATCTACAGTTTAGAAAGTTAGATGACAGAATGAGGCCACACCTTTAAAGCCTGGTCTCCTGGCTTCCTGGCTTGTCACCTGCATTGAAGTAGAAATATCAGGCAGAGTATTTCCAGGACTTTCATGTTTGATTGTCAGGGATGAATCTTTAGGGATAGATTTTTATGTCTTTTTTGGGAATTTAGCATTTTTTTTCTCCTTGGATCCTGATTTTAGAGAACCCTTTCCATTCCCAATCTTTGCAGATACCTCTCTAGCCTGCTCTCTGTTCTTCTAGATGCTCAAAGAGTTTGGCCCTAGAATAAGCAGTGGCAGCCTGCCCTGTCTGATAGGAGCTACCCTAGGATGGTGGGACAGATAGGAATTTGTACATGCCAGCCTCCAGAAGTGGCTTGGCATTTAGCAGGCTTTGATACATTCTGCAGACCCTAGCTTGCCATGGCTGCCACAGTATGCACATTGAGGACCTAGACTTAACTGTAGCTTCATACTAGAGATGTTCTGCCTGGGAAATCAGATTGTGGCCTTAAATGTTTGCCTGGACGATGAGCAGGAAATGTTTTTCTGTTGTCCTTGGCACTAATGAATTCTTATTTTTGTGGAAAGCATGTTGTACAACCAGTGAACAGAAATATCAAAAAACTCTAGTAACTGTTTCCAGTGGAAGCTTATATCTGACTGCTGGTTAACCAAATAATGTAAGATCTTATAGTTTTAATTTTGCTTTTAGAATGTAATGTATATGAGCTCTTTTGAAATTTTGATTATAGCTTTAGAACCCTGAATTTGAACATGAGTGTAATTTTCACATTTTAAGTGTGACACCGTGGTGTTTAAGCATGTCTTAGGTAAATATGTCTATGTTCCGCATTTTAGGATTTGAGTCAAGCTCTTTGAGGATTTTTCTTGAGATTTTAGCAGCTTGTTATCTTACTTTCTTCTGTCACTTCCTGTGATTTACAGCTGGAGGGGGTTCCTCGTGCAGCCCTGTTCTCTCAAGAAAGCAAAAAGGTGATTATTTCAAAATCTGAGTTTTGTGTTGACTGGAACTACAGTTTCTGTGTTTGCATAACACATTAGACTCTGCTTTTATTTCCTCCCAGGAGAGTGAGTGTGTATGTGAATACTGCTGGAATCTGAAGTTTTCTGTCATTTAAAAGTTGTTTATATCAGAATTGTTTATCATAATTTCTAATGTTTGAGGTCAAAAGTCAGCAAACTTCCTGCAATGGACCAGAGAGTAAATACTTTAACCTTGTGAGCCATAGGCTCTTACAGCTGTTTCCCTGCCTTGTGGCCCCCAAAGAACAGTGATCTAATGAGTGAGCTGCTTTGTCTGGCTGTTTTCCAGTGAAATCTTAAAGATGCAGGTGAGCTCAGTACTGCTTTAGAGAATGTAACACTATTTTATAAAGGTAACGTCACCTTTTTTTTTTTTTTTTTTTTTTTTTTGAGACAGAGTTTCTCTGTGTAACAGCCCTGGCTGTCCTGGAACTTGCTCTGTAGAGCAGGCTGGCCTCGAACTCACAGAGCTGCACCTGCCTCTGCCTCCCAAGTGCTGGGATTAAAGGTGTGTGCTGCTACTGCCCAGCACATATGAATGCTCTGACCTGTTTATTTTTATTACAGTGTTTCTGATATGACCTGATAGCTTTATACACATGCCCACTTTGTAGCAGGAGCCATTTTCTTATACATTATGGATGTCCATGGGAAAGAATTGCTGTCATTTTTATTTTAAAATCTTAAAAGATATATTTGTTTTCTGTGTCATAATTTGAGCATTTGAGCATTATTTGCCATATTAAATGAGGTGTGTGTTGTTATTTTTTCCCTACATAGGGCCTCATTTTTTAGTGCAAGCTGTCCTTGAACTCAAAATCTTCTTGCCTCTCTTTCCTAACTGCTGGGATTACAGCACACTTCATTTTTGAATGAGTTCTTAACTGGAATAACATTCTAGTCCCCACTGAATTAAGGGACCATTTACTTGAAGAATTGGGGAGCAGATATTATAGCACACACCTAGAGGCTGAGGCAGGCGTCATTTGGGCTACATGGCAAGACCTCGACTCTTAAAAAGAAAGCAGAATGTTTGAGTCAGCATAGTATGAAACACTTAACTGAGATTTTAGAAAGCACTGCAAATGTTTAAAGTCCCTAAGAATTCTAAGAAATGTTACTCTCTATTCTTAAACTAGGGGAGATCTAGGGATACTTGATGAAGTCACTCTGATAACTTATTCCATAGTTACATTGTCCAGAGATGGTGACAAAGTGATATTATTGAGATGAGTTCTGCTTCCTACTATTTCCTCAATCTGATAATTTTTTATTTAGACCAGTGATTTTAAAACTTCTTGTTGTAACTGGAAGAATCTTTGTTAAAGTGTTGTGCTGGCTAGTTTTTCTGCCAACTTGACACAAAGTAGAGTCATTTTGGAAGAAAGAACCTTGAGAACATATCTCACCAGACTGGCCTGTGGGCAAGCCAGTGGTGTCTTTCCTTGATTGATGATACAGAAAGGTCCCGCTCACAGTGGGCAGTGCCATCCCTGGACTGGTGGTCCTGGGTGCTATAAGAAAGCAGACTAAGCAGGCCAGTAAGCTGCACTCCTCCAGGATCTCCACTTCAGTTCCTGCCCTCATTTCCCTCATTTTTCCCAAGTTACTTTTGGTCATGGTGTTTTTATATATATAAAACTAAGACAAGCCTTATCTACCAGAAGGAAGATAGATGAAAGCAGAGTTGTGGAGCATGTAGGCTTCAGCTAAGGTCAGGGATGGCCAGGAGCCTCTTCTCTGTTGGCAGCCTTCCATTCATTCATTCATTCATTCATTCATTCATTCATTTATTTGTAGTGCATTAGTGTTTTGCCTGCATGCATGTCTATGTGAGGGTGCCAGATCCTTTGGGATTGGAATTACAGTGGACTGGGAATTGAACCCAGGTCCTCTGGAAGAGCAACTAGTGCTCTTAACCACTGAGCCATCTCTCCAGCTCCTGGCAGGTCTTTTATGTCTTCAAGTAATCTACTCTAGGGACCTCTTCCCAGAACATAGTCATCAGCTACTGACTTGGAGGGTAGAAGCTGCTTTACTAACATCCAAATTCACTGTTCTTAAGTCTTAATTTGATTTCATAAACTACATGTTCTGTTAATGACAGGCTCTGTTAGTATTTTTGTCAAGTTGCTATGTTGATTTTTCGTAGATTTGTGTTCTCTTTGCTAATTAGCTTGTGCCTTTAAAGCTGCAATTTTATAGGATCTGTTTTAGTTCCCTCAGTGTGACAAAGTAACTGATACAAACGACTTCAGGAGAAAGATTTGTTTTTGGCCACAGTCTCAGAGTCTTGGTCCATCATGGCAGGGGAGGTGTGGTAGAGCAGCTCACTTCACAGCAACCAGAAAGGAGGAGGATATACCTGTTCCTCATTCTTAATTCGTTATTTCAAAATGTGAGCAGTGCTACCCACACTGAGCACCTGTCTTCCCTCTTAGTCAGTCAGTCCTCTCTGAAAGTCTCTTAGGCATGTCTCAGTTCAGTCCAGCTGACAATCAGGATCAAACCATAGTGGCGGTGTTCAGCGCTGTTTGTGTCTAATATAACCAAAAGACACAAGCTGATTTTTCCTTCTAATACAATTTTAAACATAAACTATGAAATATATTTTAAAAACTTTGCAAGAAAATATTTGTCCTCCCAATTCTTAGCTATAGTCTAGAATATAAAAAGATAATAAAATGAAAGTGACTTATTTATATGTAAGAGTTTGATATTCAAGTTTTTATTTGCCAGTAGAGATAGAACATGGATATTCCAAGGGCTGATTGATAGAATTGCACCTTTTCAGCCATAAGCTACTCATTCATTAAGTAATAATAAATTATTTAACTGTAACAGCAATTAAAATCAATAAAAAATTACTTTGTGATATAGTTCAGTAGTCATTACTTCTGCCTCCTTTTCTCTAGATTTACTGGCTTTATAGTGTTCTAAATGTTATTCTCTTTTCATTCTTTAATGTTGTAGTAATATAAAACACATGATGGATAAATTGTATGAGGGTAAATTAAATATGCCTGTGATTTCCAATTTAGAATGTATGTTTTTTTATTTTTGTTTGTTTTGTGAGACACAGTCTCACTATGTAGCCTTAGTTGGCCTAAAACTTGCTGTATAGACCAGATTGTCCTCAAACTCATAGTTTTCTGCTTCCTGAGTGCTGGGACTAAAAGTGTATATCACCATGCCTGACTATTTCCCTGACTATTTGATGAAAAAAAAAAACCCTCTTATTTTTAGCAAAATTAAATAGTAATATTGTTTTATTATTTCTAGGCAAAGTGCTCTTAGGAGAAGAAGAAGCCTTGGAAGATGACTCGGAGTCCAGGTCAGATGTCAGCAGCTCAGCCTTTGCAGGTAGTTGTCACTGTCCCTGAGCAGCCAGTGTCAGCCTTCATTCACCACCTACCCTCTCATGCCCCTTTCGGCACCTCAGCCTACAGATGCCATTGTGGGGCAGAGGTGGCTTGCTCAGAAAGTGACCTTTTTTTTTTTTTTTTAATTAAAATCTGACTTTTTAAAATATATAATTTATTTTAATGCTCATTGGTGTTTTGCCTGCCTGCATTTATATCTGTGTGAGGGTATCAGAAGCCCTGGAACTGGAGTTACAGACAGGTGCAAGCTGCCATGTGGGTGCTGGGAATTGAACAAGGATCCTCTGGAAGAGTAGCTGGTCCTCTTAACCACTGAGCCATCTCTCCAGCCTGAAAGTGGGCTTTATAATTCAGCTGTTTTTGTAACGTTCAATGTGTGTGGCTATGGGCTTTTCTTGTTTTAGGCTATTCAAAAGTTGATTAACCATCCTTGCAAGTAGTTATGTAAAATTATTTGTGTACTTTATAAAACACAGGTATTGTCTTAAGATACTAATAACTATATAAAATGCCAACAGCTTTGGTTATGTTTACTTTTAGGTAAATAAAAACAAGACCGGGATACTTGGGAAGGATAACCTAAGAATGTCAGTGCCCCCCCACCCCCACCCCCACTTACAAGATAAAAAAGTCAACAGAACAAGAACTTTGGCCTGCCAAGATGAGTATAAAACTCAATTGCCTGTGACCCAGTTGCCTTTACCAGGCCACTGCTCATACCTTGTTCATGTTTTTTGAAGATTTTGTGTTCATAATTAATGTTTTATTTCATAAAAAGCCATGCTTTCTAAAAGCATGCCCTTTTATTGTTACAATCTACTGTTCCCAACCATCAGCACCTTTCATTTCCTGCAATGCAAATCTACCACTTTCTTTTTAAGTCCTTCCAGACATTTAAGGATGAACAAATGTTAAATATTGGGTTATAGAATGGGCACTGAGTGAGTTTAATCTCACACGGTATAGTTTGTAAGTGGGAATTTCAAAATTAAACTGGGAAAATGTGGAGTGTGTTTATCCTGTTGAAGGGTAGGCCTGGAGAGAGATGAACAGGACTTGGAAGAAGGCAGGCCAACACTAAAGGGATGTGCATTCACTGTTGGTTCTGTGGTGGCTTGTTTAGAGTTTCTGGGAGTTCCCTTGTGTCCCTGACGCAGCTGTCTGAGTTACACACATCCCGTGTGTGGCTTTAGAGTGGCTTAAGAACTTGGACTTGAGGTTTGTGATGGACACATTTGAGAATATTTGCAGCCGTAAGAAGTCTGCTTGTTCCAGCCAGCTCTGCTGTGCTGCTCGCTCTTTTCTTCACTATGCTCCAGGCTGTTTCCTAGTTAGAACATTCAATACAGTGAACTTTTTGTCATTTTGTGTAGCTTTGATTTCTGTCTACTGTTTCTTCTGGACATTTGACAAATAGTTTCTTTGTGTCTTTAGCCTCTGTGAAGAGTGAGATTGGTGGAGAGCTTGCTGCTTCTTCCGGTGTCTCCACTCCTGGTTCTGTAGGTCATGACATCATCACTGAGCAGCCACGGTCCCAGCACACACTTCAAGCAGACTCTGTGGATTTGTCGGGCTGTGACTTGACCAGTGCTGCTACTGATGGGGATGAGGAGGACATCTTGAGCCACAGCTCCAGCCAGTTCAGTGCCGTCCCATCTGACCCTGCCATGGACCTGAATGATGGGACCCAGGCCTCCTCACCCATCAGTGACAGCTCTCAGACCACCACTGAAGGGCCTGATTCAGCTGTGACTCCTTCCGACAGTTCTGAAATTGTGAGTGGGTGGAGGGTGCCCTGCTTCTTCTGCATTGGACCCTTTTGTCCTCTTGAGCTCATTCCTAGATGCCCACACATGGACCCTCCTTCTCATTTTTCTTCATTACTCTGCATTAATAGTACAGTGGCCCCCAGCTCAGATGGTTAACAAAGAACTTGAAAAAAATTGCCTAGTATCTTTTGTATTGAACCATGGAGGTCAAAGTCAAGTTACTTATGTTCGTCTTGTACATTTGACATATCTTTAATACCTGGTTGGACCTGGTTCAATAGCTACTTTAAAATCTTCAAGGAGCTTGTTAATTGTAAACATTTGTGGTCTTAATGAAATGTGGTTGTTAATATTAATACTGTGTATTATTTTTTAGCACTTTTTGACCTTTCACCGTGCTTACACCACATTCCATTTTAGAGTAGCACATATTTCTGTCTCTGTGACATCTGAGTTTGTAGATCTTTCATCTCAAAGATCAGTACATCTGATTGTACAATCAGAAAGTTTGTTGCAAAATGTGTGCAGAGTTGTGGGGTTTTTTAATGCTTGCTTGTCAGTTTGTTTTTGTTTTGTATTTCTGAAACAGGGTCCTAGCCTAGGCTGGCCTTAAATTTGAGATCTGCCTCAGTTGGATTGTTGGGAATGTGCGCATGATCCACACCTGGTCTACATTCTGATTTGCTATTTTCTTCTCTTCCTCTTTCTCCTCTTCCTCCTCCTCTTCTTCTTCTTCTTAGTGTAGTAAAGTAACATATAACAAAATCTTCTTATCCATTTTTCAGTGTACAGTTAGTTCAGTGGTATTAAATATATTTAAACAGTGGTTGAATCACCACCGTACCCCTCCGTTAACTCTCCATCTTCTGAAACCTTGCCCTCTGTAAGGCTTTTGTACTCCTCTTGAAACTATTGTTGTGTGTTTTGGCAATCCAAGTTTGATGACTGTAGGTTTCTTATGCAGTATGCTTATCATGTAGTATTTATCCTTATATGACTGGCTTACTTAACACAATGCTCTCTGTGTAGCATGTGTGAGAATTTCCCCATTTTGTAAAGGCTGAATAACATTCCATTGTATGGATAGATCACATTTTGCTTATCCTTCCATCTGTCAGTGAACATTTGGGTTACCTTCACTTTTTTTTTTTTTCCCTCGAGACAGGGTTTCTACCTTCACATTTTAACGAGTGTGAATAATGGCATTGTGAACAAGGATCTACAAAATATCTCTAAGACCTTGCTTTCAATTCTTTTGGCTATACACCTAAAAGTAGAATAGTTTTTATATTCAATTTTAAGTGTATATAATTAAATGTCAGCTAGTGTAGAATATATTTCATTAAGACTATGGCAGGATATTTTGACTTGTTTCTAAATTTTATATTGTACCCAGCATTTCTGAAATATAAATAAGATACTAGACTACATATAAAACACTGAATTCAAGTCAGAAGTGAGTGTGTTGTGACCATAGGAACTGAGAAGATGGCTACAGTAAATTGCTTCCATGCAAGCATAAATTTGAATCCTCAATACCCATGTTAAAAGCTGGGCTTTGTGATCGCACACTTGTAATCCCAGCACTGGAAAGGTAGAGACAGGGGCTTGCTGGCTAACCAGTCTATCCCAAATGGGTGAGCTCCAGGCTCAGAGAGAGACCTTGTCTCAAAAATAGAGAGCAACTGAAGAAGACACATGTCATTGACCTCTGGCCTCCACATGTATGCACTCACTCTGCGTGGGCGAGCTCGCACACGACTGCAAATATCTGACCTGGTTCTGCCTCTCCAGGTGGTCAATAGATGTTCCTAATGATGCCAGTGAAATTGCTCACCTTACCTGCTGAGAAGTTGATCTGTTTTTAGAGAGTTTGGGTAAACCCCATTCAAGAGAAGATATTTATTTTTAGTTATCCTTGATTATATAGATTATCTTTTATTGAAAATTTGGAATATGTTTTTATGATACAGAAAAATTATTTGTGTGTGTATGGTGTATGTTGTATGTGTGTAGTGCATGCATGAGTGTGCAGGTATGCATCCCTATGCATGCATAAGCAGAGGCAGAGCCAGTATGACAGGTATCAACCTCTCTCACTTTCTGCCTCCTTGCCTTGAGGCAGTGTCTCTCAGTGAACTAGAAGCTCACGGTTTTCCTTTGGCTGGCTGGCCAATGAGATTGCAGGACCTATCTATCTCTACCTATCCCTGACCCCAGTGCTGAGGTTTCTAGGCTTGTGCAACCATGCCTGGATTTTTACACGTCCTGCGGTTTTGAATTTAGGTCCTCATGCTTGCAGAGCAAGCGCCGCTATCTACTGAGCTGTCTCCCCAGCCCCCCTGTACCTTTCTGTTTGAGACAGGATCTCATACTGAACCTGGAGATCACCTTTTTAGCTAGCCTGGCTGGTCAACAAACTTCTGGTACCCACTTCATCCCAACCCCTAGAGCTGGGGTGACAGATGCATATTATTACACCTGGTTTTACTTAGGTGCTAGCGACCTGAACTCAGGTCTTCGTGGTTGCACAGTTGAGCACTGTACCCACCGAGCCATCTTCCCAGTAGTCATTGCTCAGTTTTTCAGGTAAATTACACAAGACATGTCAAATGGATATGAAACATTCTGCAATATGGGATTGTTAATACAGAAATACAGCTCTCACCTCAAAGAGGGTAAGAGTAAGTTTATTCTGAAGCCAAATATTAGTGACTGTGGCCCAAGAACACAGATTCAGGTTACTCTAGTTTCTGTGTTCCGGTGTAATGACAGCTTGGTGAATGAAGTCTTTATAATAACAGGAAAAAGAAATTCATAAATCAAGACATCTTTCAAATACATTGATAGGTAACTCAGATAGGCAATTAGAGTAAAGTGGGGAGATCTCACTCAATTAGTGGAAACTAAAGAATTCTTAAGGGTTAAAAGATGGTATGTAAGTCAGGAGTGGTGGCACACACCTTTAATCTCAGTACTTGGAAGGCAGAGGCAGTTGTAGCTGAGTTCAAGGCCACCCTGGTCTACAAAGCAAGTTCTAGGGCAGCCAGAGTTATATATAAAAACTCTTTCTCTCGAAACAAAACAAAATAAAACAAAGATTTCAAGTCATAAAGAGAAGATAATAAATGGCTATCTAAGGGCTAAAGATGTCCTAAGATATTGTGGCTCTAGGATATGGTATCCTCTTTTCTCCACATCCTTGAGTTCTCATTGGTTCCACATTGCTGTTTTGTCCAGGAACTTTTTGCCACAGAATCTGCTCCAGGTTCATGGCTGGACAATATGAAGTATTTATAAATTTAGTGGAGATAACCTATTGTTATAGTCTTGTCTAAAAGCCTTGTCTTTGTTTCTAACTTACCGGAAAATTTGTCTATGAAGACAAAAAAAAAAACAAAAAAGAAACAAAAAAAAAACCCACACAAAAACTATTCTTTGAGACTTCCATACATGTATTTGGATGTGTATCCCTCACCTTTCTGCCTAACTCCTCTCATGTCCTTTTTCTGAAAAGATTTTTTTTAATATCAAAAAAAGTTTACAGAGTGAAATTTCTTTAGAATTTTTACAGCTGTAAAAGTTTGTTGTGTGACCTTTCCCTGGGGAGACAAACAAATGTCTGTTTACCCCAGATAGGACACCAATGACAAACCAAAGTAATGATTCTGCCTAAGTGTAGTTTGACAAATCAGTTAGTTTAATTGGAGCTGCTTAGAGAAGCATGAGCGAAGGGCTCCCTACCAGAGTATGGGCAGCTTATAACCATCATCTATCCCACTGAAGCATGAATGTGTTTATCCCTACCATCATTAGTATCCTTAAGAAGGAGCAAGGTTCCACAAACCTGCCCCCAGAGTGTTAATTGCCTGTCTTATACAAGCCTGGTGTATGTAATCATAGATGCTTAGTGTTCAAGAGCACAGCGGCTGTGTCATGCCCAGATAACATTCCACAGCAAAGCTTTTCTGAGCAGTGAAGAGCTCTTGCTTGTTGCTTTTACACATGCATTTTCCTATGGGTATTGAATAAGTAATTGCCCTTCGGGTTCTGTGTGTGCCACTGATGCAACATGGTCTTTGAATTCTGTGCACATAAACAGCTCTGGTGAGCCAACCCTGAGAACATGAGTGTGGGAGATCTGGTCTCACCCCTCATCTGCCATAAGGTAGCATGAGTGAGGGAGAGATACCCCCACCCCCACCCCGCGACACCACCTGTGGCAGGTGTGTGAGCTGGCCCTTCCTGAGGTCATGAGAACAGGAGAGCTATTTCTGACCCTCACCTTGAGGGTGTGAAGATAGGAGAGCTAGACCCTGCCCCTTGTTCCTTGCTGTCTAGGGTGAAACAGCCAGGGCAATGCTGGAGAGCTCACCCTGGTGGTGAGGATGGGGGAGATCTGGCAGGCTAACCAACCCTGCAATCACCTAGGCCCAGAACCAGGGCTATGAGTTGGTCCACCCCAACATCCACCCTATCTGCTGGAGCATGTGAAGGGGCTGGTTTTGCACATCCAAAGCTGTAGGATATCCATGACACAGGGCAACAACAGGATGTCCAAGAGGAGTCCCGATGTGAGCCCACTATCAATGGTACATGTAGCAGAAACCAGAGGCCTCAAACCAGACCAGTGATTCTTTGCAATGAACACTTGCAAGTAAAGATATATATACTAAAGGGTAAACTGTGACTCACTGTCACACTACAGCTTCCACATCCAGATTTTTTTCCTTCCTTCCTTCCTTCCTTCCTTCCTTCCTTCCTTCCTTCCTTCCTCCTTTCCTTTCTCTTAACTTTTATTTTTTAGGGAGGTGGGGGGATGGGCGGGTGGGCGGGGAGAGGAAGTTGCAAGGGTAGAGGGTGGATATGAAGAAATGGGGAGATGAATGTGATCAAGATGCATGATGTGAAAGCCACAAAGAATAAATAAAAAGTTAAAAGCTCTGCTCTGTTGGTGGGTTTTCCTTCATGTTGGAGGGCTTGCCCCTGACAGTTCCCCTTCATCTGTGCAGGTGTTAGATGGTGCTGACAGCCAGTATTTAGGCATGCAGATAGGACAGCCACAGGAGGAGGACGAGGAGGAGGCTTCAGGTGTTCTGTCCAGTGAAGTCTCGGATGTCTTCAGAAACTCTTCTCTGGGTAAGTTCACTTTATAGGATGGAAATGTTTTCAGCCTTAGACATCTTTATCTTTACTTCCAAGAAGAAACTTTTCAGTATCATTTTTTTTTTGAGCTATTAAATGGCAGCCGAAAATGGTAATTTAGGTATAATCAGACTTTGATTTAAATCCTATACCTTCATGTTATCTTTGTGTACATACACACATACTTTGATTGCAAACTTGTCACTCACTCGTGATTTCTATTTTTAAAGCCCTTCAGCAGGCACACTTGTTGGAGAGAATGGGTCATAGCAGGCAGCCTTCTGACAGCAGTATAGATAAGGTTGTCTCAAGAGATGAAGTTGCTGAAGCGAGTGACCCAGAAAGCAAGGTGAGCTACATGGACAGGAGCTAGCTTGTGTGCGAGGGGTTGGAATTTCCCTGGCTTCTGCTCTTCTCCTTTGTTCCTATCCCAATTCTGGGCTTATTTCCCTAGAAACCCTGGACACTCCCAGGCCTCTGTCTTTTTTTTCCTCTCCAGGGGGACCCATGTTCTTAACAGGTGCCTCAGGTCTACTTCCTGAGAGTTCCCCCTGCGGTTGTAGCCTGTGCTGAGCCCTTCCCTGCCTGTATCATTTCTTTGAGGCTTGTGCAGAGCTTTGCAGCAGTTCTTGGTTTTGTTTACTCAACTGTTGAAAACATCTCTCTGTGTTGTTTGTTTTATATTCACATTACTGTATTTACAGTGAACTTTAAATTCCTTGAAGTCAGGAATGCATTTTCGTCATTTAATCCCATCAGTCAAAATAGTATCCTTTGAGAGTGCCCTCCAGTTTTCTGTTATATCCTTCCAACCTTTGGGCTTTTCTGGCTTTTTCTTTTGCCTCTGTCTTTTTGTTTGTGTGTTTGTGCTTTGAGACAGGTTCTCACTATATAGCTTTGACTGGCCTGGAACTCGTAGTATCTTTTCATATTCAGTAGCCACTTGTGGCTTGCCAATGTGAAGAGCATTTCCTGAATGCTGTGTTTTAACACCTTCCTGCCCAGTGCACCTGCTCCATACTAAGCTTGACTCTTGCCACAGCCCTGTGGCCCTATATTTTAGGGTTCCAACTGTGTTTTTTTGAGATCAGGCATGGAGGTGACTAAGTATGGGCATCTCTGTCCCTAGCACCCTGGTGTGGTTCATTTTGTTGACTGAACTAGTGAATCAAATGTTTACTTCTCTCTTCTAGCCTTGCCGAATCAAAGGTGACATAGGACAGCCTAATGATGATGATTCTGCTCCTCTGGTCCATTGTGTCCGCCTTTTATCTGCTTCCTTTTTGTTAACTGGGGAAAAGAAAGGTAAGCACGCAGAGTAGCTGCAGAGTCAGGGGATGCTCAGGGGTTTAGATGTCAGTTAGGTGGTCTGTTGGCACCTTGTTATTGGGTAAGCTTTACTTTCCATTAGTTGGTGAGAGGAGGAGGAAATGAGAGGGGTGGATTTTGTTTATTGGAAAAGGCTGAAGGGGTCTGGGTGGTTCCTTTGCAGCACTGGTTCCAGACAGAGATGTGAGGGTCAGTGTGAAAGCCCTGGCCCTCAGCTGTATTGGTGCGGCCGTGGCCCTTCATCCAGAATCTTTCTTCAGCAAACTGTATAAAGTACCTCTTGACTCCATGGAAAGTGCTGGTATGTTGAAAGTTCACTTCTTTCTCCGAGTTAATCAGTACTTAAGCTATCTCACAGTCTTGCCTTCTTTTGTCTTAGGGCAGTGAATGTTTCTAGTTAACTTGTGTGTTTCAGCTGTGTTGGAGTTCTCCAGATGTGCACATGGTCATGTTCTTAGTCTCATGACTCCCTTAGATGCTATGTGTGTAGTGGAAGCACTCAAGTCGTAAAATAGAAATCTAGGAATGTAAGAGCCATTTATACATGTAGTGGATTTCTTCTCAAATCATGGGCTGCATTCTTAAATTGTTCTGTGTCACATTCACTGGGTTCAGAAATCCACATTCAGACTGAGACTGGCCAGGAAAGCACCACACCCTGTCTCCCATTGGACACAGTTGTTCTGAAGCAGGAAGTATCTTCTACCGTCTTTCTTTCTTTGAGTGATAGGGCAAACCGGTGTTATTGTGTTTAGAATTAACAAATATATACTAGATTGATTGTTTCTAATCTTTATTTTCAAATGAAATCTTGGAAGTTTTTTTATTATTAATTTTTTTAACTTAATTTTACATACCAACCGCAGTTTCCCCTCCCTCCTCTCCTCCCGTTCCTTCCTCCCATTTCCTTTCTACCCCTCCCCCATCCACTCCTCAGAAAAGGTAAAACCTCCCATGGGAGTCAACAAAGCATGGCATATCAAGTTAAGGCAGGACCAACTTGCATCAAGACTGAACCATTGGGTATAGGTTCCAAAAAGCCAGCTCATGCGCCAAGGACAGATCCTGGTCCCACTGCTAGGGGCCACACAAACAGACCAAGCTACAGAACTGTCACCCACATGCAGGGGGCCTAGGTTGGTCCCATGCAGGCTCCTTGGCTGTTGGTCTAGAGTCTGTGAACTCCCACAAGCTCAGGTCAGCTGTCTCTGTGGGTTTCCCCATCATGATCTTCTTACCCCCCCACCCCCCCACCCCAACCCCCTACCCCTTGCTCATATAATCCCTCTTCCCGCTCTTCAACTGGACTCTCAGAGCTTGGCCCCATGCTTGGCTGTGGATCTCTGTGTCTGCTTCCATCAGTTAGGATGAAGGATCTATGATGACAATTAGTGTAGTCACCAATCTGATTACAGAGAAGGCCAGTTCAGGTATCCTCTCCACTATTGCTAGGAGTCTTAGCTGAGGTCATCCTTGTGAATTCCTGGGATTTTCCCTGGCAACAGGTTTCTCCCTAACTGCATAATGGCCCCCTCTCTCAAGATACCTTTTATTGCTTTCCCTCTCCGACCCTCCCCCAGCTCGACCATCCCGAACCCTCATGTTCCCATCACCTATCCCCTCCCCTCTAACCTGCCTCCTAGCCCCCAGTTTACCCAGGAGATCTCATCTATTTCCATTTCCCAGAGTGACCTATGCATCCCTCTTAGGGTCTTCCTTGTTTCCTAGCTTCTCTGGAGCTCTGGTTATCCTTTGTGTTACATCTACACTCACTTATGAGTGAGTACATACCGTGTTTGTCTTTCTGGGTCTGGATTACCTCACTCAGGATGATTTTTTTCTAGTTCTATCCATTTGCTTGCAAATTTCATGATGTCCCTGTTTTTTACTTCTGAGTAATAATCCATTGTGTAAATGAATTACATTTTCTTTAGCCGTTCTTCAGTTGAGGGACATCTAGGTTGTTTCTAGGTTCTGGCTGTTATGAATAATGCTGTGATGAACATAGTTAAGCAAGTGTCCTTGTGGTATGATTGAGCATCCTTTGGGTATATGCCCAAGAGTGGTATCACTGGATCTTGAGGTAGATTGATTCCCAATTTTCTGGAAGTCTGGTTTTATCTAACAAACTGGAATCACAACCTGGAAATTCTAATGTGTTGAGATAATTGCAGTGTGATGAATCTAGAACCTTTAAACCCCAAACATCTTTTACTACTTAGGATATTATAGTCAAGTCCTTTCCAGATGTAAAATGCTCTCCTTTTTTTGTTTTCTGAGAATGAAGCTTTATTTGAAGTATAAATTTGTTGGTGGAGAAGGTACAGATTGGGCCATTTGTGTTCACAGAGGAACAGTATGTCTCTGACATCTTGAACTACATCGATCATGGAGACCCACAGGTCCGAGGAGCTACTGCCATTCTCTGTGGGACCCTCATCTACTCCATCCTCAGCAGGTCCCGGCTCCGTGTTGGTGACTGGCTGGGCACCATTAGAACCCTGACAGGTAGTGGACAGTCTGCCCTGGTGTGTTTTTTGGATATTGTTCCCAGTTCATACTTCTACAGAGACATTTCTTGCTCATTCTTCTGGTTAGGAAATACGTTTTCTCTGGTGGACTGCATTCCTTTGCTGCAGAAAACTTTGAAGGATGAATCTTCTGTTACTTGCAAGTTGGCTTGTACAGCTGTGAGGGTGAGTATAATGTTTTACATAAACTGTTCCTTGGTTTAATGAGCTTGCCATTGATACAGTTAAATTTGGAGCTGATAGGTCACATTTCCATAACTTGTAAACAATAATTTTCAGGGATCTTCCACTTAACTTTTGAAAAACATTGCCATAATATTAAAATTTAATAAGTAAACTTTTAGTTTTAATTCTTAGAATCTTTATTTGAAACATTCTTTCTCCTAAAGGAAATGTTTAAAGTGTACCTTGCTATTCTCAAATATAAAATTTGTTGAATTTTTAAAAATATGTCTTAAGATTGTAGACTGTTGAGCAGCAATGGAATTATGGGTATTATTTAACTGGCCTTGTACTTTGTCTTTTGTTAAAAGAGCCTTGGCTCCTCAAATGGGAGTAACATGGAACATTTCCTGTCAGCTGGCTCATAAATCACAGTTGGCCATAGCAGAAAATTTAACCAGAGAAAACAAAAACAAAAACACAGTGGTTAAATCTAGGGAGGAGAATATTTTCCCTTTTTAAAATTTAATAACCTCAAAGTAATGTTTTTCTAGTTCCATTTTTTTTAAAGATTTTAGTTTTTTGTGTGTGTGTGTGTGTGTGTGTGTGTGTGTGTGTGTGTGTGTGTGTGAGAGAGAGAGAGAGAGAGAGAGAGAGAGAGAAAGAGAGAGAGAGAGAGAGAGAGAGAGAGAGAGAAAGAGAGAGACAGAGAGAGAGAGACAGACAGAGAGTGAGTCAGTCACTCAGGTCCTCCAAAAGAGCAGTAAGCACTTTTAACCAGTGAGCCATCTTTCCAGCCCCCAGTTCCTCTTTTTTTTAAAAAAAAGTTGTTTCAGTCAGTTGTATTTTTTGAGCAGAGGAGGTATGCTGATAGCACAGATGCTATGCTGTTAGGTAGGCCATGTGTGTCATCCATGTATAGGATAATTACAGGTTAATACCCTTAGACTCTGAGACCACAGGGGAAATAGCAGTACAAGACCCACTTTGTTTCCTTGTACATCAGAAGAACCCAGTAACATCCAAGGTACTCCTTGATCTAGGTCTCTTGTCTTTATGCTGGGCCTGAGACTTCTTTTCATATGGTGGTAGGACTGTGTTGCATTCTCTTTCTTGTAAATTGATGATTAGTGTTTCTGAGATTGTGGCTTAGGAGTCAAGGAAGGTAGGGAAACAAAAGTATGTGTAATGGGCACATTGACTTTTAAACTTAAATTTAGTAAGATAAAGATGTATCTGGAGTACTTTTGGGAACCTGTAGCATTCTTGTTGCTGCTTAAAAATAGAGCAGGACAAAACAGGTGCATGTATAAGAGTGCTGTCTTAAGATGAGATGTCTGATCCTGATGCCTTCTGCCTTGGGCTGGGTCTTTCAGCACTGTGTCCTGAGTCTTTGCAGCAGCAGCTACAGTGACTTGGGATTACAACTGCTCATTGATATGTTGCCTCTGAAGAACAGCTCCTACTGGTTGGTAAGGACTGAGCTGCTGGAAACCCTTGCAGAGATTGACTTCAGGTAAGGGGACCGAGTTCAGATTCAGAAGTTCAAGTTAAGAACTGAAAGTCTTGAAGTCTCTGTCGTTGGCATGGCCGTTGTGTGTACTGCCTGTTAGGATCATCTGCGTTTAGGTAGAGAACATACGATAGTTCACAGTACTTTTTGTTGAACTCTGAATTTCGAGATTTTGATATTGGAAGAGGAATAGATTTTTCTGCTTATCTTGGTTTTCTAGATGATAGGAATTAAAAAATATATGATTTAGTTTTATTATTTTTAATTATGTATAAACATGTATGTATTTGGGCATGTGGGTATGTTTACATGAGTGCAAGCAAGTGTCTGAGAAGGCCAGAGGCATGACATCCCCTGGAGCAGAGCTAGCTAGATCGTTCTAAGCCCCCTGACTTGGTTATTGAGGACTGAACTCCAGTTTTCTGGAAGAGCAGAAAGTATTCTTAATTGCTGAGCCATTTTTCTAGCCCCCTTGATTTTTTTTTTTTTTTGAAACCTTGTTTCAAACTTTTAAAAAAGGCTACCAGCTTTTTTTAAAATGTACTTACCTTTATTCTGATTTAAGGGAAATCGCCGAATAGTAATTTATTACCATTTTAAAAATCAATCTGAGGGGTTGGGGGGATGAATGCTTGCGGCACAAGCAGGACTTGAGTGTGATACTAGCACCCATGTGCAAGCAGATATGGTTATCCTAGCACTGGAGAAGTGGAGACAGGTTGAGTCCCTGGGCCTTGCTGGTCAGCCATCTCGCCTCGTTTAGTAGGCAAGCTCTAGGTTTAGGGAGAGACCCTGGCTCAAAAAACGAGGCTTTTCTCCAAGAGGGCACTGAATTGAAGAAGAAAACTCCTGCCCCCCCCACCGCTGCCCCCAAGCTGAAGCCAAAGTAAAGACAGTGGAAGCCCAGAAGGCACTGTGGAAGGTATCTGTCTGTACATCACCCACCTGCCCCTTGGGTGGCCCAGACCCCTTCTTTACAAGAACACTCCTGGGAGAAACAAGCTTGACTGCTCCACCATAATCTAGTTCCTCCCGACCACTGAGTCAGCCATGAAGAAGCTAGAAGGCAACTGTGTTCATGGTGGTTGTCAAGGCCAACAAACACCAGATCAACAGGCTGTAAACAAACTATGATATCGATATGGCCAAAGTCAATACCCTTATCAGGCCTGATGGAAAGAAGGCTTATGTTTGACTGCTTCCTAATGCTTTGGATGCTGCTTAACAGTTTCTCTTAGAAGGGAAATGTACCTTTATTATTCAGATTTCTGTGTGTGTTGTTACTGTTCTTTGCTTGTTTGATTGTTTTTTGTTTTGTTTTGTTTTTGCCTGCATGTATGTATGTGTACCACATACATGCAGTGCCCATGGAATCCAGAAAAGGGAATTGGAACCCTTGGAACTGGAGTTACGAACAGTTGTGAGCTGTCTGTGGCTTCTGGGAATCGAACTCTAGTCCTCTGGAAGAGCAGCCAGTGCCCTTATCCATGGAGCCATCTCTCCAGTTTGTTTGATTGGTGTTTAAAGCCACTGTAGACCCCGTGGGTTATCGTATCCCATCCTTAGAATATCTCTGAAGGACTATTCTGTCGCTGCGATTAGGACTGTGGAATGGGGCACACAGCTGGTCATTTGGGTGGGAGTCACAGTGTGCTTGCCCTCTCTGTGTTTGAGCTCATTCATGGAACACTTTTGAAGAAGTAGATATGTATTTTGATGTAAGGCTTTTTATCCAGTACTCACTTACTTAGTCAGGAATTTATAGAAGATCGTGAATCAATCTAAGTTCGTTTGAGCTGCCTCTGAGAGACTCACAGGACACTGGGGTGAGCTACTTTCATGTTCAGCTGCCTGAAGGCTGTAGGCCAGCACTGTGTTTGCTAAATGAATGACATCACTGTTGAATATGCTCTTTTGTTAGGCTGGTGAGTTTTTTGGAGGCAAAAGCAGAAAGTTTACACCGAGGGGCTCATCATTATACAGGGGTAAGCAGTTCATTTTGTGAGACTGTGGGCCCTGTCTTCTGGAACTGTCTTTGCAGGGTTCCCTAGTGGTGTGAAGTCTTGCTGAATGCATGTGCTGTGTTATGTATTTAACTCTTTATGTCAGGAGTCATCCTGAGTGCTTCCTGACCAGCTTTCCAGAATACCTTCCTTATCTAGCTGGATTTGCTGGCCCATGCCTTTAATCCCAGCACTTGGGAGACAGAGGCAGGCAGATCTCTGTGAGTTCAATGCCATCTTGATCTAAATAATGAGTTTCAGAGTAGCCAAAGCCACATAGTAAGACCATATCTCAAAAAATATCCAAACTTCCCCAATCAAAAGAACAACAACAAACTCCAAAAATACCTTACTTACATAAAATTCAACTGATTATAGAAATTAAACTTATTTTTATTTTCTGTCTCTCTAAAGTTTTTAAAATTGCAAGAACGAGTGCTTAATAATGTGGTCATTTATTTGCTTGGAGATGAAGACCCCAGGGTGCGACATGTTGCTGCAGCATCGCTAACAAGGTGTTTACCAGTATTTATTCCTTTACTCGTTTGGTTGAAATATATAGTACGAGAATGGGAAAGGTAGACGGAATCAAAAGGCTGTAGGAAGTGTGCTTTGATGAGTTTGACTAATTGTAGTTACTTTTAATTATTTAAAAGTACTTACTAAAGTGATAATTTGAAAAAGCAAAGCACTAGCCTTCTATTGCTTTCATTGTCAAAATTTGGAGTTTAGAGACCACTAAGAAGGAAAGTGAGTGCTGCTTAGTTCTGCCTCCTGGATGTAATGGCTGTCCACAGTTCTGGCTGCTGTGGTGGGCATAGGTTTGGGTTAGCCATCTGGGGAAAGGTGTGGTGATGGGTGAATTTCATGCACCTTCTGTATAGATCAGCTCTCCTTTCACGGCAGGCTTGTCCCAAAGCTGTTCTATAAATGTGACCAAGGACAGGCTGACCCAGTAGTGGCTGTAGCAAGAGATCAAAGCAGTGTTCACCTGAAACTCCTCATGCATGAGACGCAGCCGCCTTCGCACTTCTCTGTCAGCACCATAACCAGGTACCTTGCCCACAGCACCTTGATTTCTCAGCAAATGTGCCTCTCATGATGCCTGCTTTCTGTTCTCTTTCCTTAAAGCCACACACAGCCTTTAGAGGAGGAGGAGGAGGCCATCATTCATTAACAGGATATTTGTTTGATACCATGATTTGCTGCATCCCCCTGTGGTTAAGATCCACCTCAGTCACACAACAGTGATGTTCTCAGTCTTGCAATGAGTTCATTAAGTTCTTTCTTTATATTGTCAGTTGTGTTTCTGTTTGTGAATGTCACATGCTATCTGGAAAATTTTCACTTTTTTAGTGTCCCTGCTATGCATGGGTGGGCTGATACCAAGGGTCAGACTGCTACATGCAGCGATGGTTCTCAGGCCTGTGTTACTGGAGCATGAGCAGGGTCCATTGGCCACATAACCTGTCCTACCTGACTGGTAGGTTGGCAGAGCAGGAAGGCTCCAGTGAATGAACAGGCTTCATCAGAAAACTAGTTTTCAAAGAAGATTGTAGTAGCAGTGTAAGATATACTTGGAACTCTTGTCTTTTAAATTCTTTTGCAAGGCTAGATTTACAGAATGATAATTTTTTTTTTTTTTTTTTGCTGATTTGAAACAATAAACAAAAAACTTGACAAATGACTTCCAAGCTCACATGATAATTTGATAATTTTTTTTTCTGAATTTGGAAGTCAGCTCATCAAATTTTAAAGTCATTGCTTCTATATGACTGTCATCTTTTCTCATGGAAAAACCAACTTGAGAATTTAAAAAAACAAACAAACGAACAAAAAAATAACTAGCAGCATACTATAAAGAAAGTGTGAGGCATCTGGTGAGGGAGAAGTCAGGCCTTTTTTTTTTTAAATGATGAACACACTTATTCCAGTCTTTCTGTACTACTCTACTACTGGGCCATACCCAGCCTCATTTTCAGCCTCTATTTTATTTTAAAGTCAGTATTGCTTCACTTTCTTCTGGACTTTAACTATAAACTTTTAAATGCCATTTGACAAATATATGCTGTATATTCTCTGTCTTTTTCTTACTAGAATCTATAGAGGTTATAGTTTACTTCCAAGTATAACAGATGTCACAATGGAAAACAACCTCTCCAGAGTTGTTGCTGCAGTTTCTCACGAGCTCATTACCTCAACTACACGGGCGCTCACAGTAAGTCTTAAGGAGACTGCCTTGATGTCTTTTATGGCCACAGTGGGGTGGTTCTGTGTGAAGGTCCTTTTCTTGAGGTGCTTGGTAAGAAAGTATACTTCTTTTAACAGTCCAGAAAAATACATACTCATTGTAAACTAATTCATTCTACTTAGAAAGTCATCAGATAAAAACTCTAAATGGGCCATCCGGATGTTTCCATGTCAGGCTGTTGGTTCTGAGCCTGATAACCTGAATTTGATCCCTAGTACCCACACAGTGAAGGGAGAGAATGGACTCCCACTGTCCTCTGACCTCTATGTGTGCATGTTCTATCCCCAAATTTAATTTAAAAAGTTAGAGACACCAGTCTGAGCTAGTAATGTACCAGAAGTTTAGAATGCCTCTAGTCTAATTGACTCTGACTTGGTAACTTATACTAAAGGAATAGTATAGTATAAAGAAATGCCAATTGAGTTTTTGTTTTAAGTCATGATGAAACTGGAAAAGAACTAATATCTAAGAAATATTACTTTCCAATTACAGTAAATACTAAAGTAGAGTAATATGTTAGACACATGTTGACATGCTACTTTGGAGAATTTAATGATACGGCGAGATATAACCTGAGTTTTAGTGTTGAATGAGAAAGGTAGAGTAAAAACTCTAGGCAATGTAGTTTGATACCAGGTTAGAAAAGTAATATTTATATACGTATAGTCTTTACAAACTCAGAAAAAGGACAAGCAGAGAATTGCCAGGATGATTTTTAAGATTGTGGTTAACTTTCATTTTCTTATTTGTATTTTTCAAGTACTGGTAAATTTTCTAAAATAATCAAGTGTGACTTTTATAATCAGAAAGAGGAATATTATGTAGAAGTCATGGTTCCTGAAAAGAACTTTTCGTTTATGTGATGGAAGGGATACTTGGATGTTTTAGAAAGTCACACAGTTGAGATTCACCTGTCTTGCTAACTAAATGCCTTTCGAATCTAAATTTGTTTAAGATATCATAAATTTCATTTTAATTGTGATTTACACATATCAAGCACTTCTGTGATCTGGAGATTTATGTTAGCTTGAGCTCAGGTCTTGAGGGAGGAAGGGAGAAACTTAGGGAGACTGAACGCAGAGCAAGAGTTCCTGGCAGGAGCTGCTGGCTGCCCTTCTCTGCATTATAACAATGGTTTTACTAACAGATGTGGCCAGCTTTGTTGTTTAAAGCATGTATGTGTCCGGTGGTGGGATAGCTACCCTGTAGTTATTTACAGATCTCAGTTTTCATTTCATTTCATTTGGTCTAAGAGGCTTAATTCAGTACACCTTTGGTGGTGGTTGGGTGTGATTTTTTTCCATTCCTTTCTCCTGCAGTTTGGATGTTGTGAAGCCTTGTGTCTTCTTTCAGCAGCCTTTCCAGTTTGCACTTGGAGTTTAGGTTGGCATTGTGGGTATGTATATTCCTCAGTGTGCAGTCAACCACCCACACAGCACAAGCACAGCTGCTAGGACCCCCCCTCTGTTTTTTCCCTACTCTGGTCCCCTCCCCTCCTCTCCCTTCCCTTTCCTTCTTTTCCCTTCCCTTCCCCTCTCTTCACCTTTTATGTTGAATCTTTTTGGCTTTGTTCAAAAAGTGTGTGAAGGAATGCTTGTTTCTGCTATATGAGGTGTGTGGAATGAATGAAGGAACTGTTGGGGACACTGAAGCAGTTGTGACTAAGGAATGCCAGGTGCTCGTGAGCATCTTTTGGGTCTGAGGGTGTGATCTGTGGATTCATTTAAGGAATTTTCATATGCAGGTAAAAACTTTCTAATCAGTTTGGTTCTTTCTAAGATTACTAGGTAGTAAAAGTCAGTTATGACGTAGCATCCAGAATTATGATTAGCTACAAGGGTGTGCTTTAGGAAGTAGTATACTTGTACTATGTTTCCCTACAAAAGAACTCCCCCAATAGATAGTCTACTGCTAGCTAGGGATTGTTTAGAATTTTCTCAGCATTAATGAGTAAGCCTTTATTTGTGTGCTGACAACAAGAAACTTTGGGGCTTCGCATCACATCTGGAAGGAATCTGCAGATTTCTTCTGAGTGACAGTATGTAGCAAACTTAACAGTCGCTTGAAGTGATTGCTTTATGACCCAGAGTGATTGCTTCTGTTCTTTCCATGAATTCTGACTGAACAATTACAGGTTCCAGTCATTGATCCTGTAGTAGACTTGACTTTTGAGCAGCTTTGACATTGGAATACAACCTGCTAAGTAAAAAAGGGAAGAAAGTTAAAAGCTTATAAGAATAAGCATTCTAGTTCCCTCAATGAAATCTACTGCACGATTTCGTTTCTCAAATGACTTTCATGGAGTCATGATTTACAGGAAGGGTGTTAGTTGGTTAGCAGTTTTAAAATGATAGTGGCTCACACCTCTCAGCACTTGGTAAGTAGAGGCAGGATGATTAACATAGTTTGCAGACCAGCGTAGGCTACATAGTGTCCCAGGCCATGGGAATGAGAGTGAGACCCTGTCTTAAGAAACCCAGATCGCACCAACAAACAAGGTAAAATGGATGTCTCGTGGCATACTTTCTTTATGTGGACATTAGAGAGCAAGACTCTGTGTCTGAATCCGTGTTTGACTTTGGAAATGTCTACTTCCAGAGTGCCCCCACTGAGTGCCTCTGATGAGTCCAGGAAGAGCTGCACTGTTGGGATGGCCTCCATGATTCTCACCTTGCTTTCATCAGCTTGGTTCCCATTGGATCTCTCAGCCCACCAGGATGCCTTGATTTTGGCTGGAAACTTGCTTGCAGGTACTGATATCAAGCAGAGACAGGCTCTCAGACTTAGCTCTGATTTGCTTATGAGGGGTACACAGGTTACAAGAACATGAGGGTTATTTGGGTGGGGGGGCGGTTTAATCCAGAATTTAGATGGTGTCTGTTTATGTGAATGTGTATGAGGGGAGTTGTTAGGTGCTGAGTATTTTTAAAGCAGACTAACACCTCAATTTTACTGTGGGTAAACTCATTTGAGTTTTGTTTTCTGAGTGCCTTGTACCAGGCAGTAGCTTGGGCTAGGGACTAAAGCAGAAGAGCTGTATTCTCCAGGCGGTTATAGATTGGCTGGGGACAGGAGCAGCAGAGCAGCTGTATATACTCTTCTTTGGTCAGATTTATAGGTTGATAGAAAAATATCAGGTGAAGTATTATGTATGTAAAGATTTGGAGAACTGAAACATTATATAATAGTAAAGGAATATAAGTTACTGTGGATAGCACATGAGGACAGGGATAAGAATGGAGAATGTGGCCAGCCGGGTCAGAAACCATTGAATCTGCTTGGGGGTAAAGTACCAGTTCCCACTTAGAAATATTGACTTGTTCTGTTTGTCACTGGTGTGTTTTATGGAAGGGACTAGGTGGATTTGTGTTCTAGAAAGATTTCTCAGCTGACTTGAGTTTGGGTTGGAATTTGTAGGTCCAGGGTGTTCATGTTGAAGCTCTGGTGAGAGACTGACCCATGAGTCCAGTTTTGGGAGTCGAGCAAAGGGGGTGGAAAGAGCATAATGGAGGCAGCATCTGCAGTCCTGATCTCCAACTGTATCTCATTTGGGGGGTCACACCCACAGCTGGAGGACAGTAAGGACTTTTTTTGGAAAATTGGAGTTTGGAGGGCAAATAGCACTTTTATGTGAGTTTGAGACATCTGTTTAGATACAGAAGTCCAGCAGTATGTTAGCACAGATCAGTATAAGAAACTTAGGCCAGAACTGCTTCCCATCCCACACATTGGGGGTGGAGTAATGTGTGTGCCTGTGTCACAGCCAGTGCCCCCAAGTCCCTGAGAAGTTCATGGACCTCTGAAGAAGAAGCCAATTCAGCAGCCACCAGACAGGAGGAAGTTTGGCCTGCTCTGGGGGACCGGACACTGGTCCCCATGGTGGAACAGCTTTTCTCCCATCTGCTGAAGGTGATCAATATCTGTGCTCATGTCTTGGATGATGTGACTCCTGGACCAGCAATCAAGGTAACATTTTCCTTGGGGCATCCATTATCATCTGTCTAACGACTGGGCTTCCTGAACATCATGTTAGTAGTCTGTTCCTTTATTTCTGGTTGTTAGTGAAGAAAATAGCTTATTCAGACATTGTATGTAATATAAAAATATAGTTATTTTGTATTCTTCTATGGCTTAGTTTCCTTCACTTGCTTTCTTTTCCTCATCACTATAAGCCTTTGAAGAGTCAGCCTACCAGCCCAGTCCTTCCTTCTGCTCAGGCACTGACTTTGGCCATCTCTGGCAGGACTGTGTTCCCCCACTTGAGCTATCCATTCTTTTTGTTTGTTTATTTATTATACATACAGTGTTCTGCCTGCATGTATGCCTACATGCCAGAAGAGGGCACCAGATCTCATTACAGATGGTTGTGAGCCACCATGTGGTTGCTGGGAATTGAACTCAGGACCTCTGGAAGAGCAGTCAGTGCTCTTAACCTCTGAGCCATCTCTCCAGCCCCAAGCCATCCCTTCTTTAACTCTGCTCTATCTGGTTTCTGATACCACCCTTCAGAGTACTTCCTACCATGGTCATTCATTTCAGTTTTACAGTCACTTTGACAGCCTTCCTGTTCTTCTCTGGGCTACTTTATACCCCAAGTGATATGGCTTCTTGTTTTGTTCTTGTGTTTCTTCCAACATCCTGCAACTGCCTGGTTCAGTTTTTCCTGTTCACTGTTAAAGGTGCCCTCGTGTGAGTCATTCACTTTCTCACTACTCTATGGGACTCTGCCGTAGAGAAAATTTTCCATGTCCACACCATCCAGGACATTAGTCACCAACCACATGTGTCACTTGTGTTCTTGAAATGTGGCTTGTGTGATTTGAGAACTGAACTGACTGAATAGCCACTTATTGCAGAGGCAGCTGGGGAATCAGGCTGCTGGTGTGCCCAATGTCTGTTGGGCTTCAGCAGTGCCGAGCTGCAGCTCAGTGTGCCTGCTAGCCTAGCGATGCTTCTGTGAGGCTGACTCTGATGTGTCAGATGCCTTAGCCAGGCCCTGGCCTTCTTAGCGGCTTCCTTCTTCTGTACCTCTTCTCTCCCCTCACCTTGTACTTTGTCATGATGGAAACAGGAGCCACCACAGTGTTTTAGGTTTTAGGTCACTGTTCTCTGTTTTTCCTATTGAATACTTTGTTTAAAAATTTACATAAGGCTGGATGGTAGTGGTACATGCCTTTAATTTCAGTACTTGGGAGAGGCAGGTGGATCTCTGAGTTTGAGGCCAGCCTCTTCTACAGATCGAGTTCCAGGACAGCCAGGGCTACACAGAGAAAAACCGTGATTGAAAAACCAAACCAAACAAACAAACAAAACAGCATAAGTACACCTACATGTACAGATGCACAAACAACCCTTTGGCATTAGGTACATGTGCGTTAATACTTACCTCCTCTTTTCTGGGTTCTGGTATAAAATGCTGTATCTCATTTACCTTACTACACTGGCCTGTTTTTGGAAATCATTGAAATAATTTCCATAAAATTCAAGTGTACAATTTAGTTTTGTTTTTTGAGCCTGGGTCTTACTCTGTAGCCAGCTGTCCTGGAACTTACTGTATATCCCAGACTGGCCTCTGACTCATGGTGTTTCTTCAGCTTAGCCTCCCAAGTGTTAGGATTACAGAGGGAGTCACCACCTGGATATTTTTTTTTTTTTTTTTTTTTTAAATCATGCCTTGTGTGGCCATCACTACAGTCAACCCTATAGCTGTGACTCCAAAATTCTGCCATGTCCCTGGCTCTGGACAGCCCTTACTCTGCTTGTGCTTCTCCTGGACTACCCTGTTGATGGCCTCATACACTTGATGGCTTTGTAACAGGCTCTTTCCACCAAAAGTTTCTTCAGTGTGGTGGTCTCTCACCTGCCCTCTGCAGCCTTGCTGCCTCCTTCCATGCACCGTTTGACGGCAGCCATTTGTCCTGATTTGCTACTGTCTTTATAAATAAGGATCAGAGGTCATAGTGCCTCACCTAATTTGAGTCACCATCATAACAGAACTTTGGTGGCTGTTCTAAAAGCAGAGGATTCTAAGATGAAGGCATTGACAGATTTGGTCCTTGGTAAAGGCTGGCCTTCTCATGGTAGATGGGGTAAGGGAACTCCTGGAATCTCTTTTCATAGGAGCACTGGTCCTATTTTTGAGGATCCTGCCACCATGACCTCATCTCACTGAAGCCCCTTCCTCTATTGCATCTCTGTGATTTCAACAGGATAGGGCAGGGGCACAACAGGGGGGAAGCCCTTTGCTGAGGCCAGGAAAGGAGTGAGGAGCAGGGCAAAGACCCGATGTGTCTGCCTCTTACATGTTGGCTCTACTCTCCTGTGCCAACTTTCCTCTTTATGTGTAGGAGCCTGATAGTTCCATATAACCTTGGGGTTGCGGTTTGGAGAGCATGGGCCACATCTGGCCTGTTGACTTGTAGTGTTGCTGAGTGACATTCAGCTGTGACATTGAGCAGGTGGCTTTATTTAGAACTGTTTCCTTACTTGAAAAATGAAATTTCAACTGTTGCATTGTGCTTACTCATGTGATGGTTCACATAAAATGTCCTGATTGCCTGCTATTAGAGGGGACAGGGTTGGGGGTGCCAGTCACTTCAGGTTCTTTTAACTCCTTGGTGGCCCTCCCTTTTCAACCCATTCTCAGTGCTGATGTGAGGAAGTTCAGAGCCATACTTGTGATGTACAGTTGTGTGAGTGAAAGTAGAATTATCTCTATAGTACCCGAGCTCTGTAATAAAAGCTCAAAGGCCATGAAGTTGCCTGGGCTAGTACTTTCCAATACGTAGTGGAACTGTGTGTATTAGTAGTTTTAGAGTTTGGTTCCTGTATTGGCTTTATCGCATTATATTTTTGTTTTCTGTTTTAGGCAGCTTTGCCTTCTCTGACAAACCCTCCTTCTCTAAGTCCTATTCGACGGAAAGGGAAGGAGAAAGAACCAGGAGAACAAGCTTCTGCTCCGATGAGTCCCAAGAAAGGTGGTGAGGCCAGTGCAGGTAGGAAGCAGGTTCATGGCCAGGGTGCTGCCTGGGTGCTCCTAAGTGTCTGCATGATAAATTGTCACTTTACTCTGGAGAGAAGTCCTTAAAGCTGGAGGAAACTGCTCTGCTCGGCACTTGGCACTTGAGTGATGTGTATGCCCTTTACAGTGTTTGACACATTGCCCAGTCAGTTAATGGACCCAGAGATCCTGAGGCTGGCTTCAGCCGTTCAGTCAGCAGAGGAGAACGGCTGAAACCACAGCTACGTGAGCCTTGATGTTCTCATGTTCATCGTTTCTTTCGATTCTTTCACTCTCAGGCTCTTAGTATTTTAGTCAGTTCTTCATTACCCTCAGCACACATACTTCAAAGGTTGTTGTATATTCGGTGTGGGTGTTCACACAGGTCCATGGAATCAAGAGATAGAGGCACCTAAAAGATGATTCTGGCCTTTTCCAGCTGCAGGGGGGGTCATCTCTCTGGACTTAACCACTGTAGCTTAGCAAAGGGCCCTTTTCTCTAATTTACACCGTTTAACAAGTTAAACTTTGTACCCCAACATCTCTCATCTAAGTTTTCCAAAGGGACAATGCCAAATGCAAATTCTCAGCCAAAGAATACCTGTGGTGTTCTGGGTTCTTCTTCAACCACATTTGCATAGGCTTTGCACCTTCAGAACTCCCAGACAAGATTCACTTAGAGGGTACTGAGAAACAAAAGGTAGCAATCACAAAAGGCAGATTAAGGCTAGGTGCTAACTCTGGAGTCAAACCAGGTGTGGGTCTGTGGGAATTCTCCCAGCAAAGGTCAGGGGGGGAAAAAAAGACTGGATTATGTCTACTAGACCATTTTGAAAAGTCATCACAGTAATTGCTGTTAAACTTGGAAAGTTTTTTCCTTGGATCTGAAAGTTTAATTTTTTTTTTTTCTTTTTCTAAGCCTCTCGACAATCAGACACCTTAGGACCTGTCACAGCAAGTAAATCTTCTTCATTAGGGAGTTTCTACCATCTCCCTTCCTACCTCAAACTCCATGATGTCCTGAAAGCCACTCATGCTAACTATAAGGTACTGCCCCTGTTTATTTCTGAACATATATCTCCAGTGGGATGCATGTCCATGTACCCACATGCATGCTTACATAGGAAGAAGCCCTGTGACGTAGGACTTAAAGTTTTCTTTCCAAGTTTGTCTTCTAGCTTGGTTTATAGTAACTTAACAAATATGTAGGATTTTTGTATTAGAGAAATGATCTCCTGTGGTCTCTGGGTGTTGTTTGTTTATTGACTTCCCAAGAATACCTTGTATTCAGAGATATTTCTGAAGGACTCAGCACATGATCCTGTTTATAGGTAAGGTTCATCACTGCCATGTCCTGAAGTCACACAGCCAAGCCAAGCAGGTTTCATGTACCCGCTCCCTCTGTGAGCCTCATAATATAGTGCAACTGCCCAACACAAACCAAAATTATAGTCTCAGGGGAGAAAAGCCGGTGTTCACTACAGACCTATAACCTGGTGTCTTCACACAAGTGCCCTTGTCAGTTGGGTGTTTTCAGTGTAGGAGCCCCTTTGTCACATGGCCCCTGATTCAGCTTTGCAGTGGCTTCTGATTGATGGTGTCTGGGTTTACATTGTTTTTTTTTCTTCTTTCTAAGTTTTCTAACAATGAATAATTTGTAGATCTGCCCTTATTGATTTGAAATCCTATCTTTATCAAATGTTAAAATCCCATGATTGTGTAATTTCATTTATGTTTTTGTTACACCAGTTGGTTGTGATGATATTTTGTTTGTGGTATAACAAATAAAGCTTGCCTGAAGATCAGAGTGTGGCACTAAGGCACTAGTTAGCCATAGAGGCCAGGCAGTGGTGGCACACACCTTTAATTCCAGTACTTGGGAGGCAGAGGCAGATGGATCTCTCTGAGTTCAAGGCCACCCTAGGCTACACAAGGTTGATCCAGTCTAAAAGAGAAACAGAGCCAGGCAGTGGTGGCACACACCTTTGATCCCAGCCCTTGAGATCTCATGCCTTTATTCCAGCCCTAGAGAGGTGGAGACAGGAAGTGATATGGCTGGGCAGAGAGAGGAATATAAGGTGGGAGGAGACAGCAGCTCAGCTCCCTTTCATTTGAGGATTCTTAGAGGTAAAAACAGCCCTTCCCCCCATTCTTTCTCTTTTCTTTTCTTCCCCCCCCCCCCCCAGACAGTGTCTCACTATGTTGCCCAGATGTCCTGGAACTCACTATGTAGACCAGGCTGGCCTTGAACTCAGAGATCTGCCTGCCTTTGCCTTCCAAGTGCTGGAATTAAGGGCACACGATCAAAAACAGCATCTTAAGTAAAACACAATTTTTAGTTAAAACAACTTGATAAGGTAAAATTTTAAAAATTGGGGCTGTTACCTTAAATTGCCATATGTAGTATTTGAAAACATGAAAATATATATTTTGTTAACATCAAATTGTTATACTTATATTCCAAGATTATATAACAAATGTAAATTTACATAGTACATAAATTATATTGTGTAGCTGGAGTTTTTTTGGTCCTGCCTGGCCCACGGTCACGACAAACCTCTCACTCGCCAGTTCCATTGCTGCTCAGACCCAACCAAGTAAACACACAGAGACTTATATTGCTTACAAACTGTATGGCCGTGGCAGGCTTCTTGCTATCTAGTTCTTCTATCTTAAATTAACCCATTTCTATTAGTCTATAAGTTGCCACATGGCTCATGGCTTACCAGTACCTTACATCTCGCTTGTCATGGCGGCGTCTGGCAGCGTCTCTCTGACTCAGCCTTCCACTTCCAGAATTCTCTTCTCTGCTTGTGCCGCGTATACTTCCTGCCTGGCTACTGGCCAATCAGCATTTTATTTATACAGAGTGATATCCACAGCAATATTGTATATTGAGTATATAGTATAGCAAATTATATTGTCAGTCTTTGTGAAGAAACAATTTAATTCTAAATTGTATTCCTCAAAAAGAAATAATTTCTAGTTTCCAATTTAAAAAGTATACTTCTAGAGACAGTCTCTTCCTTGTCAGGAGTAAATAATTCAATTTACAAAGTTTTTTGTTGTTGTTGTTTTTGTTTGTTTTTCAAGAAAGGGTTTCTCTGTGTAGTTTTGGTGCCTGTCCTGGAACTCTCTCTGTAGCCCAGGCTGGCCTCAAACTCACAGAAATCTGCCTGCCTCTGCCTCCCAAGTTCTGGGACTAAAGGTGTGCACCACCACTGCCCAGCCCCATTCAGTAGCTGCCAGCCGTGGTGGTGCACACCTTAATCCTATCACTCAGAGGGCAGAGGCCAGCCTGGTCTACAGAGTGAGTTCCAGGACAGCCAGGGCTACACAGAGAAACCCTGTCCCAAGGAAAAAGAAGAAAAAAAGAAAAGAAAGAAAAGAAAAAAAAAAGAAACCACAGGGCTAGTAGAAGATTTTCAGAGCTTGTGGGTGAGCAAGTGGTAGGCCAGTGGAGAATTCCCAGAAGAAGGATTCTCAGCCAAACTTCCTCACAGCCAGTGGAAAGTCTCCAGTACCTTTGAGGGAGCAAGACAGAAGAGAGCTACAGTGAGCTCCCCTTCCTAACTAGGGTGCCCCTCTTAAGTCCCACTGGTTACCTTGTCCTGGTGTTTGCTATGTTGCATGCATGTCCTGGTTGATTGCAGCATGGCCTCCCACCTAGAAAGTCAGACTGTCAAGGCAAGACAGTTGAGGTGAGAAAGAAAGGGCGGAGACGGTGAAACGAAAAGGCTGCCTGAGAGTATGAGAGCCAGGGAGGTTTGCCTGTGGGTGGCTTGCGTGGGTAGTGAGCTCAGATTTCTCATCTCAGTTCTTCAGCACCATATGTTAGATTATTAAAGGCAGCTGTAGAGAGATGGAAGGTGGAAAGAAAGAGGCTTGGTCTGACCTTAGGCAGGACCATGGTGAGGGGGGCACTTTTGTCACCCATGTTTGTGCATGGCCAAAATGCCTATAGAAGAAGATGGGATGTAGCCTCTTATTAGAGCAGAAATGACTTACGTAGTCCTCAGGGGAAGCTGGGAAGTGTAGTCTTTCAGCAGGAAACTGTCAAGACCCCTCTCATTTTCCTGTGCCATGTCTTCCTCCTGCCTTTACCCAGTATTCCCTTTTATCATAAGTGGTTAGGGTCAAGTTCAGTGGGCATTTTTTTTCTGATGTAATGCTTTGTTACTGGTTCTTTGCAGAAGCAGCCGCCCTCATCTGAGTCTGTAGAAATAGGGGAATTGGTATACACTTCGGTTAGAATTTGAATCACTAAGCCTGATTTGACTGCATCTCACCCTGGGATGGTGAGAGTCTAGGTCAGCACTGCAGAAGCATCTCCCCGCAGCAGACGACGTTTGTGTCTTTGTTGTAGATAACCAGCCTTCGGTGGTGCCAGTAACCGTGTGCTCTCTCCTTCCACCTTGCCAAGGTCACCTTAGATCTTCAGAACAGCACCGAAAAGTTTGGGGGCTTCCTGCGCTCTGCCTTGGACGTCCTCTCTCAGATTCTAGAGCTGGCAACACTGCAGGACATTGGAAAGGTTCGTTTCTGATCTCTTTTCCTTGAACCTGGGTCAGAGTACCTCAGATGATACCTAGTCATGTGCTCCAGGAACAGCTACAGCTACAGCAGCTGGGGAGACTTCTGTCCGAGTACTGCAGTGTGTGGAGGGAGTTCTGTTAGGTCTGTTGTTACCAGTGTGTCAGGTCTTATTACCACATTTTTTTCGTTTAAGGATTTTCCTTAAACCTCATTTAGTCTAGTAAATGTTGAAAAAATGTGCTCACAGGATCCTTTTTTCTCCTTTGTCCTTTTTAAATGAAAAGGGACAAAACCAGATTAGCAAGGATGCCAACTGGTCCCATCCATAGCTCAGAAAGTAGCGGATCTGGGCTCATGTTCTGTAGTTTTGAGTATAGTGATCTTTCTCCACAGCCCATATGCTCACACATAGATCCTGCCATTGCTAAAGCTTTTGCTTGATCTCTACCAGCACATCTCACTTCTATTACACTCCACGGTGAGTTAAACAGCCAGCTTCAATGTAATCTTCGAGTGAAATGCAGTGTGGTCATCTCAGGCCCTGCCAACCCCAGATTAGAATCCATTCCTTATATGAAACGGTATCGAAGTTTGAAAGTCTACTCACATCTGCGTATAAGACTAAATTATCTTGAAATGACTTGCAACACCATGTATGTAGTTGTTATACTGTATTGTTTAGGGAATGGTGATAAGGAAAGAAGCCTGCAGAAGTCAGATAGGGACACTCTGAATCCTGCTTTTCTTCCCCACTCGTTTTTGTCTTTGACCCATTCATTTAGGCAACACACTATTTTACAATTTTCTCTCTTCATTGCCTACAGCAGCACCTGAACCTAGTAACATTCAGTGAACATTTGTTCAATGAACAGATGTTCTTCTCAAGAATCAGTTTCAAAGTTAGTTATGGATTTCACACCTGGTAAGTTATATAGTGGTACATACCTGTAGTCCCACCAGTGGCAGGAGTTCAAAGACCACCCATATCAAAAACAAATGAACAAGGAGATTGATTTGAGTGTCTCATATACTTTATAGCCTTGCTCCTAGTATGAGTAGCCCCTGTCATAATTCCATGACATTGACAAAAACTTTCATTTTTCCACTGTCAAGTAGATCTTGTTTCCACGCTGATTTTTATACATAGCCGAAATGTATTATGTGTGAGTTTTGCTTGTATTGTGTATAATACACATTTCCCCCACATAGCTCCTTACTGGTCTGTGTTGTATTTCCTCTGACTTCTAAGCGTTCATGCTAGTTTTGAGTGATTTTATTATGATGTGCCTTGATGTGGTTTTCCCTTCAGCTCTGTTTCTTATACCTTGGATTTGTTGAGTTTCTTGAATCTGGGGCTTTGTAGTTTTCAACAGTTTAGAAAAGTTGGGGCTATTTCCTTAAATATTTTTGTACCCTTTCCCTCACCCTGTCTCTTAAGAGTCACTTAATTACCTTCTAAAAACCCATATTTGGTTGCTTAAAATTACCCTTAGCTTACTATTACTCTTTTCAGGATTTGGGTTTTATTTTTCTAGATTCATTTTTGTCGTTTTTAATTATGTGTCTGTGTGTGTGCCTGTATGTATGTCATGTGAGTGCAGGTTGGCAGTTGGCAGAATTCAGAAGAGGGCACCAGAGCCCCTGAAGCTGGAGTTGTAGGTGCTTGTGAGCCACCTAATGTGGGTACTGGGAGCCCAGCTCAGGTCCTCTGCAAGACAGCATCTGCTCTTAACTGTCTTTCCAGCCCCTCTTTCTCAGGTGGTTTTTAATTACTCCATCTATTTTTCCTTTTATAGTTTATGTTACAGTCTTCAGGTCCTCTAGGCTTTTCTTTGCCCACATCTGCTTTACTGTAAAATCCCATCCATTGTATCTTTCATCATTAATACTATAGTCTTTATCACTAGAAGTTTGATTTATATCTCTTTAAATCCCCTGTCTTTATTTAACCCCAAAAATTATTTATTATGCGTGTGTGTGTGTGTGTGTGTGTGTGTGTGTGTGTGTGTGTGTGTAGACCAGAGGAGTGTTGGAAGTCCTCCTCTATTTCCACCTATTTCTTTGAGGGTGAGTCTTTCCCTAAATTGGATACTTCATTTTTTCTGCTGTGCTGGGAGCCAGCAAGTCTAGCAGTCTTATCTCTTCCCTCCTTGGAGTTAGGGTTATAGGTGTGCATAGGTTACCCCGCTTGTTATGTGGGTGCTGGGATCTGAATTCTGGCCTAGTGTCCAGTGTCTTAGAACTGTGGTGTCAAAGCTGAAATCTTTAAAATACAGTTTTGGTCATTTCAGGCAGGGAGGGTAATGCAGAAATGGAAATCTCTCAATATTACATTGTGATGTCTTTGGTAGTGACCTGGTTCCTTACAACTCTGGAGCTCCTAGTAGGCCAGGGCTTGCATTCTTTCTCTAGATTTGTAGCACCTAGTATCATTTCTACAGTGCACTGCGTATTCCATGTAGGCAGCAGTGAAGCTCATTGGCAGTGGCTCTCACAGTGCCTTAAGCTTTCTGTTCAGCTGATTACATTCAGGGCGCCACAAAGCAGGGCTTTTGACTCCTTTGTACATTTCTCAGTGCCTGCCCTGAAAGCAGGGATGGATGTGATACTTGATTAATCATTGAATGATTGAGTGACAGATTCAGTGGATAAATGTACAAGAAAGCAATTTTCATATAATTGTAGATACAAGAGTTCTTGTGACTCTGTTAAGACGACTGATTGAAAATATTCTGATTGTCTCTGACATTTATACAGTTTATATGGAGATTGTCTTATTCCCAATTGGCAATGATAATGGATCACCTGTGAGTCACTTAATGTACTCTCCTTTCAGTGTGTTGAAGAGGTCCTTGGATATCTGAAATCCTGCTTTAGTCGAGAACCAATGATGGCAACTGTCTGTGTTCAGCAGGTGAGTGTCATTTCCTATCCTTTGGGATTTCAGCTAACTCCACCAGGCCAAGCAACAAAACTTACTTTCTTTGTAGAAGCTGGTGCTCATGGTGTGGTATTAGGAAGGGTTGGGTGTCCCTCACTGTCACTCTTGCTTGCTCTGTCACTGGGATGGTGCGGGGCCAGCGGGCATCAACAGCAGCACTGGTCCTCACTGCTTTGCCTCTGTTGGCCACCCCGTCCCAGTGGACCTGCATCTAAGTGGACCTGTATCTAAAATGCTAGTTTCACTTAGAACTACAGACTCCCAGGTGCTTGGCACCACACGGTGGGAATCTTCTGAGGTACTAACTCATAGGGATCCACAACAAAACCTTCTGTCATATATTCCTGCACGATTTGCTGCTGGGAAAGAGAGTCTTAAAGGGTGTTTACTTTTGTTTTCCCTTCTTTTATTAGTGGTACTGAGGGTTGAACCTGGCTTTGTATATTCCAGGAAAGTACTCTATCACTGAGACTTTTTAAATTTTGAAACATGATCTCACTAAGCTGCCCAGGCTCACCTGGAACTTGCAACTTGCCCATTTCTGTCGTGTCCATCCTAACCCCTGTCTACCAGCTGGGATTACAGGCAGGCTTGTGATGTTCATCTATGTTAAGGGAAATACTGATGCTTCAATTCTTTCATTCTAGCTATTGAAGACTCTCTTTGGGACAAACTTGGCCTCACAATTTGATGGCTTATCTTCCAACCCCAGCAAGTCTCAGGGCCGAGCACAGCGCCTTGGCTCTTCCAGTGTGAGGCCAGGCTTATATCACTACTGCTTCATGGCACCGTACACGCACTTCACGCAGGCCTTGGCCGATGCCAGCCTGAGGAACATGGTGCAGGCGGAACAGGAGCATGATGCCTCAGGGTAATAGTTGTGGTGCAAATCTGTCATTGATGATGCAGAGATGAATAACGTATAACCCTGCCTTGAAATCCACTGGTTGAGCTATGGTATAGTCTGCCATCCAGAAGTAGCAGGCTCGAGAGGAGAAACCCAAGTTGGCTGCCTGTGACGCATGATTTCTAACTTCCAAATCCTGCCCCAGTGTAGAAGTGGTGCACTCCGTGTCCTCACCTATTGAAAGCACTTGGTACTTGCTAGTGCTCACGAATGCCATTCTTTAAAGGTGACATGTGTCAGTGGTGCTTCTTTGTTCTATGACGCAAAAGACCCCCTTCAAAATGGCACAGTGGTGCTAGTGTTTAGAGGTATTAAAGGGCACAGAAAAGTTTGGAGTGTGTTACTTTGGATTTCTACATGATTTATGTTGATCTTTTTGATGCCGGGAATATGGAAGTCCCTCCCTCCTTCCCTCCCTCCTTCTTTCAGGGCTTCATATGCCAGGCATGTACTTTACCACTGAGCTACTTTATATCCCTAATTTGAGGTGCTATTCTGTGTAGTAATGGTAGTAGAATCCTTACTTTCCTTTTTATGATGAACAGACAATGTTGGAATCAAGGAAAATACTTCTGTTCTGGGCTTTATCTTGACGCTTATGTATGTGCCCATAGCTCCTGTTTTGCTGTCTTTTCAAACATTTTATGAGATTGGTCTCCATCTATGTTTCTTAGGCTGATGTTGAACTGATGGACTCCATCAGTCTTCCCCCTAAGAAAACCAAGTGATATATGTAAATTACCTATCTTCCAGACAGCTCTCACCTTTCTCTCAAGCCCTCTTAGACAGTGGGTTGGGGAGTGGGTTTCCTGTAGCAGCAAACATGGGCTTGCATAACTTCTTCAGGTACAGCATAGGTACTTCATGCCTGCACACTCAGATGTGTACTGTTACCCCAAGCATGTGCTGCCCCTTGTACCCAGTGGCCTTTCTGAGTCTCATTTTGACATGTTCTGATTTTTTTAACATGAAGTTGAGCTGATGTATGGCTGAATACAGAGGAGATTATTAAAAGGTATTTGTTGTTTCTGCTTTTGGCCATTTGGCAGGTGGTTTGATGTACTCCAGAAGGTGTCTGCCCAACTGAAGACGAACCTCACAAATGTCACAAAGAACCGTGCAGATAAGGTGAATGGAGCTGCAGCTAGAGATGGCATGTCGGCCATGCCACAGGGATGCAATTGGAGCTCAGCACTTTCTAGATGGGTTGCTAGAAGCTTCTAATTGCAACTGTGGTTTCTTTCACTTTTTTTCCCTATAGAATGCTATTCACAATCACATTAGGTTATTTGAGCCCCTTGTTATAAAAGCGTTGAAGCAGTACACCACGACGACATCTGTACAGTTGCAGAAGCAGGTTTTGGATTTGCTGGCACAGCTGGTTCAGCTACGGGTCAATTACTGTCTGCTGGATTCGGATCAGGTTCGTCTCTCTGCCTGGTATTACCATACCTATTCCTAACTGAATACAAATTTACAAATTACCCTGGAAAGATACTGTCCCAAGTCTGTACCACACTCCAGTGGGGTTAGGCTTTAGAATCTCTAAATTTTCCACATCTGTATACCTACTCACAACTCCAAAATAAGTTTTTTTTTAATTGTAAGATATAATTTAAGATTTATTCTGGTGGGACGGGGCATTTATGCAAACTTCAGACTTCTTAAAAACTTGTGATCTTCAGCCAGCAGTGGTGGTGGGTGGTCGTGGTGGTGGTGGTGGTGGTGGTGGTGGTGGTGGTGGTGGTGGTGGTAGTGGTGCATGCCTTAAATCCCACCACTTGTGAGGCAGAGGCAGAAGGATCTCTAAGTTCAAGGCCAGCCTGGTCTACAGAGTGAGTTCAAAGACAGCCAGGCCTACGTAGAGAAACCCTGTCTCAATAGACCAAAAATAAACAAACAAATAAAAAAAGCAGGTAATCATTTTGATCAGAGAAGCTTCTTTTTTCAGTGAGTAGTAGTCAATAAGTGGTTGTTGGGTACTCAGACCTAAACGGGACATGTATATCAAGCCTCCTCTCCCCTGTACAGCTCAGGGAATACTGCAGAATGGAAGTGTGGAAAAATGTTAGAGCTGGAGGATTAGGAGGAGCACTGGATTGCTGTCTCCTAGACAGGGCAGAACTGTTGCAATCACAAATTCAAAGCAGTTGTGGTCACCTGCACAAGATCAAACAGTCAACATCCCAGCATGGCTGAAGTCTATTGGCGTTGATGGTTGCTGGGGGAGGGGTTGTCATTATTTCTTTGTGGTTAGACAACACTATTTGGACTCAATGGATTATTTAAAAAAAAACAATAAAACATTAAGCTATCACTTATGGCCAATAATTTCAAGCACTGATGAAATTATTATGAAGTTATGAGGCCCAAAACTGAAGGCCTCACTCCTACATCATAAAGGGTTGTGAAACTTGGATCTGAACCCCTTTCTTCAAACTCACTTTGCCTTTCTCATGCAATTCTTGTGATCATAAGATTTCACTAGTCATGGTTTTGTGGGTTGGTTTGTTTGTTTTTTCCCCCCCCTGTATAGTAGTCTTGGCTTTTGGCTGTCCTGGAACTAACTCACTTTTTAGACCAGGCTGGCCTGCCTCTGCTTCCCAAGTGCTGGGATTAAAAAGGTGTATATCACTATGCCTTGCCCACTTGCCAGGTGTTTAGAATACAAATTCTCTTCAGAGAAATCTTATGTCCATGCCTTCTCCAAGAAGAAATTATCTTTAGATTGTTAAAAGTTGACCATCATTTTTGTGTTGTGATCTGTGTGAGTTATAAGGTTATGCCAGTTGGGGAGACTCCTTGGCCCTCATAGGCTCATGGTCATATTACAATGCAAAATGCATTTAGTTCAACTTCAAAAGCCCCCATAGTTTTACAGTCTCAACACTGTTTAAAAATCCAAAGTCCCGTGATTAAAGGCAATTTCTTAATTCTACCGCCCTTTGGTTTGTAAAATCAAAAGCAAATTATATACTTCTAATCTACAATGATGTAGAATATACATTTCCATTCCAAAATATAGGAATGGGGACACAGTGAGGAAATACTGGCCCAAAGTAAGACCAGAACCCAGCAGGGCAAACATCAAAACCTATAGCTCCATGTCCTCTGTCTGTCCTTTAGTTTTTAAGGGCTTAGATGACTCAGCCCCTTGAGCTTTGCTGCTACAGCATCTCTCTCTCTCTCTCTCTCTCTCTCTCTCTCTCTCTCTCTCTCTCTCTCTCTCTCTCTCTCTGATTGCTTTCACTCCCTGTATGTAGTTTTTTGCAGATTGCTCAGGCTTTGACTTCTTTAACATCTTGGTGTCTTCATCACAATCCAGGCTTTAACTTTCACAGCTTCATGCAATGGCTTCTTGGAGCCTTCTTGCAAAGACTCCTCTGCCTCATCTTGCCTGGCCTTGACAGCTCTCTGAAACCACAGGTCAATCGATGATCCTCTCACTGTTGCATTTTTCATACCCCTAAAGCCAGTTCTACATGAAAAACTCTTACCAGGTTTAGCCAACAGCTTGTTAAGGACTTTCGCCCCTTTGACCACACTATCAACAGCTTTCTTGTTTGAAGCAGTTGCTTTCTAAGAGCAAACAACCCCTTAGGCATTCTCCTCTCATAAGTTAGAAACTTAGTTGGGTGTGGTGTTTCCCTTAGGGCACCTTCCCATTGTTACAATGCAGATCAGGAAGCTTTTCCCTAATGGCACTAATCTCTCTAGCAATTATAGCCTCTCTTTCAGCACACATCTGGGGGGGGGGGGGCAATGTTAAGTTTGCTAGTGCTTTTTCTCTCCAAACTGTACATTTTTTATTTCTTTCTGCCCCAGTTGTTCTTTTTCACTGTAGATCTGCATAAGAGTTATCAGTAATAACCAGTCCATAGACTCAATGAAATTTCCTCCATCAAAGAAGTTAGTCCATTACTTTTTGTTTAGCCTCGAGCAACTTCTTAGAACATGAGCAAAAAGCAACCAGTTTCTTTGCTAAAATATCACAGGGATGGCCTCTAGTCCATTTGGTAATAGAGACCAGGTTGAAACCTCAAGAGCCAGGCATTATTCTTAGCACTCTACATTATTCTTGACACTGCCTCCTAGGCTTCTACTTACAGTGTATAACTACTTTCCTATTCCAAAGTTCCAAAGTCTTTTCACAATGCTCCAAAAAACAACAGTGAGGTTTTTTACAAGACCTCACTCTTGTAGGAAGTTCTGAATTAGTTACTTTTTACTGCTTTAATATAAAATACAGTACCAAAAGAAACATATAGAAGGAAACTTATTTTGCTTTATGGTTCCAGAGGAATTAGAGTCCATTATGGGGACTGGAGAGATGGCTTAGCAGTTAAGGGCACTTGATGCTCTTCTAGAAGATCCAGATTTGATTTCCTAGCATCCACATGGCAACTCACAACCCTGGGTAACTCCAGTTCTAGGAAATCTGACACCTTCTTCTGGCTTCTATAGGCAAGACATTAACACATAAAGTCCAAAATAAAAAAAGTCCATCACAGCAGGGAGGCATGGCCACAGACATCTGGAGCAGGAAGTTGAAAGCTCACCTCTCCATCCACATTCAGGAAGCAAAGAGAATGAACCAGAAGTAGGGTGACAAATACTTTGTTCAGCAAGATTTTGCCTCCCAAGCACTATCAGCAGGGGACCATTTAAACCTGAACCTGTGAAGGAAATTTCCTATTCAAACCATCATAGTGTGTTTCCTTCATTTCCATACCCAGACAACCTAGTCTACAGTTGTGGGTCATGGACTGTAGAGGAAACAGGCTTGGGGTTGTACCTGGAGGATGGATTGTAGCCTCCAGAACACTGATGGATGCATCTTGGATAGAACACCTATAACACCTATAAGTCTACCCCTCTTCTCACTTTCCTACTTCTACTCAGCAAAGGTAAAAATTGTGATCTCTATTTGGGTCATCCGTCATCGACAGAAAAGTTAACCCACCTGTGGATATGTTAGGTAGACTTGGCTCTCTTACCAGGTAGTCATTTCTGTAGTCATTCAATTCTATCCAGTGTTTCCTCTAAAACAGAAAGGTAAGTTTTTTCTTCCTAAAATTGCTGCCTGTTATTTAACATTGAAAATGCTCAGGACTTCCAGATTCTTGTGTGCTGTGCCCATGTCTGTATGTATACCCTTCACTCTGGGCCTCTGAGCCTCACACCAGCAAAGCTTTTTCACCAACCACTGGGGTTTTTTGTTTGTTTGTTTGTTTGTTTGTTTTTACCATGAGCACTCTGGCCTCCTTGTTTGTTCCGGTGACTTTCATCAGTGGATCTTGTAGAGGGATAAATGCAGAAAACTGAGGCACAAACTCAGTTCAGATACTGATTCCCCAAGCATCTGCTGAATGTCTGTGCATGTCCCAGATCTGCAAAGCAATGGGTATAAGTTCTGTAGTTCATCTGTGGGAGCATCTGCCAGGGAGATGAAATCTCACAGAAAGTGAGAGTGAAATAGACTCTTCCACCTGGGTGCTGTCTCTGTTCTTAGTGTTGGCCTTTCCTCCTGGCTCCTTTAGTGTATGTCACAGACAGCATCTAGTCATTCTGCACTGCAGGACTCATGCTGTGGGCTCACCACTCTCTGGACACAGAGTCTTCCAGATGTGATTATGAGTAATAGCTGGTGGTACCTGGAATTTATTACTTATTTTCCCAGTGAGGACTCATATCTGTATGTAGTCACTTTGTTTGTGAGACAGACAGAGTCCTACCATGTAGCCCAGGCTGACCTAAAACTTCCATCTGCTGGCCTTAGTTCCCCTTGTGCTGGGATTACAGGCCTGTACCAACCTGTCTGCCTTGGCCTGTTCCTGAAGGCATGTCTGGAGGTACTCTGCAGTTACCTGACTTCAGAGTAGCTTTGAGAACATTATTATAAACAAGCTAATCTGCTGTGTATGTGCTTGTGAATAGTTCACAGATCAGTAGAAGAAAAGATACCTGGCTTTTACATTGTAAGCCTGTGACTGATGGCAGCTTTTTTTTTCCCCTGATGTAGGTGTTCATCGGCTTTGTCCTGAAGCAGTTTGAGTACATTGAAGTGGGCCAGTTCAGGTACTAATGTTTAGTTACTTCAGTTGTCCTTGTTATGTAACACATGTAATCGTAGCTCCTTAGAGTGACAGGTGCTTCAAGTGCTGCTGGTGTCCAGTGAGTCTGATTTACGTGCTTTCTTCTTCTACTCTTCTGAACACTTGCTGAAAACCCTTCTCAAGACTGGCTTAGAAACAGTTGTACTTAGATCAGTAGTGTGTTTTCATTTCACATTCGGAGTGTACGATGATGGTGACAGGTCACTAAATGACATCTTACGTAGTGGAACCCTGTTCCCTAACGTTAGAAGAAGCAATTTTAGGTCATAGTGTAGTAAAGGGAGTGATGGTGAACTTTAGTTACATTCACTGCAGTTTTCCTTGCTAGACATTAAAGCTTTACTAATCTAGCAGTACATACAACGGATTTGTAATTTTTGAAAATTACAGTTCTTAATAAGTAGTTTGTAAAGCACAGCATTGGAGAGTGTTGTAAGAGTCCCCGGGACCTAGAGACCCAGGTCTTGTTCTGATTATGACACCCTGACTCTGTAGTTTGACCAGGGGAACATTTTCTCCTCGGTGTCTGAACTTTAAGAGAGGAAAGGAAAATGAAGTGCTAGGATGATCTTCCCTGCTGGCATCTGGTGCTTAAGGTGCCTCTCCCCTGCTGCAGCCTCACTGTGGTCCTAACTAACCATCAGACTGTCCTGTGGGCAGAGGCAGGAAGCCCACTGGTGTGGCTGGGGTTAAACGAGGTTGCAGAGTCTTAGTACTTTCTCCTGAGGTTGAATCTTGACTTACATTATGATGTGTATGCAGATCACTTATCTTAGTTTTTAAAAAGAAATGTCTAAATGGGTGTTTTTGTTTCTAGGGAATCAGAGGCAATTATTCCAAATATATTTTTCTTCCTGGTATTACTGTCTTATGAGCGCTACCATTCAAAACAGATCATTGGAATTCCTAAAATCATCCAGCTGTGTGATGGCATCATGGCCAGTGGAAGGAAGGCTGTTACACATGGTAATGGGATACATGTTTACTTGTTGTCCTCAGTCTCACCTCCACCCTCTTTGAACTGAATGACAACTCTGCACTGCATGTGCTGGATGTGGACATGTGTGGGGGCTTGTGCATGCACACAGAGATGTTCGAGAAGGAGAAGAGCACATTGCTTACTCACAGAATTTATAAACTACTTGGGGGAGATAAAAAATAGTGAAATATATAAAAAATAGTGACATGATTAAAATTTAGATAGATTCTGATAAATGTCTCTGTTTATGAAGTAAAATTTTAATTTGTTATTTGTATTTGCTTTGTTCTTTTTCAGAGAGAAGGCATAGGCCTCACGTGCAAAGCACTTTACTCTGATCACACCCCTAGACTCATAAAAATTTCAAATCTAGCTTGTCATAAATCAAATTTTGAATTTTTTTTTTTTTTTGGATACAAGTTCTCATATCTCATGCCAACTTGAACTCACTGTGAAACCAAGAATGACCTAGAACTCCTAATACTCCTCCTCCCTCCTGAGTGCTAGGATTGCAGGCATGATTAATCATTCCCTGTTGTAAGATGCAGGGATTGAACCTAGGGCTTTGTGCATGCTACTCAAAGCGTTCTACAATTGACCTGCATTCTCAGCTCAGATTCTGATTTCTGTCTTTTTTTGGGGGGGGGGGGGGAGGGGGTGGTTTTGTTTTTTGTTTTTTTGAGACTGTTTCTCTATGTAACAGCCCTGGCTGTCCTGGAACTCACTCTGTAGAACAGGCTGGCCTTGAACTCACAAAGATGTGCCTGCCTCTACCTCCTAAGTGCTGGGATTAAAGTGTATGTCACCAAACCCAGCTATAAATTCTGATTCCTTTTCTGATGGTTTTGGTGTTGTAATTGGACATTTCCATGGGGTTTTCTGTTTTGCCACCTTATATTTTGGAAGAGAGGTTATTCAATGTTTAATAAACCACACTTTGAACTCTATATCCATCTATATTTTGTAAGCATGCTACATGTAAGTAAAAGGCTAAGGAATTAGAACTGTGGGGAAACTAAAGTTCTCTTTGCACTTAACCCCTGCACTTCCTCAGATTGATGCCATGGCTGCCTGATTATTTTGTTGACCCTAAAATAAGAACCATAGCTAATGGTTAGCCACTCAGCTTTCTCTCTTTAGCTATAAAAGGAGATGTGGTGTGTATTTTAAGAATGTTCTGTATCGATACATGATGATGCATGCCTCTGTTAATGGCACTCTTGAGTTGCAGGAGGACCATGAGTTGCAGCCAGCTTGGGCTGTTCAGCTGGTCCCTGTCTTGTACATTAGCAGCAGTGACCAAAAAGAATGTGTCATGTTTCTTTGACCTTTTAATTCCAGTCTTCCAGCCTTTCCCTGTTGAATTCACCCTACTCCTTTGCCAAGAGTTTAGAGCAGTGGTTCTCAACCTTCCTAATGTTGCAGCCCTTTAATACAGTTCCTCATATTGTGGTGACCCCAATCATAAATCTATTTTAGTTACTACTTCAAAATGGTAATTTTGCTGCTGTTATGAATCATAATGTAATTATCTGATATGCAGGATATCTGACAGGCAACCCCTGTGAAAGGGTCATTCAAGCCCCCCTCCCAAAGGGTTTGAGAACTGCTGGTCTAGAAGCTTTTGACCTTTGGTATGGATGCATCCTAAGAGCTTTGCAGACCCTGCAAGGGAGAATGGCACTGCCATAGAGAAGAAGCTCTTCTATTACCTCTACAGGGGAGCATAGCAGAGGCATTGATAGGCCCTCTTCAATCTTCATAAGCTATCAGCTTATGCTCCATCAGAGCATAGATTATGAAATGCTTAGCAATTGGTGAATGATTTAGTTGAAAATGCAAATGTCAAATACACAGATCTGAAGCAGGAGAGATGACTTAGAGGTTAAGAGCACTGGCTGCTCTTCCAAAGAACTTGGGTTCAGTTCCAAGCACTCACATGGTGGCTTACAATGTCCAGTTCCAGGGGATCAGACACCTTTTTTTGGCTTCTGAGGACACTCTGTGTGTGTGTGTGTGTGTGTGTGTGTGTGTGTGTGTGTGTGTGTATGGTGAATAGACATACATGTAGGCAAAACACTTATATACATAAAAAAAATACTGAAGTAAAAATTAGGGGCTGGAGAGATGGCTCAGCGGTTAAGAGCACTGGCTGCTCTTGGGATCAATTCCAAGTACCTACATAGTGGCTCACAACCTTCTGTAACTCCAGTTCCAGGAGATAAGAAACTTTGTTCTGGCTTCTGAGTGCACTGAATACATGTGGTACACAAACATACATCCAAGTAAAACACCCATACACATAAAATAAAAATACATTTAAAAAAAATACATGGACCTAAGGTTTCCTGGACTCAGTCATTGGACTGAGAATTAGTGTCAGTCAGCCATTTTACTTCATGCTAGGATGCTTGGTTATCTGGAGGAAATTTAGCAAGCAAGTAAAAGCGAGGATGTTGGGTAGCACCGAGGGTCAGGATATGTATGTATTTTTACCACAGACCACCAGAGTGTGGGTATGTGTGTACACATGTGAGGATCAGAGTGTATATTTGCACATCTATGTGTACATTTGTATTCATATCGCTAAGTATTTGTGCATATGTCACTGAGAGTCAGGGTGTTTGTGTTACCAAAATTCAGTATATATAATATATGTGTGTCAGCAGGTATCAGTGTGCTGTGTGCCAAATAAAGCCATTTCTTTTATCTATGTGATACTGTTAAAACAATTAATTTAGTTTGACTCCTATTTTGGGCCAAGATAAATAAGACCTGAAGAAAATCTTGATCTAATGAGTCAGTTTTTAACTTAAATATTATAATAAATAATCTAATACTGTGACTTAATAAATGTATTCAGTAGCCATGATATTTATCATCTTTTTAAGTAAATCAGGTAGATTATGCATAAAGTAGGGAGGTTACTATTTTCATTATTTGGAATGTTCTCTTATTTTCAAATTGACTTCGATTTCAGTCACTTTTTGTCAGAAGTGACACTGCATTTGATAAAAAACCTATGTTTTCTGTGGTTATTAGAAGCCTTCACAAGCTGTCAGTCATTGTTGAGAGGAAGAACTTTGGCCTCTTACGGTGGCATGGTGATGATTTCAAATACACTTTACCAATCCTAATCAGCCCCTTCTGTAAGCCAAGTACCAGCTAAGGGTTCCTTTAGTTCTTAGAAGTACTTTGACAGTCTTGATAGTTGTCTCCCAAGTGTCATGTCTGTATGTGGCCTTATTTGTTCACTCTTGTGCCCACAGCCATACCTGCTCTGCAGCCCATTGTCCATGACCTCTTTGTGTTAAGAGGAACAAACAAAGCTGATGCGGGGAAGGAGCTTGAAACCCAGAAGGAGGTGGTGGTGTCGATGCTCTTAAGACTCATCCAGTACCATCAGGTAGGGGAAGGTACAGTGATAGGCACATCATCAGCATGGATAGGCGTGCCGTAGCCGTGAGGTCCTGGGTGTGGTGAACAGGAGCAGTGAAGCACTGCCTAAAGAGATGGCAGTGAAAGGAGACAATGCACTAGGTTTAGAGCTGGCACAGGCTCTAACATGGTTCAAGCATTGATTAATTGACAGTGTTGATCTAAACCATTGACTTCTTAAAAACACCAGAAATTTTAGATCTGAAATAAAGTAAATGGGTATTTACTTCTATCTTGAATCAGTCACATTCTTTTCATTTGTACTAATTTCTAGTTTTGTTTCCCTGAAGCTGGAACATGGATTTTAAATGCTTTCAGGCAGCCCATGTATGAAAATCTAGTTTTCTTAATTTTTGTCCCTTTTAAACTTGTACTTTTGCCTGTCCCTCTCTTATTTTGTTAGTGCCTTTCAGCTGCCTGTCTCTGAATCTTCATAAACCACAAGCCTTTCTCATAGAAACAGCACTTTCTTTGTTACATTTATGTTTTGATCAATCTTTGTAATATTTAATTAAATATTTAATGCTTAGTTAAGTCACATGACTACAATAAAAAATACAAGAGGCATAAAGTGTTTGAGAGTAAGCAGATGACCTTGGCAAGCATGGCAGGGCTGGTAGTGCCTTGGGGAAGAGTATACCACTTGTACATGTTCAGCAGGGTCTCAGCATACCTCATGGAGATCCTTGAATGCCCATGAAATAAAGGGGAGATGAGGTTCTTGTATAGCATAAGCACTGCTTCTGGACCTTGAAGATAAGCAGCTTTGGGGATGCAGTAGTTGGGTTAGGCTTTATGTTGCCCTGAGGTGGTACACATCTTTTATAGCAGTCACATTTTATAACTCGGTTTAGCAGAATCTTTTCTGTAACCCACAAACTAGACAGCATTGCAACTTTGTGGGTTTCCTGGCCTATTGTAGCATGAAAGTGGATCCAGGCAGTGTGTATACAGATGGTATGGCTGGCTGTGTTCCAGTAAGACTTTATCTACAAAACGGGCGGCGGGCCAGGTGCCTCTGTTACAAACCTTTTCCAGGTCACAGATACATCTATTAGAATGACCAGAATGACCACCAATAAACTCATGCTCAGCTTTGTAGGACTCTTGTGAGGGCCATTCGAAATAGATTGCCTTTGCAAAGAGCACTGAGGTGAATTTAAAGTACATAGGGATTAAGGTAAGTTTGATTTTCACTTGATCCCTTCTTTGTTCATGAAATGTTATGATGCTGTAGAAATAATACTGATCATGAGTCTTTCTGAGCCCAGCATGGCTCACCTTGGAGCTTACTGCATCTCTTCTTGTGGGTATTTTTTTGTCTACTTCACATTCACATGTCACAGGGTAAAGATCATGTGACTTTCTTGGTCTTCACTGGGGATTATATCTCTTTGAACCCTAGAGTTGCCCAGCTAGCTGGGACCAGTGTGGGACATGGGAAGGTAGAGGGCCCTGGGCCAGGAAGTACTCTGACCCTCCTCAAACATTCTTGCAGGTACTGGAGATGTTCATCCTTGTCTTGCAGCAGTGCCACAAGGAGAATGAGGACAAGTGGAAACGGCTGTCTCGGCAGGTTGCAGACATCATCCTGCCCATGTTAGCCAAGCAGCAGGTTTGTCTCCATGCCCTGGTTGCCATCCTGTAGTGTGACTTGTTCAGAATGGACTGAGATGCTTATGAAGATTGCTTGTGATCATTATATCCTGACAGGTTCTTGCTTTGAAAACTGTCCTTATTGCTGGTCATGGGGCAGGTGGCTTCTTTTATTCCCATTACCCTTTGAGGTTGAAATTACCTTCTCACTTTTTAAGTCGGGGAACTAAGGGTCAGAGAGGTTATTGAGGTTTTTCCATCTTCACAGAGCTTGAGGGTGTGGAGCCTGCAGTTGATTGGCCCAGTTCTGACTTAAAAACTGAGTCTTTTCTTACTGTATTATTTTGACTCCTTTATTCTAGTCAGTCAGATATTTCATTTGATCTTTAGCTTTCTTTATGATTTTTTATTTGTTTGTTTTTCTTATTGATTACAAAGTAACCTAGTAGTTATTCATCACTTACTCAGAAATTCTGTAATCAGGTGACATTACTAGTTAATTCAGAAAATGCAGTGGTCTGGCTGTTCTGCATCTTGTGGAAACAATCAGCCCTGGCTCCTGGACCATGTGGGCCTCAAAGCACAGACATCTGTGTGGCTTTCACATAGCACCATTACAATAGAAGATAGAGTATAGACAGTCCTATCAGAAAGGCCAAGCAGCCGCCAGATGAAGCTCTGGCCATGCTTTGAATGAAACCCCCCGTCATGTGGCAAGGCACTGCTTTTGAAATAGGTTCTGTAGAAAGCGCAAAATGGCCATGGTTCTCCTTATTTCATAAACGCTTGTGGGTATATAGTAGTTACTGTCTTCATATGCTAGGCTGATAGAAAATTAGGGACTGATAGAAAATACTTCAGTGAACAAAATGCATTGAAAAGCAGTGCTCTCCCACCTTAGAGTGAAGCTTTCATTGAGACAGAATAATAATAACGCAGATAACAAAGGAATACATTATTGAAGCGTATAAAATATCAGAGGATAGTAGTTATCTGTGGCAAAGCGGGGTTAGTGTCAGGGTAGGAGGATGCATTCATTGTTTAGTCACTGACAAAAAAAGAAAGGCTTGCATAAGAGGTGGCATCTGAGTAAGTGTGAAGGAAGGAACAGGGTGATTCTGACAGGTACCTTCAAGAGAGTGCTTCAGGTAGAGCAGAGAGCAATACAGAGTTGCTGAGATTGTAGCATTCCAAGTGGATACAAGAAGCTACTCACAGGAAAAGGAAGGGTGGGAGGGCTGGAGTGGAGACAGTGTCCTGAAGCTTTACTGGAGTTATTGCTGAAAGTAGAGTGCAGCTGACAGACTGCCCTAAAAATAGGGTTGCTGCTGAAAGTCATGCTTTTAACTGAGAGGACATGATAGGGATGGTGATTGTGTGCCCTTGAGGTGCAGGAATGATGTGTGTGAAGTTGGCATTTCCATTGGGTTGCACAGACATGTCTGTGGTGCTTAATTCCACAGATGCACATTGATTCTCATGAAGCCCTTGGAGTGTTAAATACCTTGTTTGAGATTTTGGCTCCTTCCTCCCTGCGTCCTGTAGACATGCTTTTGCGGAGTCTGTTCATCACTCCAAGCACAATGGTGAGTCTCACCAGACACTGCTAATGCATTGGAGGGCAGGTTTCAGCCCAGATCTGCCACAGCTGGAACTTAAGAATTGGCATTTTTCCAGTTCTCCAACTGAGCCTGATCCTGCTTCCAGTAGGACCACACCTGGAACCAGTGCTGTAGGGACTTTGTGGTGAAGAAGTAAATTGGGGTGATTTTCTTCTGTGGAATTGGCAACAAGGGGAAATTTAATCATCTTTCCTTAGCTTTAGCATATGTATTTTCTTTTTCTTTTCTTTTTCTAGGCATCTGTAAGCACTGTGCAGCTGTGGATATCTGGAATCCTAGCCATTCTGAGGGTTCTCATTTCCCAGTCAACTGAAGATATTGTTCTTTCTCGTATTCAGGAACTCTCCTTCTCTCCATATTTAATCTCCTGTCCAGTAATTAGCAGGTTAAGGGATGGAGACAGTAATTCAACACTAGGAGAACTCAGTGAAGGGAAACAAACAAAGAATTTGCCAGAAGAAACATTCTCAAGGTATGCTTTCTTTCTGAACCTGTAAACTGACCTGAGTCTTTTGACTGGTCTCATGGTGTCTTCGCAGCAGCAGCCGCCAACAACATCTGATGGTCTTGCTTTGGGTCTTCTTTTTGTTTTTTTAGGTTTATTTCTCTTTATTAAATGTATATGAGTGTTTTGCCTATGTGTAAGTAAGTATACTGAGTGTGCATGGAAGCTGGAAGAGGGCATTGGATCCCCTGGAACTGGAGTTTCGGACAGTTGGAAGCTGTCACGTAGGTTCTAGGAACTGAACCTGAGTCCTCTGCCAGAGCAGCAGGTTCTCTTGAACCCCAATCCATCTCTCCAGCCCCCTTAGCCAATTTTTGTTCCCACCTCCCTCCCCAAAGGCCTTGCGTCACACTTCTCATGGAGAAGTCCCTCCCTGCCCACTCCTGGAGCATTCACTACGTTAGAGCAGTGCTGTAAACACGCTCCTCAAGGCCTCCCATAGTTTCAGAGGGAGACACCTGTGGTATCTCTAAACCCACACACTGCCTTTTTGTTTGCAGGTTCAATGGCAGCCCATTATCTTCCCTCCCTTAAGTTGAAGGAGTGGGTAAAACTGATGTTACACTAAATACCTGGGGTGAATTACCAGCTTGTATTTATGTAACACTTTTACAGCTGATAAAGCTTTAAAAAAATAACCACTTGTCATTTTGTTTTGATGGCTCTTTGAAGGTGGTGTGATTATATATGAGGAAGATAATATAGAGGGAAGCAGAGACTCAGGCCACAGTGATGGTCTGAAGCATTTAATTTTCACTTTGTTTAATGTACTGTCTTTGTGATTTTTTGTTTTTGATTTTTTACTTTACATGAGCTGATGGTCTTTATTTCACACTTGTGCTTGGCATAGGCTCACTGAAGTGACCTAATATGCTGTTATATACTCCCTTTCTCGGCAGGTTTCTTTTACAGCTGGTTGGTATTCTTTTAGAAGACATCGTTACAAAACAGCTCAAAGTGGAAATGAGTGAACAGCAGCATACATTCTACTGCCAAGAGCTAGGCACACTGCTCATGTGTCTGATCCACATCTTCAAATCCGGTGAGTGAGTCCGATTAGACTTGGCAGTGTTTCATGCTTCCTGTCTCCCGCAATGCCATCTTCCCTGCAGCTGTTCTCCATACTCCTTGTGCCAGGTGAGAACATGATGACAGGAGCGAACCTGATACATATGGTCCAGCGATTCCATTGATAGGCAGATACCTGAAAGAATGGGGAGCAGAGTGCTTGGAAGGTAGCCTTCATTATGTAGCTAAGATGTAGAAGCAACTCTGGCATCTATTAGTGGGCTGGTTGATAAGCCAAATATGGCATATACATAGTTATAGAGTCAAATGTGTTTATGCATGGAATATTTTTCAGTCTGAAAAAATGAAATAATTCTGCCATAAGAAACAACATGGGATAATTGAGATAGCTTAGCAGTTAAGAGTATTTTCTATTCTTGCAGAGGACCCACCTTTGCTTCCCAGTATATCGCAGAGGCTCACAATCATCTGTAACTCCAGTTCCAGGAGAATTGATGCCCTCTTCTAGACTTCACCAGCACCAGGCATGCACAAGGTGCACATACATACATGCAGGCAAAAACTCATACATAAAGTAAAATCAAAAAGCCCACATAGGTGACCCTTGAAGACATCGTGTTAAACAAAATAAGCCAGACACAAAAAGGCAGACACTGTGTTTTATGTGTATGAGATACTCAGAGACCAGAATGGTAGTTGCTAAGGGCTTCAGGGGAGGGATTTAATGACTTTAGAGTTTCGGTTTTACAAGATGAAAAGAATTATAAATGGATGATGATGGTGATGTTGCATAACATAAATGCATTTAATACCAAAGCTGTATATTTAAAAATTATCAAGGTGGTAAATTTTATATGTATTTTACCACAATAAAAAATAATTGGAGGCCATTAAGATGACTTAGTAGATACAGGTGTTTACAATCAACCCTGACAACCTGCGTGTGATCTTGAAGACCCACATAGTAGGAGAGAATCAATGACTTCAAGTTATTCTTTGACCTCCACATACATGCTATGGCACATGTGCACTCCCTCATCAATAACAATTAAATGTAAAAATCAGGCAAAACCTAAAGACTCATGTTGGGAATGTAGGTCCATTGGAGCTACATACAGAAACCAAGCACATACAAAACCCTGATTTTGATCCCTAACTTAAGCATGTTGATACACACCTGTAATCTCAGTACTTGGCTGTAATCCCAGCAACCAGGAAGCAGGAGAATTAGAAGTTTAAGTCATCCTCAGTTACATAGAGAGTTTGAGGCAGGCCTAAACACAAATAATAATAATAATAATAATAATAATAATAATAATAATAATAATAAAAACACTTGTTTGTTTAATTGGGGGTGGGGGCAGAGTGTGACATGGTGATTTCATCTTGTTGCCCTATGGTGTATTTCCATGTCTCAGCTGTGTTTTCTATCTTGGCTTTGCTCTCTCATGGACTCATTTCATGTGGCAGAATGTTGGCCTCTTGCCATGGGGGTCTGAGCCTCCAAAGTATGCTAATTGGCCTTCCATAATTCCTGTAGGCAGTCATGAGCTTCTGGCTGCTTTGACCAGCTTGGGCGGCCTTCCCTTGAGGGTATGGGTTGTTTTGTGAAAGGAGGAGAAACAGGTTAGGAACTTAATAGTTTGCTTCCAGTGAAAACAGCTTATCTGTTGGAACTCTGGAACTTCTAGAACCCAAGCCAGAAGTGACAGGAAGTGGAAGCAGGGTGTGTCTCCAGTTAGAAGGTGTTTTCTATGTTTGAATTTCTGTGTGCATTTTTTTTAAGATTTATTTATTTTATGTATATGAGTGCTTTATCTGCATGTATGACTTTATGCCAGAAGAGGGCATCAGATCCCACTATAGATGGTTGTGAGCCACCATGTGTTTGCTGGGAATTGAACTCAGAGCTTCTGGAAGAGCAGCCAGTGCTCTTAACCACTGAGCCATCTCTCTAGCCCCTTCTATATGCATTTTAAGTATGTGCATTTTATTTACCTTAGAGTAAAAGGTAGTTACTGTCCTTAGCCTTCATTTAACAGGACTTATATTCTGACCTGTCTATACTGGGCTCTGGTGTCCTGGGGTCACACAAGCAGATTTGCTTCATGCCATTGTGGAGCTTCACAGCCAGTGGGGAGGGTGGTACACAACCACTGACCTAGGAAGATATATGAGCAGTGTATTGATAAACAATTTCTGAGGGTGCCTGGTAAGCTCACTTTTAGTGTGCAGCAGAACCAGCCTTTGGAGTACAAAGAACAGACAAGAGAAGTGGAGTTGAAAACAGGGTAGTGAGGAAAGCAGGCTGCCGAGGTGAGCCGTGGAGAAAGAGGCATTATATGAACTGCCTCCTTTATTTGCTGGCATCCTTGGCACAATAATGTGCCAGAATTTAATTTTGATAATGGATGCTAGTTTCAAATTGTTTTACTTCCTAATGCTGATTTTTTTTTTCTTTTTAAAGTTGTTGTTTGTTATCTAAAGATTTATTTACTTATTTGTTTTGTGTGTATAGGAGAGAGTGACAGAGGCAGACAGAGAAAGGTCATGTGTGTGCCAGGGTGTGCATATGGAGGTTAGAGGGCAACTTCTCAGGAGTCTGTCCTCTCTCTTTCCACCTTGTTTTGAGGCAGGCTCTTGTTTCTGCCTTCCACTGCCAACAAGAGCTTTTCACCAGTTCCCCAGTCTCTGTCTCCCATCTTGCTGTAGGAATTAGATGCACACGACCACATCTGACATTTTACATGGGTTCTGGGGATGGAAATCAGTCATTAGACTGTGTGGCAAGGGTTTTTACCCACTGAGCCACTGCTCTGGCCCTTAAAGATCTTTTGATTTATGCTTCACTGACCACTGTAGCAAATTTAAAGTCAAGAAAGTGTGCCTGTCTATGAGTAGTGGATGGTTTTTAGTAGGTTGGTCATTTAATGTTTTCAGTCCAGTCATTGGATTGGTTTTGATCTGATACCTGAAGAGCTTTCTCTTGCCTTCTTTGGATGGCAGATGTCTCTGCTGGGTCCTGCTCACCCAGTGGGCTACCATGTGGTTTGGGTACTTAACCGCCAGTTGCTGTAGCTTCCGTTTCTTCCTTTCTACAAAAACCTCAAGGAAGTAAAAACACTTAAGGGAGTATTTCTACTGTGTGTCATGTGTCAGTGTTGTCCAGCAAAACTCACAGTGAAATTGGTGTGCATCATGTCTGCCTGTGTGACTGGATAACTAAAATGCAGGTGACACACCTGAGGTCCTTTGTATGTGGTTTTGTTTAACTTTAGTTAACTTAAATAGCTTCATGTGGTCAGTGGCTTACCTTTTGATACAGCATATGTATACCCTTCTGGTTAGACATACAGGTTTTGCCCTAATGCCGTTAAGTTGTATATAAATGTTTGTTTTCTCTTGTTTCTGTGACACTAGGTGGCAGAACTACTGTGTTTGGGTATTTGGTTAGTCTCAAGATAGGATTGAAATAAACCAGCTATACTTTTATGAAGATATATTTAGCTCTCTTGACAGTTGTCCTGTTTGCTCTTGCAGCCTCTTGTGTTTCTGTCCCTTGATTCTCAGCCAGCCAAAGAGTTGTAGGATGCCATTTTGTCTGCTGGCTGTGGCTCAGTTCTTTGTTGTCCCAACTGGGGCCTGAATCCTTTGCCCCTATGTTGGCTGGTTCTTTCTGGCCACCTGTGTTCAGGCTTCTGCAGCAGCTGTTTCAGGGCTCCTAGAGAATGAGGCAATGCCAATCAGCAGAGGGGCATAAAGTGATCTGACTTACTAATAAGTTTAGTGTCTGTCTCTGGTTAGAAAAGTTAGAGTTTGGATCTGGGGAAAAGGCTTATCTGTGAAGTGCTTGCTGTGCAGAGTCTGAGGACCTGAGCTTGGGTTCTCAGCACCTGTATAAAAGCCAAGCCGGGCTTCTGTAATCCTAGCAGACAGCTGTAGATATCAAGATCTGTAGGGCTCACTGGCAGCCAGTCTGTCTAGTCAGTGAGCTGAGGTTCAGTAAGAGACTTTGTCTCAAAAAATAAGTGGAGAAGCAATATTGACCCTACATCAACCTCTGACTTCAACACGTATGTACCCAGGTATACACAATGCACCCACACATACACATGAGCACATGCACACACACAAAAGTCACAATTCTCAAAGTGCCAAGTGCTGTAAACACATAAGTGTGGAAAAGTACTATGACTAGCTACCTGGTACTGGATCATGATGAACAGTAGAAGCATTCTCCATAATCTGTTTTACTTATTTTTGTTGGGTTCTAGGAATGTTCCGGAGAATCACAGCAGCTGCCACTAGACTCTTCACCAGTGATGGCTGTGAAGGCAACTTCTATACTCTAGAGAGCCTGAATGCACGGGTGCGATCCATGGTGCCCACGCACCCAGCCCTGGTACTGCTCTGGTGTCAGATCCTACTGCTCATCAACCACACTGACCACCGATGGTGGGCAGAGGTGCAGCAGACACCCAAGTAGGTACACAGCTTCCCAGGCCCAGGCACCAGCCATGTTTGGCCTGAGGCTTGGCTGCTATGAGGGCATTTTTGTTTTTCATTCTTCATGAGGCTTTGTAAAATTTTGGCTTCATATTAATCTTTCTTTCTTGGGTACTGTTTTGTAGGGAAATGTGGTCTGGCTACAGGCATTCAAACTAAGCAGCTGCTTTTTCACTGTGCTTTTCTTTGACAAACTCTTTGACACTGTTCCATCGTGTGGGCTCTGCTTGTCAGGCTCTATCCCTCCTGCTACGTCCTATGGCTTTCATTGGTTCCACAGCCAGACATGTTGCAATGTCTTAACTTTGTTATGATTAAATGTGTTCTGGGTATTCTTAGATAATGAAGAAATTATTTAGCAAATTTCGAAACTGATTGGAAGTATTTTATTAATTTATTTTTATTATTCAGATATACTGTTTTCTGGTTGTGGGTGGCCCTCTTTTTTACAGAGGTTTTTTAGGCTTAAATCTTAGTGTCCAGGTACTTACTCACTCAAATATCTGAACATGTTTGAAAGTAAAAAGCTGTGAGCCCTGATGAGTCAGTCCTCAGTGTAGTTTCAGGACAACTTAGGAGCCTTGGTGGGGAAAAAATTCCTTAAGGAAGAGTATAGGTGAGGTTTGCTCCTCAGCTTGGTGAAAGGAGACCAGGGGCTCTCATCCGGACCCAACTTTTACATATCCCTGTTGGGACCATTATTGCCTATCTGCTATGTGCTCCTTGTAATGGTGTCTGCAAAGGAAATAGAAATGCTACTTTCAGTCCCCACGTGGGATCACTTGAGGAGGCACCCACAGCATCATTTGAAATGGTTAGAGGATCTCTTAGACCTGACACAGTATCTGAGTATTGTAAGGTCTAGGACAGGAAGCCTAGCTCTCTGATTCTTAAATGCACATGTAAATCAGCCTTGAAGCTGTTTAAAACATTGCAGTGCAGGAAGCTCGCTAGGGGTTAGAAATGTGTATATGTTCCAAGCCCCTGCTGCTACCAATGCTGCTGCTCCATAGACTGCTCTGAGCACAGGGGTGTCTCAGCACCACCAGTGTGCCTTCCTTTCTTCTTTCTTTCTTTTGCATTTTTTCCTGTTTATTTTTTATTTAAAAAAACGTTTTTTAAATTGAAATAGAATCACATCACTTCCCCCGCTTCTAACTGCCCTCCCTCAAGCCCTCTCTGTGCACTCCTGTTCTTACATTCATAGTTTCTTTTTCTTAGATTATATTTGTTACATAAATGTATGTATGTATGTATGTGTGTGTATGTGTATGCACAAGTATATATAAACAAAACCTGTTGTGTCCAATTTTGTTATTTGTGTATATGTGGATTCAAGGTTGACTACTCTGTATTGGACAACCAATAAGGGAACTCACCCCTGGGAAAGGCTAATTCTTTTCCCAGCAGTTATTAGCTACCTATAGTTCTTTGTCTAGGGATGAGATCCTGTGAAATTTCCCCCATTCACATTAATATATCGATGGATACTGCCTTTGTTGTGGTCTTGTTTATGCATCCATTTCTCTCTTAGACTGCTTCACATCAGACTTTCCAGTATTCTGGCTCTTACAATCTTTCTGCCTCCTCTCCCATAATGTTCCCTGAGCCACTGATGCAGGAGCTGTAATGTAGATATATCCGGTGGGACTAGGCTCCCCCACAATCCATTGATCTCTCTCTGCATTGTGTCCAGTTGTGGTTTTCTATGATTGTCTCCATTTGTTGTAAAGAGAAGCTTCTTTGATGGGGGTGGTAGCTACAAATTGAAGCTCAGAGCTGGATATGGTGGAGTTATGTCTTTAATCTCAACCCTCAGGAGGCAGAGGCAGGTAAACCTCTGAATTCAAGGCCAATCTGGTCTACATAGCAAGTTCTGGACCAGGGCCACACAGTAAAAACTTGTCTTAAAAAACAAAACAAAACAAAACTGCCAGCTCTGACTAAAGGTACTTGCTGCTAAGCCTAATGCCCTGAGTTCAATCCCTAAGACCTTCTGACATCCATAGGCACACTGCAGTGCACATATATAATTTGTTTAAGGCACACTGCAGTGCACATATATAATTTGTTTAAAGACTTAAAAATCAAAAAGAATTGGAGCCCTGAGAACTTGTGTACAGATTCCTAAGAATGGGTTGTGCTGGGTAAGATACAGGGTGTGGAGCCTAAGTTAATTATGGATGAGCGGAGAAGGCAGGAGGAAGGTAAGAATGATTCCAACCTGCTCTAAACCATAGTTCTTAGCAATATCTGCTCGTCCCATTAGTGTACAATAGTGTTGAGGATTAAAAGCCATGCTATTTTTGTATAAGAGGAGATTACCTTTAGCTGATGGTAGAGGCCATCTTCTACCAAGATGTTCACTGGACATACTGAAACGTTTGTCTTAGAAGACAAAAGTGTTACGTTAACTAGAAGAAAACTAATAGGACGGGTGAATTTACTTTAGAATCTTTGATTGTGTTCTGGATCTGAATATAAGATTGCTAGAATAATCATTATTGGGTAGTTGGAAATGTAAGGATGAGCTTGGTGTGAGTAGTGGATTTGTAGCTATAAGCATGTTCAGAAGATAACTGCTGTAGTGTTTGTAGTGAAATGTACTCTAGAATCACTCTTCCATGTGCAGCCAAAGAAGCCTGCATGTGCAAGTATTCAGACTGTGTAATAGAGTTTCATGTGAGTGTGTAGTGTGTGTTCATGTTGAGTGTAGCATGTACTGAGTTGCATGTGCGAAGTGTATACATGAACTCAAAGGTGACAAATATTAATAGTTGAATGTAGGCAAAAGGCATAGGGTTGTATGTTAAATTGTTCTTTCAACTTTTCTGTTGCTTTGACATTTTCAATAAAAACTAAGAGGAAAGGATGATGGAGGAGACAGCAATTGGAGACAGCTCTTAGGAGGAGGCTTAGAGCTATAAGAAATGGAGTCATAGACATTTCCTCTTCATTTTTATTCGTGTGTGTGTGTGTGTGTGTGTGTGTGTGTCTGTGTGTGTGTGTGTCTGTGTCTGTGTGTGTGTGTGTGTGTGTCTGTGTGTGTGTGTGTCTGTCTGTGTGTGTGTGTCTGTGTGTGTGTGTGTCTGTGTCTGTGTGTGTGTCTGTGTCTGTGTGTGTGTATGTCTGTGTGTGTGTGTGTGTGTGTGTGTGTGTGTGTGTGTGTGTGCGCGCGCGCGCCTGCCTTAGCCCACATGTGGAGGTCAGAGGACAGCTCTGAGGAGCCAGTCTTCTCCATCCATTGTGGAATACAAGGATCAGACTCAGGTTGTCAGGCTTGTGCAGTGAGTGCTTTGACTTGCAGAGCCATCTTGTCAGCTCGAGGGAGGGGTTTCTAATAATAGAAATAATGATCCCAGTTATCCAAAAGGGCTACAGATTTGAATGTACTGAAGAGGCATTTCTTGAGTTGGTGAGTATGGGATTTGGCCCCCAAAATTAGTTTTATTGTAGTGTAGTTATTGGTAGTCTTTCAAAGTTGAAATTATAGTTTCTTTTTTTTTTTTTAATTTATTTTTATTTTATGTGTGTTGGTATTTTCCCTGCATGTATGTCCGTGTGAAGGTGTCAGATCCCTGGGGACTGGAGTTACAGGCAGTTGTGAGCTGCCATGTGGTCCTTGGAATTGAATCCAAGTCTTCTGGAAGAGCAGCCAATGCTCTTAACTACTAAGGCATCTCTCCAGCTCTGAAATTACAGTTTATTTCCCCCCCCACACACACACCCCATCCCATGTATTAAAATGAGAAGGCCATCACTTCTGTGTTCTTCAGAGGAGCCTTCTCTGGCTTTTTTTCATTTGTTTAGATCTTGAGATCTGCACCTAGGGTAGCTTCTGCTCTTCAGTGGCAAGTGGCAAAGCCATAGTTGAGCATTATTTGTGTGATGATTTGTATGTTTGCTGTTATATTCCAATCAAGACCATTTCATATTTAAACTATAACTGTGTCTCCTAATTTCTTTTTTTTTTTTTTTGGTTTTTCGAGACAGGGTTTCCCTGTGTAGCTTTGCGCCTTTACTGGAACTCACGTGGTAGCCCAGGCTGGCCTTGAACTCACGGAGATCCGCCTGTCTCTGCCTCCCGAGTGCTGGGATTAAAGGCGTGTGCCACCACCGCCTGGCTCTCCTAATTTCTTAATTGCAAATTCCACCTATTATCCTTCAGAAGTTCTTTGCTCTACTTGTAGCTAAGTGTAAGTTACAAAGCTCCAACTGAGAAAGGGCAGGTGTTCTGTCCTTAACTGACATAGGATACCTAGAAAATACTTTCTGTACATCTGTAGTCAGATACAAACAGTACCATCATCCCAGGTAGTTCCCTCTTGGCCCTTTGGCCATCCCTCCCGCTGTCCATGATAAGTACTGATCCATGCATACTCTGTGCCCAGAGCAGAATTCTTCGGAAATGAACTCTGCATCTGGTTATTCTCCAGCACCATGTGTTTAAAGTTTATTCCTGTGGTAGTAGTAATCTGTGATCTATTCCTTGCACTTTCCTGTTGTAGATGCACTAGTTTGCTCATCCATTCACTAGTTGAGGAGCAGAAATGTTTGGCTGCTTTAACAAAACTTTATCCTATAGAATATTTTATCAGTTGTCTTTTAGTGCTGAGGAGTTATAGGATTGGTCAACATATTTCAAATGTGCTTGCCCTCATATGACCTCTATCCCTACTGAGACTGAGCAAAAGCCAGAAGGGTAGGGCGGGAGTGTGTCAGACATCGTGTTTTAAGTATTTGGCTATAATCAAGAGTCTCCAGGGATCTATTTAGAAAGAAAAAAGACGCACGGAGAAAGGAGTACCAAGTGGAGTAACAGCTTTAGTGGGGAAGAAGCACTTTGGACAGTAATTCCACTGCTGGGACCTGCTCAGTAATGTGTTTGAAAATGAGTAGGGAAGTACGGAGTGGGACTCTTCTCTGACACCTGTGGAGTATAAAAAACAACTGCTCCATTATCAAACATGGTCAATATGAGTTCTAGAATGGATGTGCTAGTTGGAATTGGAGCTTTATAGTGGATTTTGCTCGTTAGGCAAGCACTGTAATCATCTGTCCACTAAACCCTCTTGTGTCCTTTAGTGTTTTCTAGGAACAGAAGTCTGAGGTGCTTAAACACAACACCAGTCTGATGTAGCAATGTTTGGAATAACTTGTGGGTTTGAGAAGAAAAATCAAGCATAGCCATGTTCAGTATTGTGTGTGTAAACTACTGCTATCCCAGACACATGCTCACTGCATCCTTTGCTCCTTGTAGAAGGCACAGTCTGTCCTGCACGAAGTCACTTAACCCGCAGACGTCTAGTGAAGAGGAGGACTCTGGCGCAGCAGCTCAGCTGGGGATGTGCAATAGAGAAATCGTGCGAAGAGGGGCCCTTATTCTCTTCTGTGACTATGTCGTAAGTGTGTAAACGTCCCTGAGGGTTGACAAGGGAGGGAGGACCACACAGAGGTGCTGTGTGCACTTGCTGGGCAGCCAGACTGTTCACTGCCCCACAGGTACATTCAGCTGAGGAGAGGTACCAGTGTTTGATTTACTCTGGGGTTTAGTTAGAATAGCCTGGCTCATCCTCTCTTAAATTTCTAAGTTGATCTTCAAAGGCTTTCATTCAGACATCACTAGTTTATTACCTTCCCAGGAACTTAGTGTCTGGCATAAAGCTGGGCAGTTTTTTGTCTCAAGGTGTAGTTCAGGCTGACTTGAAACTCACAGTGGAGACCTGGCTAGTCTCAAACCAGAGAGACCATAACCCTCCTTCTGTCTCCTGAGTGCTTGGATTAAAGATATGTGCCCAGCAAACACTACATGATTTTAACAAAGCTACATGCACTGACTGGTGTGGGGTTTGGGCTAATTTTTTTTCCAGTTATTTTGTAGGGAAGGTGTTAAATGTTTATTGTTGGATTTCAAAATAGATTTTCTTTTGACTACCACTTTTTAAAAAGAATCACTTTTGTGCAATATTTAACTTAAAAATTAGCATCACCTGTTTGATTTATGAAAGCAAGTCTTCTATAATCATATTGGTTTAAAATAAATTACAATTTCATTTTAATCTGGATTTGATTTTTTTTTTTTTTAACAAACTTGGTATCACATATACATTGCTATCATAGAGCAGAATGGTTTTTAGAAGTCTGAACCAGGCAGGCGGTAGTGGCACACGCCATTAATCCCAGTACTCAGGAGGCAGAGGCAGGTTTATCTCTGTGAGTTCAAGGCCAGCCTAATCTACAAAGCTGGTTCAGGATAGCAGAGCTGTTACACAAAGAAATCCTGTCTCAAAAAACAAACAGATGAACAAACAAAAAAGTCTGAACCAGAGGAAAAAACATACTTGAGCCAGCTGTGAGTAGAGGCAGTCTTATGGTATTGACATTTTACTAATGTTCACTGTGTTTTTGAGCCAGTGCACTGTACAGAACAGGCTACATGTTCATAATCCTCCCACCTCAACCTCCTGAGTGTTAGGATTGTAGGCGTGTGCCATGATGCACACCTTAATATTCACTTTTTACTTGACATTCCCAATATTGAAAAAGATTTTATATTTTGTTCCACTTTTGAGAAATAATATGATATAATGGTGTTTTTCACAAAAGTATAAGAATAATTTCATAAGTTAATACTATCAAATAGTTCCAAATGGAAAATATTATCATTAACCGGATGTCAATTGATCAATTGATCAAGTTTGACTTTTGTCTAGGATTGTGAATTAAGATGGAAACGCTACATGTGTTTTTTTTAACTGTGGGTATCATTTATTTATTTATTTATTTTAAATTTCAAGTGAAATTTCTCCCATGTACTAGGGAGATCTAGTTCTTGATTCAGGAATTCTGTGAGCTCTGTGGCAGTTAGTGGCTATTTTCTCCACTAACCATTAGAGATAGAGTAGGTGTAGAGCAGCCCATGCTAGGCTGGCCTGCAGCCTGATAGCAAGCTCAGTTACTACAACATGGGGCTTCCTTTGTTCCCATGCATGCAAGGTCCAGGCCAGACTGGCCACCTTGCCCCTGTGGGCAGCCACCTGTTGACTTGTTCATTCTGATGTGGAGCCATTTGCTAGTGTCTCTGGGAGCTGGACATTGATTGCCACTGAAGCTTGGCTTCCTGTGGTCTCTACCACATGAGATCACAGGTGCAAGGCCCTGTTTCCTTCCTCTCTCTCCTTTACTTGTACTTAGACACTGTCTTTACTAAAGCAAAGTTTTTATTTGGAATTTATTTTTTCTTACTCTTTTAGCCTCCTTGTCTACTTGAAGTAAATCTTTTATTATATCTTTTCTAGTGTCAGAATCTCCATGACTCAGAACACTTAACGTGGCTCATTGTGAATCACATTCAAGATCTGATCAGCCTTTCCCATGAGCCTCCAGTACAAGACTTTATTAGTGCCATTCATCGTAATTCTGCGGCTAGTGGCCTTTTCATCCAGGCAATTCAGTCTCGTTGTGAAAATCTTTCAACTGTAAGTCTTTAGCCTGCCAGTTTGCTTTCTCTGCCTTAAAAAATGGAGTACTGGAATTTTGTCAGCAGCAATTACCAGTCTGAGAAAAATAAATTCTTGTTCCTTCTCAACATTAGCCAACCACTCTGAAGAAAACACTTCAGTGCTTGGAAGGCATCCATCTCAGCCAGTCTGGTGCTGTGCTCACGCTATATGTGGACAGGCTCCTGGGCACTCCCTTCCGTGCGCTGGCTCGCATGGTCGACACTCTGGCATGTCGCCGGGTAGAAATGCTTTTGGCTGCAAATTTACAGGTACTGAAAGATGGTGATTTATATAAAAACTTAGCAAGTCAATCAAAACATTTAGTCTATGGACCTATGGACCTAGTCTTAATTGTTCACTGATAGGAACATGTATTCATGTTTGTTATTTGTGTGTTTGACCAGCTGCTTCTAATCTGCTCTTACCAGATAGATACACTGTGCATGCCAGTTTATCCTTTTAAAGTGGGTGTGAGGTTATATGTCACAAAATCCCTAATGTGTTCTTGTCTGTGTAGAGCAGCATGGCCCAGTTGCCAGTGGAGGAACTGAACAGAATCCAGGAGCACCTCCAGAATAGTGGGCTTGCACAAAGGTGAGGCTGCAGTAGGGGGTACTGACGTTTGGGCAGCCAGGGTATAAAGACTTAGGTATGTACAGGAACAAATAGACAGGCAAAGGAATTAATGTTCTATGTAGGTTAGTTCACTGTAGCAGTATTACAATAGAAAAGGCTTTCTAGCTGGGCGATGGTGTCACACACCTTCATCCCAGCACTCAGGAGGCAGTGCCAGGCGGATCTCTGAGTTCGAGGCCAGCCTAGTCTACAGAGCGAGATCCAGGAGAAGCACCAAAACTACAGAGAAACCTTGTCTCGAAAAACCAAGAGAGAGAGAGAGACAGAGAGAAAAGGCTTTCTAAATGTCAAACAAGAGTCTCATGCTAGTGGACACGAAGAAGTGGCCATCAAACTCCTGAACCTTATGGCTGTTGACGGGATAGAAGTGTGTTTGTTGTCTCTGTTCCTGGACCCTTGATGAATGAGAATAAACACAGAACCTAATAACTAGGTTAGAAGGATTCAATCTGAGAGCACTACCTGGCTCTTGGCATGTGCACATTATATTTATGTCTTGTTAAGTGCCATCTCTTTATAGCTATTCATTTACTTAATTGTTTGAAAGTCTTTAGAAGCCTTTATTAGAAACATTTCTACCTGTAGTGTGAGCATAGTTCCTTGACGACAAGATAAATTAAGAAAAGCTTTTATCTCTTCTCTTCCACTGCAGATCAGGGTGGGAGCACACATGCATGTACCTCAGAAAGGGTGATTCTATCATAATTTTAGTCTTCAGAGGGTTTTTATGGTGGTGTTTCTTAATGGGACAGAGTATAGTCTGGATGGTTTTTCAGTCTTCAGAGCCACATGATGTCATTTGACATATGAAGTATCATGTTGGCTTCAGATGGTAAGAGAGCAAATTGTCATTGTGTTTGACTATAGACACAGACATACACCAAGATGAGGAAGATTATAACAATAATACTTTGGACCAGATGGAATGATTCTTTTGTGAAATGACATTCCTAATGGAATAAATTGTGTCATTATGGAGAATTAAATAGTTTGTTCACTTGGATCTTAGAAGAATTTATCTGTTTTGCATATATTACAAATACATTGCTAGGGATATATAGGTCAGTGGAAGAGCACTTGTCTAGCATGCACAAACCCCTAAGTTCAATCTCCAATACTGTCAAGAAAAGAAAGAATAGAATAACTTTGTTAGCTGTTACATAGTACATTGCCTAATGGAGTGTTGAGCATAAATGAAATCTAGAAAATATCAACGAGGTATAAATTATGGTAATTTGAACTAGGGCCTAAGGGTGCATCATGACTTTAGAATGTTGAAGGGAAAGTTCACAACATGCTGTATCTTGTTTTAAGAAGCTGCTTCTGTTCATTGGTGTTACATATTTCTAGGACCCATCTTTGCAAAATTGAGATTTCAAACTAAAGCGCAAACTGCTCTGGTTTCATTTGTGTTTCAGACACCAAAGGCTCTATTCCCTGCTGGACAGGTTCCGACTCTCTACCGTGCAGGACTCACTTAGCCCCTTGCCCCCAGTCACTTCCCACCCACTGGATGGGGATGGGCACACATCTCTGGAAACAGTGAGTCCAGACAAAGTAAGTGTCCTGTATCTAAGTGTGATGGCCAGGGACCATGTGGAGACAAGACAGGCTCTGTCTCGAATGAGGGTATGGGTAGGTGTCAGTACACACAGGGCCCCTGACCCTCAGCTCAGGTCATTAGCAACTCTGCTTGGGGATTCGAGTGGAATATGGAGGCCTTGAGGTCCTGATGAGAATAGGAGTGATGATGTGTAACTCTGGTGGAGGAGTGTGGAGTCAGGGGCAGGTGGCTAGTTGGCAAGTCAAGAGGAGTTGGTTGTGGCCCAGGGTCTATGACTGCAGATACTGTCCAGCACATGCTGACAAACGTGGCCTGACTCCCTCCCACTGAACCTTCTGCCTCCTATGAAGTGTTGTACCTACTGCCACCAGGTATCACGTGTTGTCACCTTTACCATTCATACTGAGATTAGAGACTGTTAGGGCCTTGGGGAAGAGGAGATTCGATTTTAGAAACCTGCAGCTCATGGAAGAAAGCATACATTTGCCCCAGGCTTGCTCTGGCTGCTGAGGAAGATGAGGGAGGTGTACACTTCAGTAGAGTGTAGATGGTGCAGTATCTAAGGGACGGATAAGGAAAGGCTGCTAACCCTCAGAACTTTGCTGAGTTTGCGAGGACTGCTGGAAGTTACACAGGTGGAAAAGAAGAGGGCATTCAGGCACAGAACAGCAGAGAGAAGACTTGTGAGCTGCAAGCCCAGGGTGTGTCTGATATCTGTACAGCCAGCCAGGGTCCCAATGCTATAGTCACAGCCCAGAGGAGCAGCCAAAGTGCCTACCCAGTCACATTCCCTTTTTCTTTTTCTTCTTTCCAGGACTGGTACCTCCAGCTTGTAAGATCCCAGTGTTGGACCAAATCAGATTCTGCGCTGCTGGAAGGTGCAGAGTTGGTGAATCGCATCCCTGCTGAAGACATGAATGACTTCATGATGAGCTCGGTAGGGCAACAGTGGGCGGCCAGGGAATCGCCAGCTCTGCTTGTCTTTCTGAATTTTACTTGTGCCTTAGTTAGGGTTTCTATTGCTGCAGTGACAGACCGTGACCAAAAAGCAAGTTGGGAAGGAAGGGTTTATTTGGCTTACACTTCCACATTGTAGTCCATATTGAAGGAAGTCAAGACAGGAACTCAAACAGAGCAGGAACCTGGAGGCAGAAGCTGATGCAGAGGCCATAGAGGGGTGTTGCTTCCTGGCTTGTTCCTCATGGCTTGCTCAGCCTGCTTTCTTATACAACCCAAAACTCCAGCCCAGGGATGGCACCACCCTCAATGGGCTGGGCCCACCCCATCAATCACCAATTAAGAAAATGCCCGCCGGGTGGTGGTGGCGCACGCCTTTAATCCCAGCACTTGGGAGGCAGAGCCAGGTGGATCTCTGTGAGTTCGAGGCCAGCCTGGACTACCAAGTGAGTTCCAGGAAAGGCGCAAAGCTACACAGAGAAACCCTGTCTCGAAAAAAACAAAAAAAAACAAAAAAAAAGAAAGAAAAAAGAAAAGAAAATGCCCATCTGGATGAGCTTACCATTTTCAGGCATTTCCATACCCATCTCATTTTAGAACTGAGCTACATAAGTCTGAAGAAAAAAATTATTTGGCATACAGATTGTTTAAAAATAATCCAATCTGATGAGATTCTAACAAGACTGATTGCAGGCAGTGGGGGGTTGGGGGGCGGGAGACAAAACACAAGCAAGAATGAAAGAAGTAAAGTAACCTTCCTATACATTCCGGACTTAAAAAGATAATGATGGTCATTAGGAACTTTATGACGATAAAGTCAACAACCTACATGGAATGAAATACACCAACTACCAATAATGTTTCTTCAAGAAAAAAAATCATCTGAATTGGCTTATCTAGTAAATTATTTGAATGTGCTGTTAAAAAAAAAAAAAAAACTTTCTATAAATAAAACTACCCCTTGATAAATTCTAAAAAAAAAAAAAATTCTACTAGCTCTAGCATTAGAGGGGATAGAGAGATGGCTCAGCAGTTAAGAATATATAGTGCTCTTATAGAGGATCCAAGTTCAAGTTGCAGCACCCACATCAGGTGGCTTACAACTGCTGTAACTCCAGCTCCAGAGGATCTTACACCGCTGGCCTCCACCAGTCCCTGTACTCACACGTACATTTGCTACACACAATTAAAAATAATAAAAATAGCCTGGCACACCTTTAATTCCAGCACTTGGGAGGCAGAGCCAGGCAGATCTCTGAGTTCGTGGCCAGCCTGGGCTACAGAGTGCATTCCAGGACAGCAAGGACTAAACAGAGAAACCCTGTCTTGAAAAACAAAAAAAAACAAAAAAAAAGAAAGAAAAAAGAAAAGAAAATGCCCATCTGGATGAGCTTACCATTTTCAGGCATTTCCATACCCATCTCATTTTAGAACTGAGCTACATAAGTCTGAAGAAAAAAATTATTTGGCATACAGATTGTTTAAAAATAATCCAATCTGATGAGATTCTAACAAGACTGATTGCAGGCAGTGGGGGGTTGGGGGGCGGGAGACAAAACACAAGCAAGAATGAAAGAAGTAAAGTAACCTTCCTATACATTCCGGACTTAAAAAGATAATGATGGTCATTAGGAACTTTATGACGATAAAGTCAACAACCTACATGGAATGAAATACACCAACTACCAATAATGTTTCTTCAAGAAAAAAAATCATCTGAATTGGCTTATCTAGTAAATTATTTGAATGTGCTGTTAAAAAAAAAAAAAAAACTTTCTATAAATAAAACTACCCCTTGATAAATTCTAAAAAAAAAAAAAATTCTACTAGCTCTAGCATTAGAGGGGATAGAGAGATGGCTCAGCAGTTAAGAATATATAGTGCTCTTATAGAGGATCCAAGTTCAAGTTGCAGCACCCACATCAGGTGGCTTACAACTGCTGTAACTCCAGCTCCAGAGGATCTTACACCGCTGGCCTCCACCAGTCCCTGTACTCACACGTACATTTGCTACACACAATTAAAAATAATAAAAATAGCCTGGCACACCTTTAATTCCAGCACTTGGGAGGCAGAGCCAGGCAGATCTCTGAGTTCGTGGCCAGCCTGGGCTACAGAGTGCATTCCAGGACAGCAAGGACTAAACAGAGAAACCCTGTCTTGAAAAACCAATAAATAAATAAATAAATAAATAAATAAATACATACATACATACATACATACATACATAAATAGTGAATAAGTAAATAAATAAATAAATAAATAAATAAATAAATAAATAAATAAATAAGCAGCTTCATGGGATCAGGGGGGAAAAAAAAGAAAGAAAGAAAAGAAAATGCCCTATAGGCCTGCCCACAATCCAGTCTTATGGAAGCCATTTTCTTAATTGAGGTTCTCTCCTCTCAGATGACTTTAGCTTATGTCAAGTTGACATAAAACTATCCAGGACAATTTGTCTCATCTTTTGTGTGATTAATGTATGGCAGCATATGGGAGACTTGAGTCTAGCAAGGACAGCATAGGCAAAGCACATGGGAGGCTCTAACAAAAAAATGGCACGTGAAGCTATACTCCAGGACAGCCAGCCCATGGGATGTGAATAGGATGCTATTTCAACCACATTGGAATCCTAAAGAGGAAAGTTGTTTTAACTCCATCTTTCATGCACTTAAAGAAAATATGTGGCCATAGGCTATAGTCAGTCCGTCATCACTCATTTCATGACTGCAAGAAAGTGTATCATGTGTTCATTGTATTCTGGAAATTGATCTTTAATAGCCCCTTTGTCTTAGTTATGGTTTCTATTGCTGTGAAGAGACACCATTACCATGGCAACTCTTATACAGGACCAGTGGGTTAGATTTTCCAAGTTGCTAAGTGGGCTATTAACAACTGAAAGTTCTAGCTTATGATCATAGGAATGTTTGATTTGGGAGTAGTAATGATGAAATACAGGTTTTTAATATTAAAGCTTGATGTTCTACTTGAAAAATTGTCCTCCCCCTAATTCCTTGAATGACTAAAAGGTTGACAAAACATAATAAAAACTATCATATGAGGCCTGGCATGGTGGCATATGCCCTTAATTCCAACACTTGGGAGGCAGAGCTAGGAGGATCTCAGTCTGTGGGCCTGTTGGTCTACATCCTGGCCAGCCAGGGCTATACAGTGAGACCCTATCTCCAAATAAATAAATGAATAAATAAAATTTAAAAGTTTTGTCATGTGAAATGCTGATTTTCCAAGCAGATAATTGTCATGAATAAGACCCCCTTCCCTTGTTCCAGATGATGTGATGCCTTCTTAGGCTTCAGCAATGCTTGGCACATTAGCCTTGGTGCACAGTTTATAGCAATTAAAATTTATCATTCTAGAATTATTTCAGAGAAATATAAGATCATAAAAATAAAAATACTACTTTAAAATTCAAGTATGACAAAGAGACTAGAAGTATTTACTGAACATATGTTAAATGGAATTGTTGATATATTTATTTTTAATGTATATAATGTAGGATATACTTTTTTAAATAGAGAATTCAACTTAGTTTTATCTCTTTTCTTTTATCTATTTATATTCTAACTAAGAGCTTTTCTAGAGTGTATTTTCCTACTTTTACTACTGTAACAAATAACTTGAGGCAAGCTGCTTCATAAGGAAAAGAGAATTGTTTTGACTGATAGTTCTACAGATACAAAGTCCAAGGACTCAACTGATGATAGCCTTCTTGCTGTCAGAGTGACAGTGTGGTGCAGAGAGTCTCCCATGGCAAAAAGTAAGGAGCTTGAGTCTCGGTGTCTCTAGAATATTCTCACAAACATTCCTTACAGTACTCTAGTCTGGATTATCTCAGAAACAAATGCTTATTACATTAGCTATGTGTATTGCAGCCTGAAAGAAAGCTTACCATTTTTGCTGTTATTTGTCTGGCCTGTAATGTTCTGAACCAGGAGTTCAACCTAAGCCTTTTGGCTCCCTGCTTAAGCCTTGGCATGAGTGAGATTGCTACTGGCCAGAAGAGTCCCCTTTTTGAAGCAGCCCGTGGAGTGATTCTGGACCGGGTGACCAGTGTTGTTCAGCAGCTTCCTGCTGTCCATCAAGTCTTCCAGCCTTTCCTGCCTGCAGAGCCCACAGCCTACTGGAGCAAGTTGAATGATCTGCTTGGTAATTGAAATATGGTTCCCTTAGATGTTTATCTGTGTGTGTGTGTGTGTGTGTCTGTCTGTCTCCCTCTCTCTCTTTCTCTCTCTCTCTCTCTCTCTCTCTATTTCTGGGGTGATGGGAATGGTGGTAACAGAATGTGCAAGCCAGAGGGAGACAGGGTCTCTCACTGAACCTAGAGTTGCCATCTCTGCTAGATTCACTGACCAACAAGCCTCTGGGATCCTCCTGTCTCAGCTGAGGTTACAGGTGCACACCCCACAACTGGTTTTTACATGAGTACTGGGATTCCAAACTCAAGTCCTCATGCTGTGCAGCAAACGCTTTATCCACTGAACCACTTTCTCAGCTCAAATCATCTTAGTTTTTTAATTATTTTGTTTCGTGCGTATAGGTGTTTTATCTGCATATATGTCTGCACCACATGCATGCAGTGCCCATGGAGCCAGAAGTTGGCATCAGATCTCACGGGAATGGAGTTACAGGTGGTTGTGAGCCTCTATGTGGCAGCTGGGGATTGAATGTAGGTCCTCTGGGAGAGCAGCCCATCTCTCAACTGCTGAACTCTCTCTCTCTAATCCCAAGTTGTCATAATTTTAAAAAGTATTATGGATACAGCACAGTGCTTTGTCCCAAGCACATGTATAGTCAGGGCTATTGATCTAAAACATGGAAGGCTGACAAAAGTAACTGAGAAACTGCACCAGATCCTTAGCTCTAAACTTCTTTCTTTGTTTCTTGGCTACTCTTGGACATAGATAGTCAGGGCTCTAAGCCCTTCAGGAACACTGGCTTAGACTTAGGGCAAACCAGGTTCAGGTCGTATGCTACACATGTGGGTACATATGTGCTTTCTTGGTCTTGGCATCTTTAAATCCACATAGCCCTGTGAAGGCTTCTGGAGGGGAAGGGCCTATGCTCACAGTCAAAGTCACTTATGCCAGTCTCATGTTTCAGGCGATGCTACATCCTACCAGTCTCTGACCATACTTGCCCGTGCCCTGGCACAATACCTGGTGGTGGTCTCCAAAGTGCCTGCTCATTTGCACCTTCCCCCTGAAAAAGAGGAGGACACAGTGAAGTTCGTGGTAATGACACTTGAGGTAAGAGCAGCTCTGAAATGCTGTGTCTCTGTGAGGATAGGATATGTGAGTAGCAGGAAGATGAAAGTCCATGAAAACCAACAGGTGACTGAGTATGGTAGTGCACACCTGTTAGCCCAGCTACTTTGGAGGCAGAGGCAGGAAAATTGTGGGTTCCCGGCTTGTAAGGATGTGCCTGGGTACATAGCCAGACCCTGTTTCAATAAACCTCAGGCAGGAAGGGAATGCCTGTTATCAAAGTCTGATTCACCTGACTGTACTGAGTCTTTCACCCTCACCACGCCACCCACAGGGAACCAGGCAGGTCTGTAAGACATCCTCTTGTCCCCACACTACAATCCTAACGTGGATCCTAATTACAATCTAGGCCGTGTTGTGTTTTAAGCTGGGCAGTAACTTGGCATTTCACCCGAGGGAAATTGAACACTTGGCCCCTCACAGTATGCCTACACAAGCCCTGCACTTTTGTCACCTTGCCATGTGACTGCTGGAAAAGAGCCTCACCTGTGCCCAAGCTGTGCTGCCCATCCTGAGCAAGGGTTGACACCTTATTCTGAGAAAAGAAAGTCTCCCGAGGGTGTATGCTACAGAGGCCCCAGCTGAACCAGGCTGAGTTAGGTAGTCTTCACCTTGTCTTAGCCCCGTGGAGAAGACTGGAAAGCAAATGTATGTGTAAAGTACTGAGTCATAGCCTGAGCTGCCAGGCAGTGTCATGGTACTTGGTTTCCACAACAGCTCTACAGGGTGAACTCTCTGTTCCCATTTCACACACAGGGAAAGAAGCTCAGAGAGCTTCAGAGACTTGCTAGAAGTCACTAGTCATAAATAATACTCCCAAACTCAGCTTTGTACCTGAGATTTTTTTTAAAAATCCTGTTACAGGAGCCCTTGAGAAAAGCCTCTGACCGGAGGCTCTGTGGCTCAGGACAAGTTTCTCTAGGCACCCATGGTTCTAAAGGAAAAAGGTATCTGAGGTAGTTGGGTATTCTGACAGAGGTAAGGCTGGAACTTTGGAGCATAACTGGACCAGGACTAAATATTAAGAAAGCTAGGCATGACCACCTAGAAACCTGGGTCAGAGCCATCCTTCTGGAAGGAAGTTGGCTGATCTCTTGGCATCTCCATCTTTCCATGGTCTCCCATAGCTTTTAATGGCACTGCTTCCCTAGAGGTCCCTGAGACACAGAATACTGGGTGAGCATTCTAACACAGTGCTTTCCTTTAGGCCTTGTCATGGCATTTGATCCATGAGCAGATCCCACTGAGTCTGGACCTCCAAGCTGGCCTAGACTGCTGCTGCCTGGCACTACAGGTGCCTGGGCTCTGGGGGGTGCTGTCCTCCCCAGAGTATGTGACCCATGCCTGCTCCCTCATCCATTGTGTGCGATTCATCCTGGAAGCCAGTAAGTCCTTGTCAATGATTAACTTTCTTGTCTTCTTGAATCTAAACTGATAATCAACAATACTTGTCAGTCATTAACATTTTTCCTTCTTGTCTCCTATTTCCCAAGAACCAGTAAGGACTTGGGGTAGAACGGTTGGATTATAGGTGCTGCCTTCAGAAGGCCCCATCTGTCTACCCCAAGACCTTGACATTATACTGGAGCTTAACTGGAATTTACTTTTCTAGTTATTTGTTTAGAGTTTGAGTTCCAGTTTTTAAAAAATACTTTTTTAAGTTTTATCCCTTTGATCTTTAGTCTTAGTTGACTATTTGATGTTCTTAGTCCTAGATGATTATAAGATTAACAAGATTACATTCAATAGATGACTTCTGTTAGAGTTGAAGTGTGTGCTTGCATACTGCATTGTAATGCTAATATGTTGTAAAATAAAAGGGATTCATTCTTTTCAAGGAACAGTGTCCTCAACAAGGGTCATTAGCTAAAAATTTTTAAAAATTGGACATTATAGTTTACATGTTAGAGGATGTTTTGAAGTTTTATGTTTTCAAATTAAACATTATAGAGTGGTGTTTTGATCTTTCATTGTTTAAATTGTTTTCATCTGTGCATTTGTAGTCAACTTGGAAACAAAGATCCAGGGATTAATTTTAAAAAGCTAAGCTTCTTGGTCATAGTGATGCTTTTAGCAGTATTGAGTTGTGAATAGTCTGATAAAAACTCTCAGGGTGGAGATGGCGGACAGTGCACTTGGAAGCCTGAACGTGGAAGCACGAGTCCGTGTTTGTTCACGATCAGCCAATGCGCTGGTACCTGCTTTTAGTGCTAGCCAGTGCTTTTCGGTTTTACTGAAATTAGCTCCAAAAATGTAGCCCTCAGTTGACATAGCTGTCATCGTAAGTTTTTATAAGGCTGCACAGGTATGAAGACTTAAGTAGAAAGAAGGTTAAAGTGTACGTTCTGCTGTGATTCAGTTGCAGTCCAGCCCGGGGACCAGCTTCTCGGCCCAGAAAGCAGGTCAGATACTCCGAGGGCCATCAGAAAGGACGAAGTAGACGCAAACATGCAAAGTAAGTCTTAGGACCCGCTTTTCTGTGTTTCTCTGGATCCTTCAAATTCATTCACAAAAGAAGCGTGAAGTGGTGCTCTGGGCTCTAGGAGACCTATTTCTCTTCTGTCCTCTGGGGCTCATCCAGAGAGTTAAGGGTTCTCTGACCGTAGAGGCATACACATTCCTGTATTTTCATGCCGTTTTCCCCAACCAGCTGGTCCAGTTATCCTGCATCTTTCCCCACAGCCTAGATTTGCACCTCTTCTCTGGGAAGCCTTCCATCTTAGTCCTCAGCACTTAGCATGTGACCCTACTTTAAGGTGAAGAATATGTTTTCTTTGTGCTCCCAAAATTAGTGCTTGACCTGTTGTAAGGGACTGGCAAGTGTGTATTAAATTTGGAATAAATAACTCAAAACTCTAAGGAATTTTAAGTTAGTGTAGATATTCACATAATATATTGTAACCTTAATGACTGTTTCAGACATCTCTTTTGGTGGCATTTGGTGACTTGTATGTTTTGTGACAGGTTGTCCCTCTGTAGCCCAGGCTGACAATGAATTCATGACCTTCCTGCCTCAACCTCCTAAGTGGTAGATGCTGCCATTACTTTGAAAAATAAATAAATTTAAAAAAAAAACCCACACAAATCACCATCATTTAAAACTGTTCTAGACTTAGGCACATACATTGTCTTCCTCATTGGTTCTAGGGTAGCTGTCTTACTGTGACAGTTGTGGAAAGGCAAAGCATATTTTGACCAAGTGAATCCTTGCCTCCTAACCTCCAGGCTTCTAGAACCATTTCAGTTCCTTGACCTCAGAGGCTCAAATGGTAGGAATGCTACCTATAGCTGCAGCCCCTCTCCCACAGCTGGGAAGGCAGGTGTCATTGAATGTTTATCTTTCCTTGGGTCACCAGGAGCCTTCACCCTGCTCTGTGGCTCCAGAAATATGCCTTTGTAATCATAGGTATAGAGAAATGCCTACTCACAGCCCAGCATCGTGACATGAGCCTGTCACGATATAGCACTAAGGAGGCCAAAGTATGAGGGTCATGAATTTGAGTCCATCCTGAGCTGTATAGTGAGAGAAACCATTTTAAAAGATGGGGCTACTTACAGACAGAGCTTCTTTGTCTGTAGTCTTCCAGCTCCTGTTCCAAAATTTTAGGGTTGCATAGTGGCCCATAAGCAATGCCATTTTAGTATATGCTGAATTTTCACTTTGTTTCTGTCTTGAGCCTCTACAGTTCCTGAATTGAGTTGTGATACCTGCAAAGTGAGGAAACCTCTACCTCACAGCTTGAGTTTTTTGTTTTTGGGATTTTTTTTTTTTTTTTTTTTTTTTTTTTAGCTGAGCAGCAACTCAGGTTATTCTGTGCTTCTGTTGTAATGGTAAGATGTAGGTAAGAAAACCAGGCCATGTGAAGCTCTGGGCCAAATGCCCACCATCATGAGAGTAGGCAGCCTGGCCCAGCCAGGCTGATGTAATTTTGCTCATCCTCTGTGTCTCTCTTGAGGTCAGTTAATGAAATTCTGGTCAGAAGTAACTCAGGTTTTATTAAGTTTTTTAAGTCACCTCTGGTTAGTCCTTTTTGTTTGTTTAATTTTATGTGTGAGGGTATTTTCTCCATGTATTCCTGCACCACATGCATGCATTGCCCAAGGAGGCCAGAAGAAAGTGCCGGATCCCATGGGAGTAGAGTTATAGATAGTTAGGAGCTACCGTGTGGGTGCTGGGGATTGAACTCAGGTCCTCGGAAAGAGCAACCAGTGCTCTTAACTGCTCAGCCATCTCTCCCATCCTAGTTGGTACTACTTAAAGTCAGTCTGATATGCATTATTTCTTTTAGCTTGGGGCTTAATTCCTTAAGCTCAATAAGGATCCTTTTTCTATACTAGGAAATTGCCTAAATTGTTGAATCTCATGGACAAGGATAATTATCTGTCCACTTTACCCACTAAACAAGTGGTTTTTTTAATTCTATGCTGTATCAAGACTGAGGTAATATGAACAGTTCCTGCCCTCAAGACCCTGACAGGACAGATTGGCTCTGGAATTTTCATCATCACTCTGCCTCTAAAATTTTCATCCATCCAAGGCTGAAACTCAGGTTCAAGACTATTACTTTATTCCCCACAGAAATGAAAAGAATTGCAGGGTTTGGATGCATCCTCAAGAGGTCCTAAGTGAGCAGCCCAAAGTCTTGGTAGACTGGACCGGGTTGATAGGCCTGGTACTCTCTTCTCCATGGGCATACAGAGGAAGGGTGGCAGGTTTGCAGTGTGTTTGACGGCACTGCCTTCTTGATCACCATTACCTGTACAGATCCCAGTTACATCACTTCGGCCTGCGAGATGGTGGCAGAGATGGTGGAATCCCTGCAGTCAGTGCTGGCCTTGGGCCACAAGAGGAACAGCACCCTGCCTTCATTTCTCACAGCAGTGCTAAAGAATATTGTCATCAGTCTGGCACGTCTCCCCCTAGTCAACAGCTATACGCGTGTGCCCCCTCTGGTAAGTCCACTCACTCCTTTGCTGAAAAGGGGTAAGTGGTGTATACTGGCAGCCTCAGGGTGGGGTGATCCTAAGACTGAAGTAGAGTCTTTGGGGAGGATTCAGGAGCAGGGGGGCAGGGACTGGAATCTTGTGCATGCTCTACCACTATGGTACATTTCCAAAAACCCTTGGTTTTTGTTTTGTTTTGTATTTGAGATTATAATTTAATTATATTTCTCCCTTCCCCTTCCTCCCTTTTAACCTTCCCATATGCCCCTCCCGATCTTCAAATTCATGGCCTTTTTATTCACTAATTGTTACTGTATGAGTGTGTATGTGTGTGTGTGTGTGTGTGTGTGTGTGTGTGTGTGTGTGTATTAAATATAACCTGATCAGTCTGTATAATCCTACCTGTATGTATGTTTTCAGGGCTGAACAACCAATTGGTATGTTCTTCCCTGGGTAAGGCCACCTCTCCTATTTCCAGCTTTCCTCAGTTGCCTATAGTTTTTTGTGTAGGGTGAGGCCTCATGCAGACCTTGGTTTTTTGAGAGGATCTTGCTCAATTTGATATGTAACCAGGGCTGCCCTCAAACTTGAGATCCTCCTCTCTACCTCTCTAATGCTAGAATTAGTCATAGGCATACGTGCCCACTTACCACACAGTCTTTGTTGCTCTTACACTCTCTTTGGTAGTTCCAGCATTTTGCATGTGGGTGGTTGTGACACCTGTGTTGTCCCCCAAGCATTCTGTGTAGTGGTTATTAGTAAAAACACTAGGTTTTCAAAAATGAGCTAAAGTACTAAATTTATCTCCACTGATGTACTCATGTTGGATGTGATTCTGAAGTGATTAGACTAACTAATTAATATTATTTAATTAATAGCCGGAACTTTCACTCTTCACCTTTGAAGAGGTTCATACAAAGCTGGACGTAGTGGTGCATGCAGAGACAAGCAGATCTCTGAGTTCTAGGCCAGCCTGGTCTACATAGTTCTAGTATGGCTAGAGAGAGAGAGATTGAGAGAGAGATTGATTCATACATGTAGGGACAACCACTATTGTGGATTTTCTCTTGAAATTTTCTTCACATATCAGCTTAAAATAGGCAGGTTCTTGATTCAGTAAGAGCTTAATATGGGAAGAGGGTTAACAGCACCTAGGCTGACCTAAGTCTGCTGAAATAGCACACTATCCTTTTCTACAAAAATCCTCAGCAAGAAAGCAAAGCTGGTACACAGCGGACTTGAACCAGAACACAGAGCCAGGCCCAGGGGGAGAGTACTTTTGTTTTGTTTTGGTTTTTTTTGCACAGAATAGGGCGTGTGCCTACTGCTGGGCTACAATCTCTGCATGTGTGTGTTTGCATGTAAGATCCTGGAGAACTTTACATTTAGAAAGTGACATTCATGGGACGTTAGAGTTGCAGGGACCCATTTTGAGTGCTGTGGCCTCGCTGTGCTGGAAGTGCTTATAGAACAGAGAGCTGTGGACATTGGGAAGAGCCCAGTAGAAATAGAAATAGAAAAGAGATCTCATCCAACCTTGCTGCATGGGCGGGAACATTCCTTGTGGAGACTGCAAGAAGGCAGTATAGCGAACATGGAAGACTGTAGGGGATCTGCCTACATAAGCTGTGTGCTGTAGGTAAAACTCCATCAAGTGCTTTTAATCTTCTCCCTTGAATGCCCGGGGTAGGAAGGCAGCTGTAGCAAGCACTGCAGAATCCCCCCTGGGCATGCCTCAGAGACTTTCATGGGTGGTATAAGAGATTTATAGAAGGCTTTCCCATGATAAAGAGAGCTTGGTTGTAGGAATCTGGGGAGGCTCCTTTAGGTCCTCATGGCTTCACTGAGGCACATAGCTGAGCTAGCAAGATGGTCCTGTTACTGGAACAGCATAGGGTGTGCCTCAGGGTTTCCTTTTGTTCCTGGTGCTTGTCCAGATATCTAATGGCAGAACTCAACTTCTCAGAGTTGATAGAAATGAACAGTGGGGTTGGCCTTGTGCCTGCTTGCCAATGCATATGTATATATGAGACTGAACTTCATTAGCGTTTGCCTTTTTTCTAACACACATTCGATATTTGTGGGTGCCAGCGTCTCGAGATCCACAAGGAGTCTAGCTTGTATACAGCCAGTCTGAGGGGCGGAACAAGAATGTAGAGGACTGGCCTTGGGAAGGCAGGACAGAGTGGTGGGAGTCAAGCTTGGCCTTGAACGTTCTAGGCAAAGGAGTGGGAGCCTCTTGTGGGAAGGCAGTGGCTCTGGAAAAATCTGTGTGAGTAGTGGGGTGGGGGGGACAGCTGGCTCAGCAGCGAGACTAGCTGAGAGAAAGGAATGGGGGGACCTCTCATTTTCCTTGTGGCGTCTCCACCCAGCTGTTACTCTCTTTTCATCTTCTCAGGTATGGAAACTTGGGTGGTCACCGAAACCTGGAGGGGATTTTGGCACAGTGTTCCCTGAGATCCCTGTGGAATTCCTCCAGGAGAAGGAGATCCTCAAGGAGTTCATCTATCGAATCAACACCCTAGGTACCCCACAGTCCTCCTCAGTCTCCATACACTACACACATGCATGAAGCTCCAGGGAGGGGCCATCTCCCTTGGCAACTGGAAAGGTTCTGGGGTGATGATGGAACAAGCCTTCGTCACACATTTTGCAGTATGGAATTATGGTGAGAATATAGACCTAGGCGCACATAGACGAGGCAGTTGTGTGGGGTTGCATGCCAGGCTTCTTTGAACAAAGGGAAATGCACATGTAACTATCACAGGAAGCCAGATCCGGTCTTCATATTATGCATTCAGACTAAACTGTACAAGTGGACTGGGATTATGGCTCACTGTAGTGTTTGCCTAACACTACGAAGCCCAGGGTTCAGTCTCTAGAGCTACAGCAACAACAAACTGTAAGTAATGGAGTGATTTCCTCTCTTTGCTACTTTGACCTCGTGTTCTCACTTAGGTTTTGTTTCTCATATGTAGAATGAGCAGCATGGGGAACTCCGTAAGCTAAGTGTCACAGGAGCGAGGGCGGTAGAATGAGGGAAGGTAGATTTGGCCAGACAGCCCTGCTCATCCCTTGGCTTCAGTGTGGGACCCTCAGTGCAGTGGCCCATAAAATGGGGATTGTGTCCATTTCTTGTATTTGCTACAGATGTGAACATGAATATACTTAGTGTCTTAGTCAGCAGTAGCACGATTAGTTCTCCTGTCAGGACTCTCCTCTGCTTTCAGAAGCACAATCTAAATTGCTCCCCCACCCCTGTTTCCTGATGAGGGTGTGTCTTAGTCACTGTTCTATTGCTGTGAAGAGACACCGTGACCAAGGCAACTCTTTGGAAACAAAGCATTTAGTCGGAGGCTTGCTTACTGTTTCAGAAGGCTCTAGTCCATTATCATCATGGTGGGAAGGAGACAGGCATGTTGGTAGAGCAGTAGCTGAGAGCTGTACATCTTGATTCACAAGCAGCAGGCAGGGGAAAAGAAGGGGGCGGGGGCGTACAGGGCCTGGTGTGAACTTTTCAAACCTCAAAGCCCACTCACAGTGACATACCTCCTCCAACAAGGCCACACCTCCTAATCCTTTTCAAACAGTTTATCACCTAGGGTCTAAGTATGCAAATATGGGGGCCAATCTCATTCAAACACCACAGGGTGTGATCGGATAGTGTGATTATAATCCTCATAGCCTTTCCATGCTGGAAAAGCCTGGATACCTAATCCATGGCCTGATCAATGTAGGTCCCTTAGGCTTCTTCAAGTTTTCTTATTCAGCTCTCAATAACCTACCTCAACTTCCTATGTCCATAAATTGAATAGTTCATCACTGTTCCCAGTAACTTCTGAGTAAGAATCAGGCAGCTCCCATGAGGAGCTTTTTTTCCTGCCTGTCTTATTTATTTTCCTGTTGCTGTGATAAACACCATGACCAAAAGCAACGTGGGGAAGAAAGGGTTTATTTTTCCTTATAGCTTGTAAGTCTATCACTGAAGGAAGCCGGGGCAGGAACACAGGACGGAACCTTGAAGCAGAAACAAGAGTAGAGGCCATGGAGGAATGCTGCTTACCAGTTTGCTCACTAAGGCCTACTCAGCCTGCTTTATCAAAGCATACAGGACCACCACCCTAGGGGTGGTACCACCTACATGGGCTGGGCCCTGCCATACCAATCACTAACTAAGAAAACTCCCCTGCCTACAGTCCAATCTTATGGAGACATTTTTTCAGCTGAGAGTCCCTCTTCGTAAATGACTCTAGTTTGTGTCAGTGTGACATAAACGAGCCAGCACATTGCCTTTGCTTTTGCTCATTTATGCCTTCCTTGGACAATTATCACCTGAGTCTATCTCCTGGTGTTGGTATTCACTTGAGTCTGAATCATTCCCCATGTTCCAGAAGGTCCTAGCACTTGATGCTCTACTTTTCTAGTCTTCTTCACTGTATCCTTGCCTTGCAAGGAGTGTTATAGATCTTTAATGTAGCTCTTTAGTGAACCTGAAGAATGGCTTCCTAGATTGCCTTTGCTGCTTGCTGGCATGTTCCCAGCCCAATGCCATGCTTTTCTGATCTGTCTTCTGGGTGGCTTCACTATTTACATTATTTACTTGATGGAGGCAGGACTCACATGAATATGCCCATAGTGCAGCATGCACATGGAGGGCAGAGGATAGTTGGCAGGAATTGGTTTTCTCCTTCCATGTGGATCCTGGGAATTAAACTCAGATTGTCAGATTGTCAGCCATCTTGCTGATACTGTTTATAGAGACAGCTTTATAGAGACAGAATTATCATGTATGTGCTTCTGTGGTCTGGTCTGCAGTCTCATGGTCGGACTTAAGGTGAGACTTCTAAAAACGCTTAGTAGGCAGGAATAGCCTAACCTGCTTGAGTGAAGCCTGTGTGGACATCCTTGTCACTGTACCACACAATGGGGGATTGAAGGGCAATCTGGGCTGCTGAACTTGGCCTGTGCCTCTTGGCCTTGATAGCATAACTAACTTCCGTGTGCTCCAGTATCCTTCATGGTAAATGGAGAGAATGACATTCCTTATGCTGTAGGATTACCCTGAAGGTGATGCTGTAGGAACAGTACTGATGGAGTTATGTTGTTAGTGTCTCTTCATGGGTTTGGGGAGTTGGGAAACTAATGTGATGATTAATTCCCAGGGTGGACCAGTCGTACCCAGTTCGAAGAAACTTGGGCCACCCTCCTTGGTGTCCTGGTGACTCAGCCCCTGGTGATGGAACAGGAGGAGAGCCCACCAGAGGTGAGACTTCCATAGCTAGGGGTGACTAACTGGGAACCTGTAGCTATGGCAGCTGGTGACTCTGTGTGGGAACAGGAAAGCAGGCTTGTCATATCTCAACTGATGCTCCAGAGTAAAGACAAATCCTCCGAGAGGCTTGGAGACTGGGCTTCCAGTAGCTAGGATGTGTCTTTTACTATGATACATTCCACATCAACGATCAGTAAGATTGTTCTCTTTCAGTACTTTTGCATTTTGTTATTAATTTCTCACTATCTGAAGGAATACCACTGATCTAAAACAAAAAGGGCCATGAATCCAGGCCATGTGCGTGTTTCTTACTTGTTTTGTTTTAATTATCTTAGAGGTTTTGTTTGCTTAGTATTAATGTAGACCGTGCTAATAAGACATAAATAACCACCATATTCTTCACCTTAAAAGTACTAGAATATGAGCCCTTGATCCTGAGAGATGTGGAATGAATCTATGTAGGTCACAGGTCATAAAGATTATCTTCAAACTCTTCTGTAACTGTCAGGTTGCCATAAGCAGTGTTCTAAAATGATGATGGAATTTAAGATGGAATTTCCTCCGAGGTAAATTTCTAGTTGGAGTTCTATGCCAAGTATTTGGATACTTGAGGTTTATTCCAAGGCCCAAGTATATAGATGTACAACCAATGCCAAGCAAACTTGGACTAAAGACCTTGGCTATGGGAAGGGTCTTAAGGGATCTGATCCTCCTGTCTGAAGCCTTATGGCCTGTGGGCACTGTGTGAAGTAGAGGCCGAATGAGTGGTTGGTATCTTGTCGTGTTGTCAACATGTGGACTGTTCCTCTAGGAAGACACAGAAAGGACCCAGATCCATGTCCTGGCTGTGCAGGCCATCACGTCTCTGGTGCTCAGTGCAATGACCGTGCCTGTAGCTGGCAATCCAGCCGTAAGCTGCTTGGAACAACAGCCCCGGAACAAGCCCCTGAAGGCGCTTGATACCAGGTTTGCCTGAGTTCCTCCGTGGGCTGCATTCTATTGCAGAGGATGGTGAAGTAGTCCGCGCCACTTTGAACTTCCCATAGCCCTTCCTTTGTTGTAAGAGTTGGTGTGACATTGTGTCTGTGGCCCTGCCTAGGGATATAGATTTTTGTCATCGGTGACAAGCTGAAAATTTAGTGTGAAATGTTCTGGGCTTCAGTGGGTGTTCAGGCTCAGACTTATGGGTCAGGAATGAGCACCTGCTGAAGGGCTTGTTTGCTGTTAGACCAGCTGCTTCGGGCAAGTGAAAGAGAAGTCCTGGTGGTTTTCACTCCTGTGACATTTGAAAGAAGCAAACGTGTTCTTTCCCTTGGTTCTGAATTGTAGATTTGGAAGAAAATTGAGCATGATCAGAGGGATTGTTGAACAAGAGATCCAAGAAATGGTTTCCCAGAGAGAGAATACTGCCACTCACCATTCTCACCAGGCATGGGATCCTGTCCCTTCTCTGTTGCCAGCTACTACAGGTACAGCAAGGAGCTAGAATAAGAATGTGGCTAGCATTCTTGCTGAGGCTTAGCAAGGAGGCTGCATGCTGAGTGTATTGCCCCCGTTCACAAGTTTCATGCTTTGCCAGGATATGTACCACCATGATACACCATGAGTGTATCATCTCACTTGAATGAAGAGAATTTTGTAGGTTCTTTTTCTTTCCATTGTGTATATTAATTGTACAAGTTACTGTTACATAAGGACATTTTCATACAAGTACATAATGTATATTGAATGAACTCCCACTAAAACCTCCTTACCCTTCTCTTTGACATCTCCCTTTGTTATTGTTGAACAAACTGCTTCAATCTTATTATTACCTTGTTCTTTTAGGATTTGTTTGTTGCTGTAAATTTAAGTACCTCAAAGGCTTTATTTGGGGAAATTTCAGTGTAGAAATGTAGTGTGTCATGTATCCCAAAATGGTTTGGGGGACATTGAATTAAATGACCATGGGCTTGGACCTTGAGGAACCTCTGTCTGGGCCAGTAGGATGGGTAAGAAATGACATACTTGCTCTCTAGAGGCTTGAGAGAGGTGGCTAGATGACTATAGGAACTCAAGTACAGCTCTAGGGAGGACATCAGAGTGCCCTGGGAGAGAATGGGTGGTGTGAGATCTAATGCTTGATTTAGCTTGAGGCAGCCATAGAAAAAGAGATAGTCTAGTTTGCCTACCAGGCTTGCTGGCTCAACAGGTTGCCAAGTGACAGTACTCTGAGACCTACTGGGCCTCTGTGTATCTGGGCCATCCTGCCAATGGAGAGGATACCCAGATCTGTCCAGCCAAGATCAGGGTCTCAAGCAGTGCTATGCTGATGTTTTACAGGTGCCCTCATCAGCCATGACAAGCTACTGTTGCAGATCAACTCAGAGCGGGAGCTAGGCAACATGAGCTACAAGCTGGGCCAGGTCGGTTGCACCATTCCATTCCCTCCTATGAGGACTATAGGCTGAAATTACAACCAGCCTTGTCTGTCCTCAGGCTTGAGCCACATACCACATTCAGAGGAAAGTTTTATTTACATACATTATTCTATATTTAAATATGTTGCATATATGCATGCAGATGTGTATAAAACATAGTGGAATGATGTGATACAGGAGAGAGCCAAGAAGCATGAACGGTCAGAGAGGACAGAATGGAGTCACTGAGAGCTGCTCAGGCAGATGCAGCACTGAAAGCTTCCTGGCTGCTGGTCCAGAGGGCAGCTGAGTGTACAGCTTAGCAGGCAGCAGGCAGTTGAACAGTACACTTTAGAAGAGCCGTAAGGATAGTTGACAGCTGCTGACTGCAGGGGTCAGGGAGCTATGGTACCCGCTGCTTTTCTAGACAAACCCCTCTATTCCTTCCTGCCTTTGCAGAGAAAATTCTGCCCTAAGATAAGTCACAGTGATGGTTAGAATGTGAAGTGCTTTTCATGGAGTGTTTCTAAGGTTGAGGTGATGAACAAGATGCCTGGGCCCCGGGTCCATGACCGCCGTCTAGGTCCATGTCCCTGGCTCTGTGGTCACACTATCCCTTCTGGCTCTGTTGCACTCATCTAACGCTGTTTCCTTCAGTACCTGAGTCCAGCTCCAGTGTCTGCAAGCTGAATATAGTAGGACTATGTGGGGCCAAAGTATAGTTCCAGCCTTGCCTTGCCTGGAATACCTTTCAACTATCAAAAAAAACCAAAAAAACAAAAAAGCTACTGGGCTGAGCTTCCGCTTTCCATTTGGGAGAAAGAGATGGTAGAAAGGGCTGGGTGTGGAGAACACTGGCACCTAGAATTCATTCACAATTCTCAGCTTACACTCACTGAAGGTGTCTGAGGTCATAAAGGAAAATGTGAGAGGGTTTGTAGAGGAGCCATCAGAAGGGAGGTCACTGTTCATACTGAGAGTGCAAAAGCCACTTCATCTGGAGCTGCATTTGGGGCCTTGGGGCTCATGGCTGCCCCTTACACCTTCCTAAAACAAACACACCTCCTTCTGCATCCTTGGAGAAATTAATCTAAGCAAGCAGCTCAGACGAATGAATGGGACCAGGTTTGTAAAATCCATGTATAGTCCCTTTCTACAGGGACGGTAGTGTCAATTTTTGGAGCCTCTTTTACTTCATACCCTTTCCAGACACTCATTCAGGCCTTAAACCTAAGGTCAGAGTTTTTCTGCCAACAGTTTAGCCCTTGTCTGCCTACCCAGGGCCTCCTCTGACAGTAACGTAAGGGTCTGAATGAGATAGATCATTACAGTGGCCATATGTGCTCAGGCTAGGGGGACTGGCTTGTACCTGCCCAACAAGAACTCGAGGCCTCAACAATGTCCTTAACACTGGTGCCTGCTTCTGTGGCAGGTGTCCATACACTCTGTGTGGCTGGGGAACAACATCACACCCCTGAGAGAGGAGGAATGGGATGAAGAGGAAGAGGAGGAGGCTGATGTCCCTGCTCCAACGTCACCACCTGTCTCTCCAGTCAATTCCAGGTTTATACTGGCTTTTTTTTTTTTTTTCCAATAAGCAATTTGAAATTGTTTTCTCAGTCACTTGATATGTTTGGGGTCCTTCTTGAGGTGAACCTCTCATCTGTGTATGGGGAAAATATCCATGTTTCACACTCTGCAGAAAACACCGTGCTGGGGTTGATATTCACTCCTGTTCGCAGTTTCTGCTTGAATTGTACAGCCGCTGGATCCTGCCATCCAGTGCAGCCAGAAAGACCCCTGTCATCCTGATCAGTGAAGTGGTTCGATCTGTAAGTTTCCTTCCCCTCTTTCCCCTCACCAGGGATACACATGCACATACTACATGCACACACGTACTAAATACACTCCACAGACACATTACACAAACACCGCAGCACCTGTCTGCACTAGATAGATACCATATACATAAGTGCATATGTGCACACACACGTACACACACACACACCCCCCCCACACACACACACACTCTGGTCTGTAATGTCTCAGAACCTGTAAAGGAACTCCTGCAGCCTCCCAGGTATGAGGGGCAGAGTGTCTGAAGTTGGTGACAGGGCAGATTTTCTTTTTCAGATCCAGAGCAGGCAGATGCTCTTAAATGTAGCACCAGTGTATGCCAGTTGCTGTCACAGTTCCAAAAGCCCACCTTGTCTGTCTGTCTGTCTCTTCCTGGGCGGTTACAAACAGCTGTGGACTCCTGGACACTACTCTTCTTAGATAAGTAGATAGTCAGATAAGTAGTCTCATGGTACTGCAGTGCTCTTCAGCTACAGCCCCAAACAGGGTATTTACTTTATGAGTGGCATCTATCGGTATTGACGAGGCTGGAGATAAAAACTGAAAGGCTCTAAAATAGTCACTAGGTCTTTTTAAAAGTGATAGTGGGAGCTGGAGAGAGCAGTAGTTAAGAGCACTGGTTGTTTTTCTGCAGGACCCAGGTTCTATTCCCAGAACCCACATTGGGGCTCACAATCACCTGTAACTCAAGTTCCAGGGGATCTGAGTCCCTCGTCTGGCCTCTCTAGGCACAGCACACACATAGTGCACCAGCATACATGCAGGCAAAACACCCATTCACATAAAAATAACTAAAAAGCAAATACATATAGAGTAGATTAGTGATAGTGGAGCCAGCAAGATGTCTCAGCAGGTAAAAGTGGTTTCTGTGCAGATCTGACAGCCTGAGTTTGATCCTCAGAACCCACAGTAAAAGGAGAGAACTGACTCCCAAGAGTTGTTTCCTGGCTTCTACACACATGCTGTGGTTTGCTCACACCGGCATTTATACACATGCAAATACACACACTCAATGTTATTAAATAAAAGTAACAGTGATAACAGAGAGAGAAATGATTGCCCATGTCCCCCTCCTAGGAGTTTTGAGGGCCTGGCCCTGGATTGATGGACATTGCCTGAAAATGATCACTCCTATATATGTGGCAGCTGAGATCCAAGCTCCTCTGTAGTGTGCATGCAAAGGCATTTTTAACATGATACTCTGCGACCACTTTTACACTCTGTATTTTAAGTCTCTCCAGTCAGGACTGAGGATTCCCCTATTATTCTCCCATGGACTAGCCTTGCCACCCACTGCATTTTAGGCTACATTTCTTACATTTCTCCGGGTGTAATGCTCTCCTTCTTGTTCTGATCTTCACCTCTCCAGCTTCTTGTGGTGTCAGACTTGTTCACTGAACGCACCCAGTTTGAAATGATGTATCTAACGCTGACAGAGCTACGGAGAGTGCACCCTTCAGAAGATGAGATCCTCATTCAGTACCTAGTGCCTGCTACTTGTAAGGCGGCTGCTGTCCTTGGGATGGTGAGTGAGAGGGAGTGCAGAGGCTGCCCCCATTGAAGCCACTTGGGACTTCTCTGCTTTGGGACCTGGTGTTGGTCAAATGTACTGCCTGCATCTTTACTTCAAAGGCCTGTCCCAGGCCAAGCTCCTTGGCACATGTGAACCACAGCTCTGGTCAATCAAAGAACTCAGTGCCTGTCGGGAGCATCCCCACAGGGGACTGAGATATTTCGTGGTGAACATGGTTGGAGAACCTGTGCCCCTTGGCCTCTATGCCATCATCGTAGGTACCTCTACAGGACAAAAGGTCTAAAGGCACCGGGACAGCACAAATACTCGAACTGTGCCTTGCTTCTGCTGCCAGTCTGTCACTTGGGTCTGATAGGGTCTGGATCCCACTGTGTCCCTTGGCCTGCAGTCTTCCCTGGTGACCCTTTGTCACAGTAAGCTTGCACGAAACTTTGGGAAATATAGATATCTATCCTTCACATCGTGATTGTCTGGGTCCAATTGTACTGCTGTCACATAACACCCTAGACAGGGTAATTTACAAACAACAGATATGGACTGAGAAATCCCAAATCAAGGTGTTCTGGGGATGCCTGATGTGTACTTCATACCTAGATTCTCCCACTTGTTATTCCTCATTATTCTGCTGCTGGCTTATCAGAATTTAGCTAGTACTACTTGGTTTTGCCTTTCCTAAATACGTATTAGATGATTCTCATAGAAAATACATCAGCTACACACATCTTGTTGGTGCATATTGAAGGGCATCAGCATGGCCAGTAAAGGAAAGTGACCGTAGACTGTTGGCACAAGCCCTTTTGCCCTGTCACTTAATGTTAAATTAGTATCATGTTTTTAAATTATGTTAAAATGTTATCATTAAATGTTAAAAATTATCATCATGTTTTTAATATATGTTTCCTAGAACCCATTTTTGTGATAACAATAGAAACTTGGGCTAGAGAGATGGCTCAGTGGTTAAGAACCCTTGGTGCTCTTGCAGAATACCCGAGTTCGTTCCTAGTACCCACATTGCCAGCTCACAACCAACACCCTCTTCTGGCCTCTACAGGTTCCCATAATGCACATGTGTATTTAACAGGTGGATACTTACACACATACCACATACAAAAATGAAGGTAACTTTTAAAGAAAGAAACTTACTTGTTCAGTAGACACATGAGTGGCTGCTGTGTGGGAAGTAGTTGGGGCTACTGGCAGAGTGATGTGGATGAGCCTCTTGGGGCCCATTCTCCATGTGCCTTATGTGCCATGTCTTCCCTTTTAGTAAGAGCCTTGCTGTTACCACTGCAGCCACAAGTCCCTTATGACCTCTCTCACCTGCCTGTCCAACCATGTGCAGCCTGACAAAGCAGCAGCACACATAGGTCATGGCGGAGCACAGCTCCCGCCTCTGCTCACCGCTCTGCTATAGAGTCTGTTGTCACTGAACCTAGAGGCTAGAACAGGTATACAGCATGGGTGGCCATAGCCTGGGCCATGCTGATGACTTAGCATCATCCAGAGAACAGGAACAATGAGCACTTAGTCCCCCTGTGTGAGCACACTCTTCAAAGCAGGCATCTTCTGGGTGCTGTCAGGCCTGTGTCCTTGTGGGAGGTCCATTTTCCTTCATGGGGGGGCTTCAGTGGCTTGACTTTCCTTGTAACTGTGGTTTTGTGCTCAGGCCCAGGTTCCTCAGGCAAAATGTAAATCAAATGCATCAGGCAAATAATGGTGATTTTAAAAGAACAACCCCAAGGCAGAATGGCGAATGGCTCCAGTTCCCAGCTCTGTGTACACAGGCGCCTTCCTTGAAGGCAATTGTCTTCTGAGAGGCATTTAGCCTGTCCTGTGTTGTGACAGATGGTGTTGCACTGCTGCATTGTTTTTCCTGGGGAAACCTGAGCAAAGGTCTGTTCACCTCAGATAGGCCACTGATGGTCCAAGTCCAGCTTGTAAACCAGTGTATTGATTGGCTTTCCTCACAGCAGCATGGGTGAAGGCTTACTTACTGGAGCTGAGTGACTTCAAAACAGCTGCATACTAAAAACTCCTCCCATGGATGGGTAATGACACCCCAAAAGCTGCATAAACGGAGACACAACACTCTTCTCCCTCTTCAGTTAGCCTTCTTCCCAAGCAAGACCAAGTGCAGCTGGGCAGGATTATATGCAGGGTGCTGAGTTTCGGGTCTCGGGCCTTAGCTACCCCTGTAATGAGAGAACATAGTTCTGTACTTGTGAGAGTCTTGTGTGAGTCCAGCTCGTCTGATTTCAAGATGGCATGACTATGTCATGTCCAGAGGACAGTGTTCCACAACGTACATCCAAACTGTCACTGTTCTTTACTCACTGTTAGATCTGCAGCCTTCAGCAACATATCCTGGTGTTAGCTTGCAGAAGTGTAGTCAGAGGCCTAAGGTTGTACTATCCTTAGGAAGGACATGTGACTTCATGGGGACACACAGGGAAGGGGGTGAGAAGGAAACAACCGGCAAAGACTGTCACCCTTCTTTAGCCCAAGACAATTAAATACAGACTCCCCTGGAGAGGGTTGGGTGGCCTCTTCTTTGTTTTTGGTTTGTTTGTTTGTTTGATTTTTTGAGACAGGGTTTCTCTTTGATAGCTCTGGCAGTCCTGGAACTCACTCTGTAGACCAGGCTGGCCTTGAACTCAGAGATCTGCTGGCCTCTGCCTCCCAAGTGCTGGGATTAAAGGTATGCGCCACTACCACCCAGCAACCAGATGGCCTCTTCTGTCATGAGACAAGGTTCTCAGCCAGCCTTTCCTGGTAGGGTATCTTGTAGGACACAGTCAGCCCCTGAAGTGCCCCCTGGGTTGCATCACACAACAGCAGTCTTCACTGCTGAGGGAGTCCTGTGTCAAGGTGTGTGCTGGGTGTCTAGGCGTAAATTCAGCTGCCACATTTAGAATACCCAGAGAATATGATACCTTGTCAGTCCAGGTTAGCACAAATTAATATCAGCTTCACAACTACCAACAAGCTTTGCTAGGAAGAGCCAGACCAAGGTTCATTATAGTGAATAGAGACACAAGGCAAAATCAGCTGAGGGAGAAGGTTCCTGGGTAAAGTCTAGAAAACCAGGTGTGAATACTGTTCCAGAATAGTCATACAGAACACAACTCATCCATCCAGTAGGTAGACAAGGAGTAGACCACACAGGGCAGCAGAGTTCAGAATCCAGGGTTGTCAGTGGAGGCAGGTTATAGAGCACCCTCTGCCCATCACGTACTACAACTCCAAAAGGAGAGGCAAGTGTGAGCACAAATCACATTTTCTACGTAAGGTAAATCCGCTCTCAAATTCAGGTTTTTAGATTGGGTCAGCACTTACACCAACCTATCCTGCATGGATTTGAGCCCCTGTGTGGACTCTGCTGTGTGCTGGACTACAGCCAGGCCCTTTCAGCTTGAGGGAAACAGGCCATTGGCAGTCAGCCATCGGTCTGTCTCCAGCAACTCCTGTCTGTGCTTGTATACAGGACAAAACTGTGGCAGAACCCGTCAGCCGCCTACTGGAGAGCACACTCAGGAGCAGCCACCTCCCCAGCCAGATTGGAGCCCTGCATGGCATCCTCTACGTGTTGGAGTGTGACCTCCTGGATGACACTGCAAAGCAGCTCATTCCAGTTGTTAGTGACTATCTGCTGTCCAACCTCAGAGGAATAGCTCAGTGAGTGGGGATGGCTGGGTGGGCTGCCGGCTTTGGAGTGGTCTTCACAGCAACAAAACCAAACCAAAGAGTCCTGTTTGACTTTCAAAGTATATGCTAGAACTGGTATGGTAGCACATGCTTATAATCCCAGCATTTGAGAGAGGTTGAGGCAGGAAAATCAGCATAAGCTTGAAACCAGCCATGGCTACAGATGAGATCCTGTTTCAAAAGCGATAACACAGTGTGTGCCAGGTCCTGGTAGGTGACAGGCAGGGAACCCAGGAGGGTAACCTTTTTTCAGGGCACAAGTATATGTCAGAAGCTTTCTTGGATTTCTCTAGCAAGAAGAAAAGTCCTTCCTCGGCATCACTCTCCTATGGCACCTAGCACAGTGATGTGGACAGCAATCTTGTCTTCTCCACCAGACTTAGCCTCCTCTTTAGTTTCTGATCGGCCCCATGTTTCCTGTGAGGCCCTTTATTCCTGCTCTGATTCTACCTCCCCCTAAAGATGCCTCATATGCTGGTCCTTTTAAAAACAAGTTGAGCCCATCACAGCTCAGTTTTAGAAGCAGAGGAAGGTGCTGTGACCTGATGGAGCACACCTGGATGCTCAGAGTTTGGGACATGAGTTAGGGGTGAGATGGGACTTGGAGGAAAAGCCAGCTGTTCTGTGACAGGATTGTTGATTGAGAAATGGAGAGTAAAGTTAAATGAAAGGTTTGGAGATGGTGAGGTCTTAGTCTGACAGACACAGCTGCTGTGAGGAGGCAGCATTCTGACAGGTGAGCAGAAGTACATTTGAGGGGCCCAACAGGCAGCGGCAAGTTGAGTTGGGACAGAGATAGCGGCTTGTAGGAAGGCAATTTCTTCCCTGTAATCCTTGCTGAATAGTAGCTTCCATGTGTGCAAGGTAAGCAAACAGCCACCCATTGTCCTGAGATTCCAGATCCTGGCCTGGAGCAGATTTGGCAGGTTTCGTGAAAGCACAATCTGCTGAGGAATGAAGAGGGCATAGGGGACTGGGGCGGGTGTGAGGAGCTTACTCAGTGCTTTGGGCAAAGTGTCCCATGTAACATACAGAAGCGGTAGCCTGTTCCTAGGAGTGACAGTGTCATTTGAACACATCTGAAAGGGTAGAAGGGTGTGTGGCTCCTTTGTTTATGGTGGCATTGGTCTAACTCATATGCTAGCCAGGTTCCTACTGTTGCCACTGGCAACGGGTACCAACTGGAGATTCCATGAGGTAGAGTGTTACAAGTTGGCACATGCCACATGTGGAGCAGACAGACACCCTGAGGAAGCATCTTGAACATGAAGAATCTGCAGGAAGAGCGAAGTGGCCTATGAAGAGGTACAGCATTGGGATGGCGTGCCAAGCTGAGACCAAGTAGCTCTGGAAACAGTGTAGTCACTAGGCCAACCAGGTGAAAAGGCCTGGAGAAGCTGGCATGGCCCAGGGCTCTATACTCGATAGATGTGGATGGATATGCTTTAAAACTGTCCCCACTGCAGACAGCCAGGGGCTGCTGTATGTGACTGGGTATGATTACTGTCTCCCATTCTCAGCTGCGTGAACATTCACAGCCAGCAGCACGTGCTGGTGATGTGCGCCACTGCATTCTATCTGATGGAAAACTACCCTCTGGATGTGGGACCAGAATTTTCAGCATCTGTGATACAGGTGAGAGGGCTCTGGATGGGCTCTGTTGGACACAGGCAGGTTTCCTTGTGGACTGAACCAGTGGGTCATTGTGCTTTTGAGGAGGATAAGAACAAGCCTTTCTCCTTGTCTAGATGTGTGGAGTGATGCTGTCTGGAAGCGAGGAGTCCACCCCCTCCATCATTTACCACTGTGCCCTCCGGGGCCTGGAGCGTCTCCTACTGTCTGAGCAGCTCTCTCGGTTAGATACAGAGTCTTTGGTCAAGCTAAGCGTGGACAGAGTGAATGTACAAAGCCCACACCGGGCCATGGCAGCCCTAGGCCTGATGCTCACCTGCATGTACACAGGTGAGCAAGTTGTAAGGGTCATAGACTCACCCAGTGCTACTGTGCCTGGCCTAGCTTCTAGGAAGTGAAGCAGGAACATACTCAGGGACACAAGCTAGACCTCATGGTGTGGCAGCCTTAGTGTGGCCCTAAACCAGTCCTGTCACCTTTCCAGAAATTCTAGGGCCCAAGGCAGCTCACATGATACCACCATGTGTAGGTATCAGAGCTGCCTCTGACCAATGCATCCCTAAGAGTTGTAAGAAAGTTGAGCTGGGTCCTACCTTGCTGGGGACTAATCACCTGCTTTTGAAGGATCTCTGCCTATCTGGTTAAGACCTATATGAGCCACTGACTGCTGATTTCAAGACTCTTGGGTTTCAATCCTATAGCCTTCTGAGTGTTTCTGTTTCAGGAAAAGAAAAGGCCAGTCCGGGCAGAGCCTCTGACCCCAGCCCTGCTACTCCTGACAGCGAGTCTGTGATCGTTGCTATGGAGCGGGTATCTGTTCTCTTTGATAGGTAAGAAATGTAGCACAACCCCACCTCTAACCTCAGTAGTCATTGACTATCCTAGAGCCAAAGCCAGAGCAGTTGCCTCTGTGTTTATTTGTTTATCCTCTTAAACTTTAAAATGCATCTTGTGGCCATTTCTCCAATGCACGTATATTCACAGAGCACCAGTTGTAGCCAGACTCAGGGATAGCTGGGCCCATGCCCACTACAGCCACGCCACTGCCCTCATGAATCCCTCATGAGTCCACTGCTAAGGAAATAAACACTCGTGGGAGTGTGCCCAAGTGCTGTGGTAGGGCTCCGGCCACATCCACAGGAAGGCACCCTTGGTTGGGCAGAGACACTGCCAAGTGTCGGAGTCACTTGTGTGCTTCTCAGCTGAATACCACAGTTGTGTGTGCATTAGTGGGGTAGTTATAGGTCAGATCTCTTTCAGGATGTGGCTAAGGGCAAGTGTTGAATGTTGAGAAGAATCAACAGGAACATAGATAGGGGTCCTTGTTTGATAGAAAGAAAAACTCCTGGTTGACAGTAGTGCTATGACATTAGGACATGTAGCAGTAAAAAGTTCTTAGAGCATTTTGCTGTGGAAAGTCTCTTCTGTAATGTCACCACCCCACCCCATTCCTGCTATTCTTTACAGGGGCCTTCCTGCAACCCTGCATTATTCTTCTCATTGTGGCAAAGATCACCCTGTGCTCAGATCAGTCAGGGCAGCAAAAGAAATGCCTGGGTATCACCTTTGGCTTTTAAAGCTCATATCCTAATTGTGGTCTGAGCCCCACTTGGAGCATCCCTGTGGATCAAGGGCATCTGTGGGCAGGACTGAGAGACCAGGAACCAGGGTGAAACTCATATCAGCTCCCCTCCTTACAGGATCCGCAAGGGGTTTCCCTGTGAAGCCAGGGTTGTGGCAAGGATCCTGCCTCAGTTCCTCGACGACTTCTTCCCACCTCAAGATGTCATGAACAAAGTCATTGGAGAGTTTCTGTCCAACCAGCAGCCATACCCACAGTTCATGGCCACTGTAGTATACAAGGTGAGGGTGTCCATGTGTGGGACAAGACAGCAAGGGGACAAAGGTGGAGCCAATCCCACACTTCTGGTAGGCCTGTCATCGGGGCTAGATTGAGCCTGTGAGATGGGTGGCAGCTGTGGCCCCGGTTCCCCAACCCCCACCCCACAGCCTGACCCTGTGCTCAGGACTCTCTCCTCCCCAGGTTTTTCAGACTCTGCACAGTGCTGGGCAGTCATCCATGGTTAGGGACTGGGTCATGCTGTCCCTGTCCAACTTCACACAAAGAACTCCAGTAGCCATGGCCATGTGGAGCCTCTCCTGCTTCCTTGTCAGCGCATCTACCAGCCCGTGGGTGTCAGCGATGTATCCTTCTGTGGGTCTTTGACCATATTTCAGTCTCCACCAGCCCTTCCTTATTCTCTTAGCATCGGGTTTCATTGAGTGTTTTGAAACTGAACTCTACAGAACCCCACAGGTAGCAAGGTGATGCTTACCCTTCCCCAAATATTGGTGCAGTGAGGACGAGCCTCCAGCAGCTCAGGGTCTGAGGGGAAGACTACAGAGTTGTCGGACTATCAGTTGGCTTGACTTTTCTATCTGAGGGACTTTTCTATCTTAATTCTCTAGGCCAACAAGGGGGCTAAACTTAACTCTCTGAGGCCAGGAAAAACACACTCTTAGGGTCTTTCTCTGTTCTCTCTCTTATCTCTTTTCTTTATTTTTCCTTTACAGCTTATATATCCCAACAAAATGTTTTGGGCTATATAAAAGTTACAATGTAGTTACACTCTATTTTTCAAGTGAATGATTATAATGAATACAGTTTAAAAAAAAACAAAAACGGTTTCCCATTAAACAAATCATCCCGAGAAACCATACATTCACATCTAAGTAACATGTTATAGATTAACAGAGTGTGAGCAAGCAGGGCATTATTCTCGGCCAGTTCTTTTGCTGGCAGGCTGCATTTTGTGGTTTCAAAGAAAGGATCAATCACTTTATTACTTATCTCAAAAAGTAATCTTATAAGGAATCTTGAAAGAATTACAAACCTAGACTTTTATATATGAAAAACAATCAGTCATCTCTACTCAGGGTGCATACCCACTCATCAGCATTTTTTTTATATCAGGAACCTGAGCGTAAAAATGGGCACCAGGAATTAATCATCTTTGATCATCAACCAATCCTAGCAAGAAAGACACGTCAGCTAATAATAATTGGGCTGCTTTGTTCTTGTTCCCTGACCTTAACGAGTCTCTTGCTCAGGTTTGTGCCTTTCTAAAACTTGAGATTGTTTCCTTGGGTTTTTCACCTCAAAGCTATTCACAAAGACATCTCAGTCTAACCTTAAGTCATTTCCAAAGCTTTGTTTCAGCTATGATGCACTCTGAAACCTGTGAACACATCTCTCAACATTAAGATTAAGAGTTTGAGCTAGCTGGGCTTCTGGGACTCAATTGTTTTTCTTAATCATTAACCTAAGCCAGTCTATATGGCTCCTCAACAGAAACTCATGTGTTCTAGCTGTGTGACACTTCCTTGTTTTATTTTTTCTCCTCTGCAGCCTCTGCTTTATCAGAGGCAGGGGGACAACATTTTATCCTACCTTTACCTATGTTAACTTTTCCACTAAACTAACCTCTATCATAATCCCTTGCTATGTTTATTAAAAACCCTCAATCATCAAAATTCTATTTAAACTGACACTATTATTGTATAAAATCATTGCTTCCATTAAACAGTACAGCTTAGGAGGAAATCACCTTCATAATATTCCACAGGTAAAAGTGCCTAATAGAACAGGATATTTCCAAGACTACATTAAGGGCTGTGGGGATCTCCCCATGCCCCTTCACACCATGCCGGATACCAGAGAAAAAAAAGGACACAGCAGGAGCGAGAGACATTCTGGGGTGAGGCTCTCAGGGCCTTGCTTATCTGAGATTCATCCATTGGAGCTTTGCTTCCTGGTGGGCCACCTGCTGCTCCTCTAACAGGGTCCCCAGCACCTAAAGGTATACAACTTGGACAGGGACACAAGACAGAAGGTGTAGCCATTTGCCAGTGGGGGCTGCCCAGTGGTGGGTTTGTGGTCAGAGGGCCACTGCTGAAGGCTAGGAGGGGAGCACGGGGAGGCAGGGCAGCTCAGGCCAGCCGCTGGCCCTGCGGCTGCCTGCCGTGTCCTGTGGCATGCTCTATCCCCCTGAGCTTTTCTCGGGGCTGCTTCTCATTAGCTCTCATCTTTACGCCGTGGTCACCCTCCTGGGGAAAGTCATAAATAAAGCTGTAGTTCCCGCCCCAACACTGCTGCCAGGAGTTCCTCTTTGGGCATCCTCCCCCTCAGTAAACCACGAGAGCTACTGAGCAGCAAAGTTGTCTTGGTGGTGACAACGCAGCCTCATCCCCAGTGCTGGGAAAGCCTTGAGGCAGGGTGCTAGCTCTGCCCTCCCTGCACTGGAGCAGTGTGCGCAGGAACACCAGCCACTAGCACTGTGGGGAGCCCAGCGCAGGTAAGTGCTGCAGCACAGAGCACTGGGAAGCAGCACCTTCCCTCCGCACTGCCAGCAGGCTGGCCTCCCACTCTCTGGGCCTCTCTACCTTCCCACCCCTGCCCTCCTGGGCAGATAGACTGCAGCTGGGAGAGGGTTGCAAGCAGCAGCTGCTACTGATATGCCTAGGCTGCCCTCTGTTCTGGTTGCCCTCGATCCTCCCTTGGCCTGTTGCTGGACATAGGAAGGGATCATCTTGGGGAGTCTGTCTTCCTACCCTTGCTCTTGTTCCCCCTTAACTCTTCTGCCAGCCTTCCACACGTCATCAGCAGGATGGGCAAACTGGAGCAGGTGGATGTGAACCTTTTCTGCCTGGTTGCCACAGACTTCTACAGACACCAGATAGAGGAGGAATTCGACCGCAGGGCTTTCCAGTCTGTGTTTGAGGTGGTGGCGGCACCAGGAAGTCCATACCACCGGCTGCTCGCTTGTTTGCGAAATGTCCACAAGGTCACCACCTGCTGAGTAGTACCTGTGGTAGAGAGGCTGAGAGGAGGCGGCTGCTGGGGCCAGAGCCTCCAGGAGCCTGTGCCAAGCTTCTGCTGGGCTGCCTTGGTCATGCAGGCTTCCACTTGTGTCAAGTGGACAGCCAGGCAATGGCAGGAGTGCTTTGCATTGTGGGCTATGCAGGGAACATGCACTGTGTTGGGGTTGAGCCTGAGTCCTGGGTCCTGACCTCGCTGCGGCTGGTGGCAGTGCTAGGTTGACCAGGCATTTGTCTTTTTCCTCGTGTTCCCCTGGCCATGGTCGCCAGGTTGCAGCTGCCCTGGTGTGTGGAGCGGAAGTTCTAGCTCTTGCCAGATGGTTCTGAGCCCACCTGTCCCACTGGGCTGGAGAGCTCCCACCTGAATTTCCCCAGCAGGGTGTACCTGCCACACCAGTGTCCGGACACAAAGTGAGTGGTGTGTGGGGGCTGGGAACTGGGCTGCCAGATGTCCAGTGTCGGTTTCCCTTTCTCTGTTTTCTTCTCAGGAGTTAAAATTGAATTCTATCAGTAAAGAGATTCATTTTAATGTAACTTTTTATGCCCGTGTAAAGTGTGTGACTTGCAAGGCCTGTGCTGCATGTGATATAGTTTGTGGAAGTGGGTGGGCCTTCTGGCCACTGCTCCTTATCCTGTAGCTACTCAGTCTAGTCAGGCAGGGCCCTGTGCAGCCCAACACCTAATGGCACTTGCACCTCACACATCTCCCTTTTCTTATGCATCACGTTTACCCAGCACAGAGAGAGGTGTTCTGTTAACTGCCCTGAGAATCCTACCTGTGGCCCAGCTGAGGGGCCAAGGAGAGCTGCTTTCCACTGTTGTGGTTGTACAAGGCTTGCCTTGATGCAGCACCTCCTCCTCAGGCATGACTGTCAAGCTGTCTACTCAACAGTGACAATGCAGTCTCCTAGTCCCTCAGCCTAGCCAGAAACAGCCTCTGTTGCACCCAAAGAGGTTACCCCAATAACCTCATCTCTGGTCCCAGCTGACCTGGGCTGTAGCTTGTCCGGGAACCGACTAGCCATCGTGGATGCTGTCCCTTTGTATCTTCTGCATGGCGGGGACCTGAGGAGTGCTGGTCTGATAACCCCAAAGGTGTCTCTGAGCTGTGATTTGTTGGTTTGTCTCTGTTTCTCTTGGTCAAGGGAAAGCTTGGTATCCTAGCAACTGTTAAGAATGGACCCACCCCACCCCCCTTTTTTTTTGCCCCTTCCCATCTTGCCTTCTGTCAGCCCGGGAGAGTGTAGACCTATGCATATCAGAGCCCAGGGAGGGTTCAGCCTGACAAGATGAGGACTGGAGGGGAGGTTGAGTATCAGGTCAGCCTGTGGCCTGGGGACAGCCTCCCACACTTGTCAGAGCAGCCTCTTCTTCCCAAGGCCCAGGCCCAGAGTAGCCAGGCCATGTTAATGAAAATGAGCCCTGGACATGGGCAGCCCTCATTTCCTGGCTTGGTTTGGGAGCTCTGTTTGGCTACATGACAGGGTAGGTTCTCTGCTGCTCAGCTAAGTCATGTCCGTGTAGCGTAGGGAAAGAGGTCACTTGGAGCTGTCTTGAGGCTACACAGGAGGAAAGAGCTTGTAGCCTGTCAGATTAATTAACTGTGCGTCAGTCCACGGAGTGCTGCCCTGAGACCTTGGGCTCCCTCTGTCTTCCCATCATGACACTTGAAAGGCAGCTGCCGTGCAAGGCTCCTCCTATCCACAGGGCATGGGGAGCCTCACGCCTGATCTGGTTCTTTTTCTGTCTGCCCTGGCAGAGGCCACCCCAGACCATCCTGGTGTCATGGAAGCATGAATAGTGGATGTGGATCAGATCTTTCAAGAGGGAAGCTACTGAATTTTAATGAAAGAAAAGTCACCAGTGCCCCTTTGCTGACTTAGGGCTCCCACTTCTTACCCTAGACTTTCCCACTAGAAGTGCTTGGGGGCCACGTGGAAGTTCAGATTGCTGCTGCCACACCCCAGGTTGGCCCAACAGCTCTGAGATGGTCATGTTGTAGGCCTGATTACTGCTTACGGTAGACGTTTATAAGAAAAAATGAACGTAAAATCTGGAGCCATTCCCCTGGGGATTCATATCAGTGAGTTCAACACGGAGTTCAGTTGGTCTCTTGTTCACAGTATGATCAGAAACAGTTCTTAATATGAGGCTAGAACAGTCTCTGCCACAAAGCTGTTCTCTTCTGATGGGCGCCACAGCCTAGAGATGCACCCAGGCACAGGCAGGCATGCATTTGTGTGTATGTATACCCAGAGTTGTATTTGTGTACACACACATGCACACACTTCTCAAGACATATGTAAGATGCCTGACCATTCTTCCTGAAAGCTGCCCTTTTTGGACCTACCACATACAGTCAGCTCTGTGACTCTAGCATCTGAGAATGGGACTCAATTTAAAATTAAAAAAAAAAAAAAAAAAAAGGCCGTAGCTCATTAAAGTCCCACTGGAGATATTGCCCCACCTGACTGACTGCAGGAGGGACCAAGACTTTTTATCAAATTCCTCAAAATTTATGGACTTCCAAACTTTATTTTTAAATGTTATTTTGATTGTAGGATTTTGGGGGCAAGAGGTGGGATGTTGTTTTCCTGCTGGTACTGTCAGGAAAGATTTTAATGAAACCAGGGTAGAACTCTTTGGCAATGCACTTCAGCATGTTTCTTCTCCAAAATGTGCCTCCTTCCTACTGCTGGCCCCCGTGACATGTAGGTGACTTTGCAGCTGCCAAGTGCCCTTTATTACTCTCTCATTTTTGTCTGCACATGTACCCTTCAAGAGGGAAGAGTTAGAGTGGACCCACCTCCAGCGCTATGGAATGTAGTGCCAGAGAAGGCACTAACCCTGATAGGCCCCTCCCCTGACAGGAAGCACCTTGTGAGTGAGGCACCTCTGCTTTCGGCCCGTGGGGTGGATCTTACACAGCAATAGCATGGCTCACAGCCTCCCTCTGTGGGGCTGCAGATGTAGTCTCTTCTTGCTGCCTGTGAGCCTCCTTCCCCACACAGTCTCACCTGGGTTTACACCCTCCTTCCATCAACACTGAGCATTAAGGTCATAGCTGCTGCCAGGGCAGGCAGGAAGCTGTCTTCTGGGGCTTGGTATATGGGAGCAGAAGGCACTAAGAGCTGCTGAGACTGGGTCTGGAGCTCAGGATTATCACAGGTTGGAAGAGAACTGTTCCTCCATAGGTCTGGAGCTTCCAGGAAAGAAGAACCCACACTGAGCAGTGTGACGACTAAAGATGATCTGAAGGTTCAGGGTGACACCTCTGTGTGTTTGTCACGCTTTAGTGCCATCAAAGGAGCTGCTTCCCTCAGTGTTTCTGGAAACACCCTCTGCCACAAGTTGGGTGTAAGGTGATGGTGGCAGAGACCTATCTGCAGAGGTTTGGCTGCGTTCTAGGGGCTCCTGTGTGTCACGGGCTCCACTGGGAAGGAGGGCTGTGATGGGTGTGCCCCGGAGCCCAGCCCAGACCTGGCTGTCCACTTCCAAGAGGAAGGACTGACGTGAAATGTATATTTAAAAGTTTTAAATTGCAGATATTGTACATTTGAATTAAAGAAGCAATTAAACTACCCATTGTTACTGTCTGAGGCTTGCTTTACTTCTAAGAATCTCCTTTCTAGCATTTGAAGAAAGCATCCTGCTCATTTCCAGTGGGCAAGTATACCACTCAGCATGCTGCCTTGACACTGTAAAGGTCGGGCAACACTAGATATGGAATGAGCCTAGGTGCCTGGAGTTGGGACCAGGCCTCGGGGTATTCACAAAGCCTGCTGAGGTGGTCTTCGTGTCTGGGAGATACAGTGTGCCAAATTCTGATCGTTATTGGCATTTTAAGCCATTGTGCACGGTCCTAGATACTATTTCAGCTTCCACGCATTGCTCCAGGGTACTAGAGGGGTAGTAAGGCTCCATCCTCACGTAGGACACACAGTTTGGCTTTGGAGTCTGTATAGTCTCCAACCCTTCTTCCTTTCTGGTCGTACTCCTGGTCCAGGTGGAACCCCTCCACCCCCTCAACATAACTGGTCTTCCCACCTTTGTCCTAGGCTGGCTGCTGTGTCTGCAATGCCTACTGTATCCTGTGTAGCTTGCAAATCCTTTTGCCTTGTCTAAAGCGTCCATCTTGCCAGGTCCCTTTCCTTGTGTCTGGGCTGAGCCTGAAGTGCAGGCATTTAATTTGCCAGCCTGCAGGGAAAGGGGCTGTTTGTTAAACACTTTCTGAAGGCCCGTCAGGTTCCAGTTGAGAGGCAGTTGTCTACTTGGTCCCTCAGCCCACCAGACACTGAAGTCAATGGCAGGATCACTCTCGGAGCCTTAGTAACTCAAGCATTTGATGGTGTGGGTGTTGCTTCAACTCCCTGAGTGTCTCAGCAGCCCTCTGAGACTATGGTGACCTTGCCCTTAATTGAGTTTTGGTCACCAGAGAAATGAAGCACCCTTCCCTCCCGGTGGATAGCCAGGCATTTGCCACAACAGGCATAGGAGGTATTTTCAGAAAGGATGAGGTAAGCCTCCCTGGGATGTCTGCAGCATGTTACTTCTAGCCACCACAGCAGAGCACCCCTCCTCACCAGAGCAAGTCTTGCCCTCCCCCTTTGCCTGGGGAATATAGGAGCACAAAACTTGAGGTCCCCCCCCTCTGCCCTTCATTGTGGTTGGTGTTTGTTTACAACTTTCCCAAAAACATTCTGAAGGAGTTTCTTGAAGAAGGAGCCTAATGCTGTGTTGGATGAGGAAGCCAGGGTGAGTATGTGTGCCATGGAGTAGGTTCCAGGTTCTCTGGAGCTACACTGGGGCTTCCTAGGGCGTGGGCCTTTCCTCCATAGGAGGTTATATAGCTCAACCAAATCTGGAAGACCCACTTGGGCAGCCCAGGGAAGGCTCATGGACAGACGTTGACCCAACCAACATTGGAGAATCCTAGACCTTCCTGGAATCTACACACATCCTTGGCTCTGAAGCCTGAGTCTCAGCTCCCTAAGTATCTTCCTCCATGTCGTGGTCCTGGAGGGGATGCCTGCTTCACTTTAAGCTGGGAGTGGGCCTTTGGGGTATGGTTGGAGAGGGGAGGGCTGTCCACAAAGACTGAGTCAAATCTGGGCTCTTCAGTGCTACATAATGGCAATGTTCAGTATTTCAATCTAGGTACCTAGCTAGGCTTCTATCCCAGGAATTGCTGGCACAGGCCAGTTCTAAGGTCGGAACCCCTCTTACTACCCACCACTGAGATAGGCCACATGTCACTTGGTTCCCAGAGCAGTCCAGGCTCCTTAGTGCCCCAAGACTTCCCAGACCAGGCCCTACGACCTCTTAGTCAAGGCTGCACTCGGGCACTGCCACATACATGTCCACATGTTTCATATACTTCCAGGCCTTTGTCACATCTTCAACCCCTACATTCTTCCCACCAGTACAGGCTGTTCACAGCCCCTTGCTTTGAAAAGTGTCCTGGCATCCCACCATAGCTGCCCACTTTCTGCTCTGGCCTCTATGTATAGGCTGACCTTGGCTGCCATCACCCTAGTTGAGCCTTCTTTCCTACAGCCTGAACAGTTCCCATAAATACAAGTTCCAGGTTAGCCCCAGACTCGTTATTTCGAGGAGAAACAGACCCAGAGAGCCTCAGTAGGTCTCACCAGCTCACAGCAGGCCAGTCTTGACCCCATTGTGCCTGGCCTCTAAGGGACACTTGCTAAAGCTGACCTGCCCCCTTTCCCTTCAGGTGCTACTGGGGGCCTAGTCCTCAGCCTTCTGCCTTCTCATCCCGTGACAACTGAGGGTCCTAGCAGGCCATGCAGCTGTGCCAAGGTATGGAACTCTGTAGCCATATGACTGTAGGACCCTGAGTAATGGCAGTAAAATCCATTAGCCAACAGCTAGCTCCTGGCCAGGCTTTGAACTCTCCAGAGGCTCTAAGGAGGATTGTGGGAGGGGCTAGGAGATGGAAGATGGGGACCCTATCACCTCCCCGTATCCCTAAAGAATTATGGCTCTTTGGCCAGCATTTTGCCAGCTCCTGTTATTCTAGTACAGGGATGAAGAAACTGAGGCTGGGGTCCATTGCTAAGGTCACGCAGAGTCAGAGCTAGATTCAAAATCTAGCATCTTGAAACTGGGCGTGGTGGCACACATTTTTAATCCCAGTACTCAGGAGGCAGAGACAGGTAAATTCAAGGCCAGCCTGATATATAGCATCTTGAGCCCCAGTTCATGCTTGCCTGTCTTTCCCTGTTTGCTAGAGGTGCTGTCTGTGAAAAGGCAATAGGGCAGGTACCTAGTTGCTCCACCCCACAAGGATTGATCTCTTGAGCCTAAAGAACGGGGGCTTCCTGGAGGAGGCACTTTCTAGGTACTCTATACTGCTGGGAGCTCTGAGAACCAGACCCAGTTCCTACACTCAGCACTAGGGGGCAGCAGTGAACCAGCTGGCCAGTAGTGTGTGTGACAGGACCAATATCTGACTCTTGACAGTGAGAGTACAGTGAGTCCGGACCTTCTGAGGACCCCTTTAGGAGAAACAGAACAATGATGGGTATCGGCAAGCACACCTAGGGGTGTCTGTAAAGCTCCGCAGTAGGAAGGAGTCCTTAGGTGACCCCAGAGTCTAGAGAAGAAGGAGTTCAGCCAGTACGCCGTAGCTTTAGCAAGGCCGGACACTGACCCGAACCTATGAAGTGACACAGCAAGACTTCCAGGGGCTGCCTCTCTTTCCCTTCCACTTTAAATTCTGGACTGGAGCTCAGGTCACTCCCCCACCACCCGACCAAGTCCTAACCGTGCTCCTTACAATGGACACAGGAAGCCCAGAAACAGTTTTCTCCCAGCTGAGCTCTTCCTGCCTTTGATCTGTCAGGGAGCAGACTGATAGACTCTCTTCCTCTGCTGACCAGAGAGTTTGAGCCTAGTTGCTTAGGAACCAGGCTAGACCCTGCATCTACCACAAGCTTGTGCAGCTGAGGGCCTTAGGTTCCATGGAGTCACATTCGGTTCCCACCTCCCAGATGTTAGATGTTGATGCCCTGTGATGGCCTTCCCTCTGCCGACTCCACATCTTCCACTCCTGCTTTCCTGCTGGTTCCTTGGCCTGAGGTCCCTGCCTAGCACCGTGGTCTTATTAATCCCCCACCTTGATAATTTTTGCCTGTCTCCCCCCAACATTGCTGTATTTCTTGGGGACTAGCCCCAGGCTGTGCCCTGCCTCAGGCCGTTGAAGTTGCCCTCTGGCCGCTGCCAGTTTCCCCTGCTGGGCCTCCTCAGCTCAGCTCAGTCAGCCTCTTCCCTCAGTGCTATGCTCCTGCTTCCACCCGTGGTGAAGGTCAGTGTCTGTGCCCTTGTGACCTGCATGGCTCAGCCAGGCCTAGTTATGACTAGCCTGCCTTCCCAACACCCCCACAACCTGAGACCCAGGGCGTTTGGTGAGTGGAGCAAGAGTAGCAAAGAGTCAATGATGATGAGGCAGGGCCTCATGAGGCCCAACCTCAGTAAAGCTTGACAGGCCTCAGAGAGAGAGAGTGACCTCTTAGCAAGGACCCCACCACACCAACAGTCATCAATGTAGCATTGGAGCCTCCATCTCCCTTGTGACCCTGCACCTTGGGTCTCAGCACACTGATGGGCCTCCTCGGACTCTGGCCTCTATGAACCAGGTAGGGCTGAGGTGGGGACTGCCTGGGTCCCCCATGCAGAAGCCTTTCAGGCACAGCTGAAGCAAGTCTCCTCTGAGGCCTAGAGGGCCAGCAGGGTGGGAGGAGGGCTGGGAGCCACAGTGGGTTTGGGCACAGCCTCTCACTGCAATATTGATGGCCCGTCAGTGCAGCCCTGATTCCTGTGCTTTCAGTTAAAAGGTTTCTGTTGTTGTAGCTTATGCAGTTGCTCTGTTGCTATGGGAACATGACATCAAAATGACGTTTCCCGTTTAAAAGCTTTTAACTAAATTCCTGCCTGTCAGATGTAGGCCCCATTTTGAGCGTGAAGCTGCCTCGAGCGAGCGAGTGAACGAGTGCCTCTCGCCCATGGTGCGCTGGCCAGGCCTGAGGCCCTGCCTGAGTGCCGTCCTTAACCCTGCAGGTGCCTCCAGCATGGCAGCAGCCGAAGTGCCCGGCTACCTTGTGTCTCCTCAGACAGAGAAACATCGGCGGGCCCGCAACTGGACAGACGCGGAGATGCGTGGCCTCATGCTGGTCTGGGAGGAGTTCTTCGATGAACTCAAGCAGACCAAGCGCAATGCCAAGGTGTACGAGAAGATGGCCAGCAAGCTCTTCGAGATGACTGGGGAGCGCCGGCTAGGCGAGGAGATCAAGATCAAAATCACCAACATGACCTTTCAGTACAGGTGGGCACGCAGGACGGTTCTGGGAGGGTCCAGCCAGGCTGCTCTGCTCTTGGCCACTCTGTGGTCTGAGGCAGGGAGGGTGTGCGTGTGGCCTGGGATGGATGGTCCACCTGTAGGTTAGAGCCCCACTGGGCAAGATGGCCTTCTAAAACCATTTACGTAGCTTCCCATTGGGAAGATGGGGAAACTGAGGCCCAGAAGCCAAAAACTGGTCCTGAACTCTCTCAAGTAGCAAGGCTGGGAATGTCCTCCACTCAACTTCCTGGGACCAGGACTGGAGCTGCAGCATCATGAGGATGGTTCTAAGGTTGGCATTAGACCTGCCTCCTGCCTGCCGGGATGCCTCAGAGGTGTGTGTCACACGGGCAGCAAGCAGCAGGCCTCGCTTCCTGTACTGGGGCTCCAGGGTCCCAGTTGGTCTAGCTTCTGCCTGCCTGTCACAGCCCCTAAGCTGGGCAGGGTATGGGCGTTCCTTGTTTCATGACAGGAAACTGAAGATGTGGTGGAAAGGAGGCGTGGCTCCCAGGCCTGGCTCATCTTGATGTCCTGGGACTTTGAGCGCTAAGTGAGACCCCACCGTGCGCCTAGGGCCAGCCTCAGGGTTGGTGAGAGGGGTGTTTGGGGGCTGCCCAGACAGCACGAAACTCTGCCCTGGGGACTCCCCATCCGGGTCTCTGACTCGGCTGCGTCTCAGTTTGACTGTCCTAGCATGCAGCTGAAGGAGAGCCTGGAGGTAACTGACGCTAAGGCCTGGAACATCTCTGGCATCCAGGAGGGAACCGCAGCGGTGGGCCTGACTGATCTGGAAAGAGCCAAAGGCGGGGCGGGGATCATGGATGGGGCGCAGATTGTGGACTTTGGAGGCATTGAGAAAGTAGTGGGTGGGACGAAGGTCATGGTATAAAGTTGCTTACTTCTTTTTTTTTTTTTTTTTTTTTTTTGGTTTTTCGAGACAGAGTTTCTCTGTGTAGCTTGGCGCCTTTCCTGGAACTCACTCTGTAGCCCAGGCTGGCCTCGAACTCACAGAGATCCGCCTGGCTCTGCCTCCCGAGTGCTGGGATTAAAGGCGTGCGCCACCACCGCCCCATGGTATAAAGTTAAGGTCATGTGCATGAGGCTCTTAGGAGGGGGAGGTGTAGGAGTTGGAGACTATTGAAAGAGGACAGTTATTAAGAGTTCTTCCCCCAAAGACGACTAGACAGGCTGGGCCTAGGAGCCTGTCCAGATGGGAGGTGCTATCCCAGGGGCCTCACAAACATACTAGTAGTTGATCTGGTGAGTTGGGCATATGAGGAAGCTGGTGCAGACCTTGCCATGCAGGCGTATCTGTGAGGTGCTCAGCCAGACTCCATGGAAGAGGGGTACCCTCATGGGTGAAGAGATGCCTCAAGAAAGAGAAGGGAACCCTGCCTGGCCCATGAACCCTATGCCCTGGGAGACACGGAGGCCCCACAAGACCTTGGACAGACCATGAAGCCCAGAAGCTTCATTTCTAACTGCTGATTTGACTTCTAAGGGCCGTGGAAGAAGTGGAAGTGTCTCCAGCCTGGCCTGTCCATGGCTCATTTCTGACCCCCAGTGCTGACCCCAGCAGAGCCTGCAAGCCAAGACCCACAGCTCGAACAGCTGCTTAGGCCTCCTGGCATCAGTCATTTAGTGTAACTGATTGATATTCAATGTAAGCCTGTCTCATGAAGAGAGAGCTGAGAGGCCAGGCTAGTGCCCACCTGAGCAGACATGAACACATGAAGAGGACGGCAGCCATGGCCTGGCTTACTCACCCCCATACCTAGTCCAGTTCGGGGTGAAGAAGGAGTTTCTGGGGAGCTGGAGAGCGCTACTGGCTGTTTTCCTTAGCCTCCCTCTCTTTGACTGGGTGGCGCATAGAGTCTAACTGGGTTATTCATTATTTATCCTGAAAGCCTCCCTTGGAGTCCTAGGGGAGGGATTCTGTCTCCACTCCTAGAGGTGGTTGTGAGCCAAGGAGACCCGGGAGATGAGGATGCCTGGGAGCAACAAACAGCCACTGTAGTCTAGAGTAGGAGGCGTAGCCCTTCAGTTTATGAAGCACATGCAGGCCGTGGCTCCTCAGAGCGGCCAGTTCTTTATCCATCCGTTCCTGACCCCTCACAGAAGAGTCTTGTCTTACTTTTTTCCAGGAGCTGTTTATGTATTAAGGTTTGAGCTTAAAGGAAATCTGAACAGGTAGCTTAGCTAGGTTTCATGGGACGTGATTTGTTGGAGTACCACATGAAGCCCCCTCCCTAGAGACAGGCTTTCCCCAAGGAGTGGAGTTTAGTGGAGCAGAGAAAACTAGAGAGGGAGTTCTCTGGAGAGGAGGAGCCTGGGTAGAAGGTGATGTGGCGCCAGTGGTAAGAAACTTCCCTTTCCCTGGGCCCCCAGGTGGCTTGATGGTCCCCTGCTGTTCATCCAGAGCACTCTGTGCCCTGTCCTGTGTGACCTGTCTCTGCTCTCTCTAATGCTGTCACACCATGTGGTGGAGCCCCCCAGGCCCTTGATGCTGTTCCCCAAAGCCAGCCTCTGCTGTGGCTGACCACAGCCTATCCTGAGAAGCAACCCCTTGTCATTGGCTGTGCCTGTGTTGGGGGCTCATTCAGCCAGCTCTCTATCTTCAGGGACCAGTGAGACTAGGGTCAGCCCTAGTAGAGAACCCCATATGGGCCCAAGGTGGCCCTGAGGGCTGTAATGTTCCTGCCTACCCTGTCTGTAGCCTCTTTCTATGCAGACCAGAACTATCCAGCTAGCCTGTGTCCTGTCTCCACAGTCCTCCCTTCCCAGGGGGTAGCTGAGGACAGGGATGTGACAGTCCTCTCAGTGAGACAGGACTCGTCCATGGGAGAAGATAGGGCAGAGGGTCTTGAGGGCACTGGCCACAGCGATCAGACCTTCGGCTTTGACACCAGTAGAGGGGATGTTAAGCGGTGTGAGAGAGCACTGGCCACCCAGCCCCACAGTCTCTGGGCGGGCTGTGGGTTTGAGAGCTAGCTCAGGCGTGGGTGGTAGAAGCATTTCAGTGGTACGGCCTAACATACCTTCCTGGTAGGTTCAGCTGAGGACGATATTGGAGCCTGGCCTCCTGTTTACCAGACATTATTTTTATAAAACCTTCCCTTTAGCTCTGTGGAGGGCTTACTTTTTCATCCCCATTTTACCAATGTAAAACATGAAGGATCAGAGAGGTTAACGAACCTGTCCAAGATCACACTGTGTGTGCAAGACACAGGCTCAGAGCTGTGAGTATTGTTTTCCTGTGGCCTGCTGTTCCCTCTCCCGGCGGCAGCTTTGGTAGAATACAACCGCCGCATGGCAATTTCTTCTGTGCCGGGATCTCATACACAGTCTCATCGCCGCAGGTTAATTTATATAAAAAGCAACTCAGTTCATTGCAGTGAGTTTAGAATCCACAGAAGAGCAGAGACTACAGGAACCAGCCTCAAGCTCCGAGCACCTATGGGTGCCCTTGCTCATGCTTGGGTTTCCATTCTGACACCCAAAGGCAGTGCAGGTCCCAGTGCCTCTCTCCCTTCTGTCCAGTGTCACGGGGGCCCTAGAGCCTGGCTGATTTGGCCAAGGAAGCCAGTGCTGGCTGAAAGTGGCTCCCGCCTATGTCAGCATGACTCTCCCTGGGGACCTACACCCTGCGCGTGCCTGCCGCTCTGCCCAGGGCCCAGGCAGGACGGGCTGCACCTGCTGTGTCTTACCTTGGCTCTTGTGTCTCTCGTTTCAGGAAATTAAAATGCATGACAGATAGCGAGTCCGTCCCGCCGGACTGGCCCTATTACCTAGCCATTGATAGGATTCTGGCCAAGGTCCCTGAGTCCTGTGAGGGCAAACTGCCGGATGGCCAGCAGCCGGGGCCCTCCACGTCCCAGACCGAGGCGTCCATGTCACCGTCCGCTAAGTCCACCCCTCTGTACTTACCGTATACCCAGTGCTCCTATGAAGGCCGCTTCGAGGACGATCGCTCCGACAGCTCCTCCAGCTTACTGTCCCTTAAGTTCAGGTAGTGTGTGTTTGCTCTTCCTCTCCTGACCCAGCACCGCCTAATGGGGCCAAGGCTCCAGTGCTTGGAGCTAGGGGCTGGCGGTGGCTCAGTGGCATGCTGTGGTGTCCTCTGCCCTGACTGGTTGCACGGGTGCTAGCTGTGTGCCTTGTCCAGGGCCAGGTCAGCCTCAGGGCAGCAAGAGTTCTAGTGCCAGTGGACAGGTGGGGCTTGTCCAAGGCTCCATCACCTCTTACCTGCGTGGAAAGTTCTTTGACCTCTCTGACCTCTGTCTCCCACCATAAAATGGGGATAAATCCGTACTCCTCAAGGAGAAAAGATACAGGGCCAGGCACCAAGCATGCCCTCCCTGCCTGCCAAGCCCCAGCATGGGCCCCACCTCAGTAACAGGTCCTCTTAACATGGAGATATAGGTCTGCACCTCCTGAGCAGTGAGTGGGCCATGTGTTATCTGTCTTCCCCGTCGCCACACTCCAGGCCTATATTAGCCACACGCCTGTGCCTGCAAGATACTCATAGAGCCTCTGAGAGTTGGGGGGGGGGGGCAAGGAGGAGACACCCTGTGGTGTTGGGCTGTGGAGTCCAGAGCAGACACTTCTGAGGAGGAGATATTTAGGATGGGTCTGCAAGGTAAAAGAGGAATCAGGCAGTTAAAGAAACTAGGAAATGTGACTGAGTTATGGGCCTTCAAGCCTGTCTCACAGCAGGTAGGGTAGGGAAGGTGTCTCCATGGCGGTCTCTGAACCTAATGTCCCTAGGGTGGGAAACATCTGCTAAATTCACCCAGAAAGCCCTTCCCCAGAGGGAATTTCTCACTGAAGGGCCCAGACAAAATCTGTCTTTACTAGAGCCAGGCCGAACGAGCAGAGAAGCCTGAGATTTATGGCCAATTGTTCCCATGGCTTACCAAGCCCAATTCCCAGGCACAGCTGCCTGGGGCTTTATCCCCAAGACTGGCTGATCACCCACTCTGCTCAGAACACAGAGCACAGGCCAGGCACTGGCAGCTACCAGAACAGGCCTTGGGGTCTATTAGGCATTGACAACTCCCTGTTGTCCAGCAAGGGCTTTTAGACTATCAGACAGCAGCCCTGGGGCATCTCCTGGGGAGGAACCCAAATGGTCGGTCAGTCTGTCTGTCTGTCCGTCTGTCCATCTGTCTGGCGCTCTCGCTCTCTCTCTCTCTCTCTCTCTCTCTCTCTCTCTCTCTCTCTCTCACACACACACACACACACACACACACACACACACACACACACACTCCACCCCACCACTGGCATACTTGGAAACCAGGCTCAGGGTGGGCCTTCATTCTGAACCCATTTCTTCATCTGTCACAGGCCAGTGGGGGCTACAGATTTCACTTACCTTAAGAGTACCAAGTACCACAGCACCTTCCAGCCTTGCTGCTCCCTGGAGTGGGCTCTTCACCCTGGAGTAGCCTCCTCCAGCTCGGTGGGACTGGGCTGTGGTCAGGGCTGTGTGCCCACAAGGTCCACACTCTGGGATGTGGATGGTCTTGGAGATGCCTGCCTGCTCCTCCCACCAGCCAGCACTGGCCGTCACCTGCTGCTCTCTCCGCTGAGTGAGCTCCAAGCCCTCCTCACCCCTGTGAGCTGCGACCTGAGGCAGATGGGGCTCCTGGGGCCTCATTGCCCTAGTTTGTCCAGTGGGGTGTTTGGGAAGGTCTGAAGGCCCCCCTGTCCCAGGCCCTGTAACCAGCTCATGTCTCCCCCACAGGTCAGAGGAACGTCCTGTGAAGAAACGCAAGGTGCGGAGCTGTCACCTACAGAAAAAGAAGCTGCGGCTGCTGGAGGCCATGCTGGAAGAACAGCGCCGGCTGAGCCGTGCCATGGAGGAGACGTGCCGAGAGGTGCGCCGTGTGCTGGACCAGCAGAACATCCTGCAGGTTCAGAGTCTGCAGCTTCAGGAGCGCATGATGAGCCTGCTGGAGAAGATCATCGCCAAGTCCAACGTCTAGGCCATGGCCAGGATGCCAGGTGCCGCATAGTCCCATCTGGAGGCTCAGGGCCCCGCCCACCCAAGTTCAGGGCCCCGCCCACCCAGGCTCAGGGCCCCTCCCACCCAGGCTCAGAGCCCCGCCCATCCAGGCTCAGGGCCCTGCCCACCCAGGCTCAGGGCCCCACCCAGGCTCAGAGCCCCGCCCATCCAGGCAGGGTTCCAGAAAGGGGACAGGTTTCAACCTGGCCTCTGTGCTTCTCTGAAGGGCTTTCCAGGACTCCAGTGGCCCTGGGAGACCTTGGAACCCCCATGTCCAGCATTAATGCCAGGGACTCCAGGGCAACTCCTAGTGAGAAGATCCCAGAATCTACTACTCTCCAGTAAAGTCACTACCATGATACTTGAAACGGCTTTTGATATTAAACATACTTTCCATTGTTGCCTGGAAGCTGACTTCGCTCTCTCTGGTGTGAAGGGGAAAGGGAAGTGCTGGCTGGGACAATTCTCCTCTGCAGACAAAAGCAAATGCCATAGGTCAGGGGCAGGCTGTAGGGATCTTTCCTCCACAGGCTCTGTAGCATCTGCCCTCATTACCCAGTTATCACCATACCAACCCAACCCGGTCACCCCTGAGTCATCAGTGTGGAGCTTCACACTAGCCCAGGATCCGTGCCGACTCAACCTGCTCATGCTCTCTGAAGGCCTGTTGATCTGGGTCCTGGGAGCCGTGGCATGCTCAGTGAGGCGCAGGTCTTGGCTTTATGGAGCTTTACTTCGGTCCGCAGAGAAATAGTAGCCAATGATGGTGAGTGCTGAAGGGAAAGATTGGGCCTGTGACAGAAGGAACCAGATTCAGGTAGAGCTAGGAAGAGCACCCCCCCACAGGGAACAGCAAACACGGGGGGGGGGGGGGGGGGAGGGAGGGGGGGGACGGGACGGGACGGGACTGTCGCCAGCAGCTAGGTCACCCAGAGCCGTGTACTTCTGGAAGAAGTTTGTGTTTTCTCCAAGTTTGTGGGGAGTGTTTGAGCCTGGCGTCTGAGAAGGCATACAATGGTCATCTTGCCACTGTCGTTTTACAATATGAAAGACTCTTCCCAGGACCCCCTCGGCTGAATAGCCATAGAAGCTTTGACCAGGCCTTGGCTTTTTCACTGAGGCCACAGAGGAGACTGGAAGCAAACCTGTCTGATTCACCCCTTGGAATGAGGCCAATTACAGCCCCAGGGGATTCGGGGAGTTGGGTCAGGTGCTTCTGTGTTTCAGTTTGCCCTGAGACTTAGAGTGTACCTCTGAGGTCAGGAGTGATAGCAAGGCTTCACCGGGCAGCTGTCAATCATCCTGATGTGAGGGTGCCAGCTATGCTGACTCTTCAGTAATAGCCAGGCATGAGAGAGAGGCTGTGAAGCTGTGTCACTAGGTGGTGTAGTGAGCTACCCCAGGCTACCTCTGGAGGGGCTGCATGTGCTGTACAGCTGAGGCAGAGTAGCAGGCATGATATACCTTGACCTGAGGTCCTCTGAGCTCTCAGTCCCTCTGCCCCACATAGGTCTCCTGAGTCCCTGTCCTGTGGACTCTGCATTTTGCTGGCAGCCACAGTCAGTGGGAAACGTTCCCATCGTGGTACAGGTGGAGTACTTGTCCATGTCTGTGGTGTAAATTAAGCAACGTGCCAGCTGTCCATGTGATGTCCCTGGATCCCTAACATGGAAGAGATCAATGGGTACCAGTGCAGGTAACTGCAGCTCCCTCCTGAAAAACAGTTGGATGGCTCCAGGAAGACAGAGAACTCAGGGGCATGTGGTACGTGAGAGCCAAGTTAAGGAGCCTGGCCTCCTTCTGCCTCCCAGAATTCATCTGCAGCCTTGGGAGCTGGGGACCCCACCGTGGACACTCAGTGATCTGCTGACAGGCACCTGCCTGTCCTCATTGGTGGGTCACTGAGGCTGGGCTGCCATGAAGCTGCTGAGCCTCAAAAAAGAGGGGGTGGGGATTTCCACCCTTCCAGAAGGAACAGTAGTGCTGCCCGAGGCTGCTGGAGGTGAGCACCGGCCACCTGTGTCTCGGAGCTCCACAGGAGAGGACAGAATGCGGGTCAGGATGTGGCCAGTGTCTTCATGTTTAGACCCCCCCGTGTTCCAGAACCGAGGCAATGGTATACACCGCAGTTTCAGTATCATGTCAGTTGACATCTTTGCACTCTGCATTTGAAAGCAGCCACTGTCCGAACAGGCTGGGGCTTGTTTGTTCGTCCCCCTCAAGGCTAGGTGGGGCTCATCTGTTGAGCACCTGGGGTTGACCAAGCCTTCCACAGTGTGCCTGCCCATGAGGACTTTCTGGTTTCTTCTTTAGCTACTGGCTATTTGGGGGAGTAAAATAACTCTATTAGTAAACGCTAAAATATCTGATCTGGTTCAGTAAAACATGAACACAGGAGCCAGGCAAGTGCTTTTGCCATTGCTACCTGATTCTCTGCCATCTAGAACACGACACTGGTCAGCAAATGGAGAACTAAGGGACAGGGGGAAGACATGACAGTTACCTTTATTTCAGGTAGTACTTTTGATGATCCGGAAAACCAAATACACTCAAGAGCTTCAACCTAAAGTATTAAAATTGACAATAGAAACAAGTCCACTCAAGTGAAACCAGAGTAGCAGATGCAGACTGCCCAGGAGTGGATTTAACCAGAAACAGAGGCCCTTGCGAAGATACACAGTGTCAATGAAAGATGCAAACAGTACCCAAGTGTGGGGAGCTGGGTGCACCCCAAAACATCCAGCCTTCTCGTTTTATTCATGTGATCCTACTATGTCTCTAAGAGAACTGCAGATTTCGTTGTGAAATGACAAAATGATGTTTAAATTAATATGAAACAAAGAATGGGGCCGAAGGTGGGGAGGTGTGTTCAGTGGCCTGCAGAGTTGGGACGTGCACATTGGGAGCCTTCAGGTTACCTTGTGTGGTGATGCTAATGAGAAATGTCACCTGTAGTCTCAGACATTTGAATACTCAGTCTCCAGGTGGTGGCGCTGTTTGGGGAGGCTTAAGCATATGTCCTTGCTGGAGGAGGCATGTCACTGAAGGCAGGCTCTGAGAATGTAAAGACTTGCCTGATTCCTAGTGAGCGCTCTTTCCTTCCTGCTTGTGGTTCAATATGTGAGCTCTCAGCTGTCCCTGCCACCATGCCTCTCCTGTGCCCTTCTTTCCTGCTGTGATGGTGATGGACTTTCATCCTTTTGGAACCATAAGCCCAAATAAACTCTTCCTTCTATAGGTTGCTTTGGTCATGGTGGTTTATAACAGCAACAGGGAAGTAACTGGTACACCTCTTCACGTGTGGGCCTGGCCCGGAGTCTGATGGATACAGAGACTGGGAAGAGCCTCAAGGACAGGAACTCACACACTGGCTAAGGGGATTGCGATGGCCTCTTCAGGGATCCATCTGAAGAGATGTTCCTTTCTGAGCAGTAGCTCCACCGCTCACACAGCGCCTCAGCAGAGCAGCTCAGCATGTCACTGGAGCGTGGTAGAGCTCACACCATCATCTTGGGGACCCTGGTGACTCAAAAAATGACCAGCGATGGATACCAGAGAACTTGAAAGAGTTCCAACCAGCAGCACTAGTACCTACAGAAAACTTTATTAAAAAATTAAACTTTAGGCATATGAAAATGTTTTTTATTTCAGAGCAATAAACCCTTTACATATTATTATCCAGACCAATTGTATGAAAATGTATTTTCCAAAACAAGGTTTCTGCAAGAAAAGTGGCATTGTTTTATATTTGTACAAAGCTCTGGCTTACAGGAACCAGCGAGGGTTCCTCGGGCGCCTGTGTACTCTGCTGCTGGCAGAGGTTTTGGTTGTTAAATGCAGGATTCTATCCGGAAGGTACAACCTCACAGGAATAGTTACCTGGAAAGAAGAGATATTTAAAGAACAAATCAATGTGGCTGTTCTAACCCTGTCCTACCTCAAGCTTGAGGAGCTGGGAGATGGGGTTTTTGCTTCTTCTGGGCCTAGGGATTGAACTAGGGGTCTCCTGTATGCTAGGCAAATGCTCTTCCATTAAGCCACCTCTCCCAAAGCCCCAACCTTTCCTTGTGTCTCATCTTAAGCCTCACTGGCTCTTTATCCTTCTGTGTTGGTGTCTCTGGAGGGCATTTGGAAACAGTTTTGGAAAATATTGTGCCCAGAGTGATACAAGAGTTCCTAGTATTACAACATGTCATCGATCAGATGCCAGATAGTCACCTTTGCCCAGTCACTAACAATCTCGGCAGGAAGTCCTCAGGTGGGAAGTTTCCAAGCTCATGGTGGTGGGAGTAAGTACTTGCAAAGTCTGACTCTTACAGCAAAGTGTGAATTTCACCACCAGTAACAAATGCTGCCACTGTTTCTCTTGAGGAACTGGCCTACTTCATTTCTCAGGAATATACCTACCAGGTGCTCTGGCCTGTCAGCATTCTTTCAAGGAGTCTTTATAAGCTGTGTTTTATTACAGCAGGCACAACTCGCCTTTCCTCAGTCAGCCCAGCACTCAGGCACAACAAAAGCCTTGCATGCACACTTTCCATTCCATCACAAGGAACTTGAAAGAGACATGGTCTCAAGGTTAGGACCCAAGACAGTCAGTGCCTCATCAGGGACATTCATGGGCACAGCTGGTGCCTCATGCCTGGAATCCCAGTACTCAGGAGGCTTAGGCAGAAAGTTTTCTGTGAGTTTTAGGTCTTACTCTGCAGCAAGACCTTGTTTCAAAAAGATAAAGAAAAAAGAACATGTATATAACACATGAAAGGAAGGAAGAAGAAAAATAATGCAAATAATGCTAAATAAATATTAACAGAGGGCAGGCACCATATCCAAGTAGGTTTCCTTAAGAAGGCTCACTGAGTCCAACGTGAGACAGGAGGAGGCCTACCATTAGTGACTGGTGCAACTTTGCTTAGAGATATTGGCAAGATGTGATGCTTATCTCTAGTCTCTCATGTCTGTGAGACAGAAAACCTGAGAGAGAAGTTTGTTTTTTTTAAGTGCTTAGAATTAATAAAGGAGGAATATATAATTAGTAATAACCAGAGCAGTAGGGGGTAGGTAAATCCCATTAAAAATAGCATCAAAAAGCTGCAAAGTGGCACCTCTAATCCCAGCACTCAGGAGGCCAGCCTGATTTACAGGACAGGCTCCAAAGCTACACAGAAAAAACCTTGTCTTGGATTAAAAAAAAAAAAAAAAAAAAAAAAAAAGCTATGAATTATGCTGTTCATTGTGGATCAGGCCTTTAATCCCTATACTGGGGAGGCAGAAGCGGGTCTCTGAGTTTGAAGCTAACCTGGTCTACATAGTAAGTTCCAGGACAGCCAGGGCTACATAGTGAGACCCTGCCTAAAAGGAAAAAAAGACTTCAAAGTCCCCGTGAATAAGTGGTCAAGGAAGGACCACTGTGGAACACAGGAAAGAAGTTCAGCCCTGGACACAGGCCATGCTCTGGGGAGGATGAGATGGGAATCCAGATGTAATTTCAATAGAGCCCAGCTTGTGGAGGAGCTGGAACCACAACCAAAGGTAAAGGAAGAGGAGAACCAACTGTCTCACTAAGAGGGAAGCTTTGGTAGTACCACCCACCGGGCATAGTTGCCAAGGCTCTGCCATGGTCTGCAGGAGGTAAATGGAGGCGTGTTGGCCCTGCTTGCAGCCCTGTTGACATTCTACGGGCTTGGCCAGGGTGGGGTGTGGGGGGTGTGGGGGTGAGGGTGTGTGACCCTCATGGTGATAAGCAATGGCCCAGGTGTAAATGGCAAGAATCAGGCTGAGCTGCCTAAGACTAACACAAAGTTGCGTGAGCACAAGATTGAAATATTAGAGAGAACGACATTCTAGAAGGCGTTTTGGAAAGAGGTGTGGTAACCTTGGGGTCTCAGAGATTTCTGAGCAGGGTGACTTGGAAAATAATTTGGTTATTAATTTTTTTAATCAATTACAACGAAAGAGCTTTTAGCATCCGGGCGACATGGGCTGGACAAAGGGTTCTGTGTAAGATAGACTTTGGGAATAAGGCAAGAACTGAGACTGCTGGGAACTTCCTGGGAGGAGGGCTGGGTAGCCCAGCTCTAGTGCTACCCTTCCTTGCCCTACTTCTCCTTCTAGGGACCTCCATGTGCCCTTGCCAAGCAGACACTGTCCCTGAGCATTCCTGGTAGATTTTTGACCTGTTCTGTGGTAGTTGAGGAATGCTCCATTGGCTAGAAGCCACATTTTCCACACCCCTACTTTGTGTTCTCGGGCAGGCAAGGTCAAAGGTAAGGTGATAAGGCACGTGGCGACAGGAGGTCAGAAGGTTGTTGGTCAGGGCAGTGGGAGATATGCAGACGCCCAGGAGCTTCCCATGTGCCTGGTTGTCCACACTGCCCCCATTGGCACCTATCCGTGCCACCTTATTGTGAACTCATGGATCCAGCAGAAGCTCCACGCAGCAGGACATGCTAGTGTCCAGTTGTCCCTGAAGATTCCACCCAGAGCTGCTCCAGCCCTGCAATGGCTTGGCCTTCCTTAAGCTTTACCTCCCAAGCTTGCCCCACATAGGCTCAAGGTCCAGTTCCTGTGATGGCGATTGCTGGGCCCAGTCTCCCAATGGGCTGCTTACCTGGGACCCTGCAGTACACTCATTTCCCCTGGTAGTAACTAGGATGCTGCAGAGCTGGAACTGACCCTGGGGGCCCTTCCCAAGGATTTGGGATGGGTTAGGACCTTGCTGGGACCAGGCTCAGGGGTGGGGGCTGTACCCTGTTCTCACGGAGACAAGAATGACCCATGGTTTATGTATCCAACTCCACACAGTTTGTGTCTAGGTCTGCCCAGGTTCTCATTGGGAGACCTTGCCCACAGCACCTTCTAACATCATCAATATTCATTCTTTATTACTTTATTTTGGGCAACAATGTTCCAACCACATGTCCCTCAAAGTTTATGATGAGAAGAAAGATATCTGAAGAAGTTGGTAAAAAGCTTATGAAACAGCACACTCCACAGTACGTGTGTGGAGGTCAGCGGACAACTTGCAAGAATCAGTTCTCTCCCTCTGCCTTGTGGGCTCTAGGAACTGAACTCAGGTTGTCAAGTTTGGCAGCAAGTGCCTTCAATCTGCTGAGCTATCTTTGCCTCTTCACCAGGAAGAGTGGGGTGGAGGTGTCTGGCTCCTAGCAGCCTTATAGTGCTCTGAGGCAACTTTATGGGTGAAAACCTCACAGCACCATGGTACTGGCACAAGGCTTAGCTTCTCTCATGTGAACGAGAAATGAATCCAAACCAGTATTTGTTCTCAGATCTGCAACCAAATACAGTTTTAACAGGAAGTTTACTGCCAGAAAGGAAAGAGAATTTGAAAAAAATAGCAGTTTTCAACTAAACTAAAGCACAGAGCTGGCTAAAGGGCTGGGTGGTGAGGCTCCACCTACTGCCGAGCTGTCTGGGGAGAAGTGCGGTGAAGAGCCATCTGAGCAGGTATGGAAGGAGAGAAATGCCATGGGCCACCCGGGGCTCCTTCTTGCCACGTTCAGCGAAGTTCACCAGTGCAGATGGCTTTGTGCAGAATGCTCATTCTGCAAGAGAGGATGATGGGTAAGCTTCTCCACAGGACGGGTGTGCTCTGCCTCTGCCTGTGGGTGAATACACGGGCTTAGTCAGAACCTGGAGCTCGTCCTCCCTCAAGTGACAGCTAGTGTAGAGCATCACTGGCCAGGTAGCATCCAGGGTATGGGGTCTGTGGAACATGGCCTGTTTGGGGAACTTTGATCACACTGTGACACTCCGAGACTGTTAAATAAAGTTTACTTTGAATCAGGGGGCGGAGCTAGTTAGTGACTAGCTGACCAGAATTGGCCAGCAATTTGGACAGAGAAGACACACAGGAAGGAAAGGGCAGGGACTGGAGTTTGGTGCTTTCTTTTGGTTTGGGGACAAGGAAGAGATACATCTCTTGCTGGTCTCTGGCCAAAAATCAAGGTCAGCTGGTTGCTTCTCGGCTTCTCTGATCTAGCAGGTTTTCACCCCCACATCTGACTTCCGCCAAGTCTTTGCTGGTAAACAGAACAACAGAGACTTAGTTTAAACCTACAGTCTGAGTGGCAGGCGGGGCATTGACTGCAGGGACCATGGGGCCACAGATGATCATTAAAATATCAGTAGATTCATGTGCAGCCGCTAATCTGACAGAAAAACATCAGTGACCCCTGACCTGGGCCTTGGAGACATAAGAGCTGGATGCATGGCAGGACAGCATCATGGCCCCTGTGAGGGCAGCAGAAGGGACATGGCCTGGCATCAAAGAGAGGGAGGGCATGAAGAGCCCCCTGAGAAAGTCAGGACTCAGGTGCCCAGACCCAACACTACGGAGCAGGAGTGAAGTCAGCACCCAGCAGGGGAGGGGGGCATGCAGGGTCTCCAGCAGAGACCACATGTATCCACACATTGCAAGCCTTCAAAGAGCTCCAAGTTGGGATAAGGGAGGCCAGGATGAAGAGGCCAGGAAATGCCAGGGCCAGCCACTCTTCCCTTAGCCCAATCCTCCTGTCAGTTCTCTGGGCGTGGCTGGAAGGGAGGCCATTAAATCAGAGCTGGCTCCAGGATGCATTCTGTGGAGACCCACTACATAAAAACCAACCAAACAAAAACTTGATTAAAAGTAAGGCTTGTCCTAGAAAGAGCTTCTGTAAGCTTCTAGAACTTTCCTGATGTCACACCTGTATGGTTCTTCATTCCTGTAGGTTTATATTGATATTGTAATATATCAACCAATGGGGTTGATATAACCAACCCCTTTTATTCAGTCCTCAGTGCTGGCTGAGGCCTGGGGCCAGCCTCTCACTACAGCCTACCTACTCTGGGAGCCAAGCTGCCTCCTCAGAGGCCTGGGTTCACCACAGCCTATTGATGCTGGAAATTTAGATTCCAACTGTGTGCCGGCCCCCTTCTCCCCTTCCTGCTTTCTTATTCAAAGAACTTTCAAGAGACTTTCCAAGTTCTGTTTAGGAACAGGGCAGCTCCCTGGGGCACCAGCTGGCATCTCATGTAATTATCATTAAATTACAGAGACAATTTTAATTTCACAATAATTAGAAATATCAACTGCAGCTCCAGCCTTCGAAACTAATGGAATTTTAATGGGCAGCTGCTTAGGTTACAGCCCAAAATAGTAACACTCAGCCGGGCAGAGCAGCTGGAGCCAGGGCCTTGGACAGGAGACCTGTGCATTGGAGGCAAGCAAGGAGGAACTGAGTACCTGGGAAGAACCGTGTGTGTGTGTGTGTGTGTGTGTGTGTGTGTGTGTGTGTGTGTGTGTGTGTGTGTGGCCATTGGGGGTAGTCCAGTTAAACACTCTGCAGCCACCCTGCAGGGTGGAAAAGGAGACCCCGGCAATGGACTGGCTTCCCAGGTGGAAGAGACCTGCATTTGGGACTTTAAACCCACATTTACAACCACTACAAAGATGCAGCTTGGAGCCACACCCGCCTGGACTATCCACAGCAGGACCTGGCCTCAGGCTTCAGTGCAGAAGGAGGATAATTGAGGCTGGGTCCTGTGACTCCATCCTGACAGGAAGTAGAAGTAAACAGTCTCTTGTTGGGCAGAAGAGTTTACATTTGATAATGTCAGAATGGCCTCATTTGTTTTTCTTTCATAGAGAAGCTTCCTGTGTTCCTCAAATTCTTCACTGAGGTCACGGAGCTATTTTCCCATATCCGGTCCCAGAAGCTGTGGTGGTGCCCCGGTCTCAGGCCCACCTTCAATCATTGCCATGTGCGTGATGAGCTGGACATGAGGAGTTATTTTTCTGTAGGACTCTCCTGTTCTTCTAGAACTATTTGTTTAAGAATGCTTCCTTTCTCCGTAGGCTTTGTCAAGAATCTGTCCGGGGAACAGAGAGGGGTGTATGTCTAGGCTCCAGTCAGGCCTGTTATCTGCACATGCACTGGATCTTGTTACTTGCAGGCCTCATGGAGAGACGTGAGGTCGCCTGACAAAACATGCAACCTTCTCTTCCGACAATCAGCGCTGCCTAGTCTATGTCTGCTGCATCTCTATAGAGCTTTTAAGTCAGCTTGTCGGTTTCTGCCCTCAGAAAGTCTGCTGAAAGTTTGGCTGAGATGTCTTTGAATCCACAGAGACACTTGGTGAGAACTGACATGTTGAAAAGAATTGAGTCTCATGAGTTATGAACACCTCCCCGCTCCCCCAGAAAGAACCAGGACAGTCCACGATTGAGACTCCTTGGTATGTTAACTTTTCCAATTATTTGCTGTGGATGTTTAGGGATACACTGGTTTTTGTAACTGTAGCCCACAACTCTGCTCGAATCACTTGTTAGTCCTTATATGTTGTTGTGGTTGTTCTTTGGTTATGCCTGGGGACTGTCTGGTTGCAGTTGTGTCTTCAGCAGGGTGTGGGGGTACATACCTGTTACCCCAGCACTTGGTACATGTAGGCAGGAGAATCACCACAAATTTGAGGCCAGCCTGCTTTATAAAATGAGTTCTAGGCCAGCAAGGGCTGCATAAGGAGACCATGTCTCAAAAAACAAAACAAAAAACAAATCCCAAGCAATCAAACAAAACTACCAACACAGTCGCCTATCTGTGAATAAAGTCAGTTTGTCCCATTCTTTCTAATCTTCCTTTTTCTTGCCTTATTCTTCTGGCTGGGTCCTCCGGCTCAGGGCTGCAGAGAGCAAGAGAGAGCAGAGCCACTGCCTTGTTCTTGATCTGAAGGGGAACACACCCCCTCTCTGAATGGCATTAGGTGGAGGTTTTCTATAGACACTCTTCACCAAGTCAGCACCTTCCTTTCAAGTTCATTTTCTCCGAATCCTTATAGATGGGTGTTGGAATTTCACAAGTACTGCCGCTGCATGTAAGGTAATCACAGGGTATTTCTCCTTTATCTTGTTGATATGAGGGGTTGTAATAATTGAGTTACCGTGGTTGAACTAACCTTGTATTCCTAGGCTAAGCTGTACTTTTCATAGTGTGTTGAATACCATTACTATGCTCAGAATTTCTGCCTCCATGTTCATAGGAAATGTGGGTCTATAACATTGTCTTAGTTAGGGCTACTATTGTAAAGCACCATGACTAAAAGTAACTTGGGGAGGAAACAGTTTATGTTACTCACATTTCCATATAACACTTCATCATCAAAAGCAGTGTGTAGCACGAATCCTAATTGGTCTTAATAATAAAAACCCAGAGCCACTATATATCAGGGTAAAAGCTGAAAGATCAGAGAAGCAGAGCAGCAAGCCACTAGACAGACTTCTTACCTCTACTGAATCCTCAGACTGAATGCCATAAGCTCCTCTCTCCACCCAGCCATATCCCTTTCTGTTTCCACCTCCCTAGTGCTGGGATTAAAGGTATGAGCCATCACCACCTGGCTCTGTTTCTCTTTTAGACTAGATCAATCTTGAATAGCCCAGGGTGGCCTTGAACGCAGAGATCCATCTGTCTCTGCCTCCCAAGTGCTGGGATTGAAGGTGTGTGCCACCACTGCCTGGTCTCTGTGGCTAACTAGAGGCTTAGCTCTGCACCTTGATCTTCAGGCAAGCTTTATTTGTTAGATAAAAAACAAAATAACACCACAGCAGTGAGGGCAGGAACTCGTGCAGGGCAGGAACCTGGAGGCAGGAGCTGATGTAGAGGCCATGGAGCAGTGATGCTTATTGGTTTGCTCATCCTACTTTCTTAGAACCCAGGGCCACCAGCCCAGAAATGGTGCCACCCACAATGGACTGGACCTTCCTCCACTAATTAAGAAAATGTCCTACAGGCTTGCCTACAGCCCAATCTTATGGAGGCATTTTCTCTACTGAGGCTCCCTCCTCTCTGCTGACTCCAGCTTGTGTCATGTTAATATAAAACTAGCCAGGACAACTGACCCCTGGTCAACTCAACACATGAACATATCACTTTTCAATTAGAACCTTTCCTTTCTCATTTATCTCTAAGATAGCATGTTACTATTAATGTTACGATATAAAATATGAATAAATTTAAAAGTCACAGTCCTTACAAATTCAAACGCATTAAAAATTCAGTCTCTTTAAAATATCCAATCTCTTTAAAAACCCAAAATCTCTTTTAAAAGTTCAAAGTCTTTCAGTTGTGGGCTTTTGTAAAAATCAAAATTAAATTAAATACTTTTTTTCAACAGGGAAGAACCAGGGCACAGCCACAATCTGAACCAAGCAAAACCAAACTCCAACAGTGTAAATAACTCAGGGTCCAATTTCCTGGGATTCACTCGTGATCTTCTGGGCTCCTCTAAGAGGCTGGGGTTCACTTCTACAGCACACCAGCCTGTCTTCCAGACTGTAGGGGCTCTGCTCCACCGCTGCTGGTGTTCTTGGTGGTCATCCCATGGTACTGGCATCTCCAAAAATGCTAGGGTCCCTTGCTACAACTGGGCTGCACTTTCACCAATAGACTCTCCTGGGCTCTCTTCAGGGACTCCAGCCCTGCCACACAGTGCCAAGACATGACTGCTCTCCATGACCCCTTCATGCCTTCAAAACCAGTACCACCTGAGTGACTCTTACACTACCAAGCTCAGCTGCAGCCTTGGCTGCGTCTGGAGCACAGCTTCTGTGTGCTGATCCTGAGGAAGCATTTCCCAGAAGACTTTACCTCAGTGATACTGGTCTCTTCTTTTCCTTCTTTTTGGGAAGCGTTTGGTTTTTTGAGACAGGGTTTCTCTGTGTAGCCCTGGCTGTCCTGGAACTCACTCTGTAGACCACGCTGACCTCAAATTCACAGAGAGTTGCCTGCTTCTGCCTCCCAAGTGCTGGGATTAAAGGTGTACACCACCACACCCAGCTGGTTTCTTCTTAATTACGGCTAATTCTTCAGCCCCACCTGATCAGCACCCATCATCCCAGCAAAGCAAGGATTTTGCTTTAGTGTTTCTGGTTTCTTGTTAATCACAGCCAGTTCTTTAGCTCCAGCTGACCAGACACCACAGATGCTTCACACAAAAGGCCAGGTAGTGTCTTTACTTCCCTCTGAAACTTCACAAGCCAGGCCTCCATTGTCTGCTCTGCTCTCAACATTTTTATCTTCCAGGCTCCTATAGAACAGTTCACTGAGCTCTTAACACTCAATGGCTTTTCTAGCCCACAGTTCCAAAGTCCTTCCACAATTCTCCCCAAAACAACATGGTCAGGTCTGTCACAGCAATACCACACTATCCTGGTACCAACTTGTCTTAGTTAGGGTTTCTATTGCTGTGATGAAACACCATGCCAAAAGTAACTTGGGAAGGAAAGGGTTTATTTCACTCACCATTCCGTATAACAGTTTATCATCAAAAGCAGTGAGGGCAGGAACTCACACAGGGCAGGAACCTGGAGGCAGGAGCTGATGCAGAGGCCATGGAGGGAGCTGCTTACTGGCTTGCTCATCATGGTTTGCTCAGTCTGCTTTCTTACAGAGTGCAGGACCACCAGCCCAGGGGTGATCCTACCCACAATGGGTTGAGCTCTTTCCGAGTCAATCACTAATTAAGAAACTGTTCCTTCTGTTTCTGTTGTGTGGAATAATTTGAAGAGTATTGGAATTAGCTCTTCTTTGAAAATCTGGTAGAATTCTTTGCTGAAACCACCTGGTCCAATTTTTTCTTTTTTTTTTTTTTTTTTTTTTGGTTGGGAGACTTTTAATGACTGTTTCTATTTTCTTAGGGGTTATTGGTCTATTTAAATTGTTTATCTGGTCTTGATTTAACTTTGGTATGTGGTACCTATCCAGAATATTGTCCATTTCTTTCAGATTTTTCAATTTTGTGGAGTACAGGTTTTTGAAGTGTGACCTGATGATTCTATGGATTTCCTTGTCTGTTATGTCATCTCCCTTTTCATTTCTGATTTTGTTAATTTGGATGCTCTCTCTCTTTTTTTTTTGGTTAGTCTGGATAAGGGCTTGTCTATCTTGTTGATTTTCTCAAAGAACTAACTCTTCGTTTCATCGATTCTTTGTATTGTTCTTTGTTTCTATTTTATTAATTTCAGCCCTCAATTTAATTATTTCCTGGCATCTATTCCTCCTAGGCCCTCTTCATAGGCGAGGCAGTTGTGTAGCTTGAACTGTTTAGGGGCTCCCTGGCAGTGGGATCAGGATCCGTCCCTGGTGCATGAGCTGGCTTTTTGGAGCCCAGTGCCTGTGGGGGACACCTTCACCTTACACAGCCTTGGTGCAGGGGGAGGGGCTTGGATCTGCCTGAACTGAATGTGCCCGGCTCTGCTGACTCCCCATGGGAGGCCTTGCCTTGGAGGAGGTGCGAATTGTGGGGGGAGTTGTGAGGGAAGGCTGAGGGGGCGAGAGGAGGGAGAGTGGGACCTGTGGTTGGTTGGTGTGTAAAATGAATAGAAAATTTCTTAATAATAAAAAAGAAAAAAGGAAATGAAAGGAAAAGATAAGATAAAAATGAAAAAAATTAAATAAATAAATAAATAAAAAGAAAGCGTTCTGTGGGCTTGCCTGTAGCCCAATCTTACGAAGATTTTCTCAGTTGAGGCTCCTAGCTTGTGTCAAGTTGACGTCAAAGACTAGCCAGTATAAACATCCTTTCTCATAATATTTTTGACAGGTTTCAGTTTCAGAGTTGTGCAGGCTCAGAAAACTGACTCAAGAACATTCCACCTACCTCTTTTTTCTAAAGAAAACGTGTTTAGGTGGAGAATTATTCTCTCTTAAATGTTTGATTCACACTGATGTCTGAGCTTTACTTAGGGGCAAGCTTCTTTGTGTAAGGCCCTGGCTTTTCCAACATTTTCACTCTGAGGAGATGACAGAATTGTATAACAAACAGCCTCAGTCACTCCCTGGATTAACGTTAACGCTTTCCCTACCACACAGCCACCTGTCCGTTGTTCCTCACTCCGTCTCATTCTTTGATACTCAGTACATCACGGAGTCCGGCACAGGTCTCCTTAGGTCCTCAATAGTTAACTCCTCTAACCAATGGGGCCTCTCAGACTTCTGAATTGTTCTCTTTTCCTCCTTCACTGCCTTTCTCTCTCTCTCCCTCCCTCCTTCCCTGTTTCCCTTCCCTCCATTCCTCTCCCCCCCCCACCCCCACCAACAGAGTCTTGCTATGTAGTCCAGGCTAGCCTCTAACTTGAGAGCCTTCTGCCTCAGCCTCCTGAGTGTTGTGATTTCAGAGTCACAGACGTGTTCTTGTCTCTCCCCATTCCTCTGTCACCCAGACCTTGTGGTGATCTTCGAGTTGGCCATTTATGCTCTTCCCTGGTCCCCCTCCCTCTCCTCTTTCTCTTCTTCTCATCCTTTTCTCCTTTCCTTTGTCCTCTGCTTCCCCTTTTCCTTCTTCAGTTTTTTGAACTGGTCTCTCTCTGTTGCCTAGGAAGGCCTAGAGCTTTTAGTGATCCTCCTGCCTCCGCATCTGGTTGCTGGAATTATAGGTATCAACCACCACACTGATTTCCTAAAGTTTATGCCATTCATTTCAAACCATCTTTTCTCATAGAAGCCATTTAATTTTTTTTTAAATTTTATGTGCATGAGTGTCTTGCCTGAATGTATGGCTGTGCACCACATGCATGCATTACCCGTAGAGGCTGAAGAGGGCACAGAATTCCTAGTGCTGCCATGAGGACCAGCCTTCAGCAGCACAGGGCTTGAGCAGGGGAGGGGCCGCTATGGAGTTGGCAGACCTTTGACTTTTCTATCTGAGGAAGTAAAACTGAATTCTCTGGGGTGGGTGAGAGAGGAAACACACACACACACACACACACACACACACACACACACACACACACTCTTAGGGTCTTTCTATCATTGGTCTCAGTTCTGTCTTTATTTTCCCTTTAAAGCTTACATATCCCTGTGATTACATTCTATTTTTCAAGTGAATGATTATAATGAATACAGGTAAAAACATGTTTCCCATTACCCTTACATGATTAAACAAATCACCCCGAGAATCCATACATTCACATCTAAGTAACATGTTATAGATTAACAGAGTATGAGCAAGCAGGGTATTTTTCTCAGCCAGTTTTTTTTCTGGAAGGCTGCATTTTGTGGTTTGAAAGAAAGGATCAATCACTTTATTACTTATCTCAAAAAATATCTTATAAGGAATCTTGAAAGAATTATAAACCTAAACTTTTATATATGAAAAACAATCAGTCATCTCAACTTTACTATGCGCCTTTCTAAACTTGAGATTGTTTCCTTGGGGTTTTCACCTTAAAACAATTCACAAAAACATCTCAGTCTAACCTTAAGTCATTTCCAAAGCTTTGTTTCAGCTATGATGCACCTGAAACCTGTGAACACATCTCCCAACATTAAGATTAAAAGAGTCTGAGCTAGTTGGACTTGTGGGACTCAATTATTTCTCATAATCATTAGTCTAAGCCACAGTTTGTTGGGGAATATTATTTTAAAGTGTGTTACTTTTGTTTATGTTGTATTTAATTAATTCTGTGAAGCTGTGTTACTGTGCCTGTCTAAACACCTGATGGTCTAATAAAGAACTGAATGGCCAATAGCTAGTCAGGAGAGAGATAGGCAGGGCTGGCAGGCAGAGAGAATGTATAGAAGGAGAAATCTGGGACGAAAGAAGTAGCCAGAGAAGGAGGAGGACATCAAGGGGCAGCCACCCGGCTACACAGCCAGCAAAGGAGTAAGAAAGAAAGGAATACAGAAATAGAGGAAGGTAAAAGTCCAGAGGCAAAAGATAGAGACGGGTTAATTTAAGGAAAGCTGGCAAGAAACAAGCCAAGCTAAGGCCGGGCATTCATAAGTAAGAATACATCTCTGTTTTATTTATTTGGGAGCTGGGTGGCGGGCCCCCCAAAGACGAAAGAGCAAAAAACAAACAAACAACAACAAATAGTCTATATGGCTCCTCAACAGAGACTCATGTGTTCTAGCTGTGTGACACTTCCTTGTTTTATTTTTTTATCCTCTGCAGCCTCTGCTTTATCAGAGGCAGGGGGACAACATTTTATCCTACCTTTACCTATGTTAACTTTTCCACTAAACTAACCTCTATCATAATCCCTTGCTATGTTTATTAAAAACCCTCAATCATCAAAATTCTATTTAAACTGACACTATTATTGTACAAAATCATTGCTTCCGTTAAACAGTGCAGCTTAGGAGGAAATCACCTTCATAATTCTCCACAGGTAAAAGTGCCTAATAGAACAGGATATTTCCAAGACTACATTAAGGGCTGTGGGGATCTCCCCATGCCCCTTCACACCATGCCGGATACCAGAGAAAAAAACGGCAGCAGCAAACATGCAAGGACACAGCAGGAGCGAGAGACATTCTGGCCGGGCAGTGGTGGCGCACGTCTTTAATCCCAGCACTCGGGAGGCAGAGCCAGGTGGATCTCTGTTTAGTTTGAGGCCAGCCTGGGCTACAGAGTGAGATCCAGGACAGGCACCAAAACTACACAGAGAAATGCTATCTTGGAGAGAGAGAGAGAGAGAGAGAGAGAGAGAGAGAGAGAGAGAGAGAGAGAGAGGTTCTGGAGCTGAGGCTCTCGGGGCCTTGCTTATCTGAGATTCACCTATCAGAGCTTTGCTTCTGGGTGGGCCAGCTTCCTGAACCTGCTGCTCTTCTGACAGGGCCACCACACGGTTATGGGAACCAAGCCCAGATTCTCTGCAAGTGCTCTTAACCATATAAGCAAAATTTTAAGTCATAACATTACCTGTATAAGGACTTTAGTTGCATACAATGAATTTTAGTATATTGTGTCTTTTACTTAAGATATATTTCTAATTCCTCTATGATTTCTTCTTTGTCCTATGGATTAGTTATATGTTTTCTACTTTTCCTCTTTGTGCTTCTTTGGATATGCTTATTGATTTCTAATGTAAAAACACATATGGTGCATGGCTCCTGTCCTTTGACAGTGAGGACAACTAACGTTATGAGCTGGCGTTTGCTCTCCTTGGTAAATGTTTTGTGTGCACTTGAAAGGCACACACATTCTAGTCATGTGTGGTGATGCACACCTTCACCCAGACACTTGGGAAGCTCAGGCAAGAGGATTACCATGAGTTTGAGGCCAACTTGTGACAAATAGTGGGTTCCAGGCTAACCTGGGCTACAAAGTAAGACACTGTTTCTAAAAAGGGCATTCTTAAGTTGGCGGATGCAGTTTTCTATACATGTTCATTGATGGGGTTGTCCAAATATTTTAGACCCCTACTGCTTATTTTGTCTGGCTTTTCCAACCATTTGTGAGGTAGTGGTGCTAACTTAGTCAACTCTGAGTTTGGTTTAGTTTTTAGTATTACTTTCCCTCCTTACTGCTCACACTGCTGCACATGCTGAGGGTGTGTGCAGCCACTTCACATTTCCATGGCAGATTTGATGGTCTTCCTTGTTTTAGCCTCTACTTCTGATTTAAGTGTATGTTGTGTCTAAAGTGCGTGTCTGTTGAACTGTTAAAGAAGCATAGGAAGCTTTGGTTATTTTTTATCCAGACTGCCATGCCTTTTTTGTTTGTTTGTTTGTTTGTTTTCAAGACAGGGTTTCTCTGTGTAGTTTTGGTGCTTGTCCTGGAACTCATTCTGTAGACCAGGCTGGCCTCGAACTCACAGAGATCCACCTGGCTCTGCTTCCCTAGTGCTGGGATTAAAGGGGTACACCACAGCTGCTCAGCCACATTTTAACTTTTAATTGAATTAAAAAGAAAAGAAAAACAGCATCTCACTTTATATTTCAAGCTGGTCTTGAACTTGAGACCTGCCTGGCTCAGCCTCCTGAGTGCCCATCACACCCAGCCACCTGCACACTTTTACATGTCAGACATTGTGGTAGAGTTTTCAGGCCTTGGGTTTTTGTTGACATTGAGTTTCTGTTTATCTTCTCTTTTCATGGGTTGTATCCATCCTCATCTGGATATTCTTTGGCATAGTCCTTTTGTGTATCACATGCCCCCTGACTCCCACGGCTGGATCCTGTGGACTTCACACTGCTGATGCATTCCACAATTACAGATGATAGGTTTTGTGTCTCCGCATGAAGCATCTCTATTCAACGGGTATCACATTGACCCTCTGATCACCCTCAGAAACACAAGAAGAATATCCACTGAGCTGCTAAAGCAATTACATCTAATTTAGGTGATTTTCAAGATGCCCCAGAAGAAGGAAGGAGACAGTAGAATGTTCGAGTGCAGAATGGTAGGTCTTTGCATACTTTCTGACTTTTTATTCCGTGCCAGATGCTGGATGTAAGTGAAGAGCAGGCCTGAGAGGTCCTGTCGTTGCTTTTGCCTCATGTTCCACAGAAGCAACCCTTTTCCTGGTGGGCTGGGCACTGCCCGTGCATCTCACCGGTGTCTGGCATGGTGCTGCGGCTGCTGTTTTCAGTATGCTTGCTCCTGACTTGGACTTGCCTTGCCCTTCCCTGGGACCCCAGCCTGGTGAGGCTGGACATCTGTGATCTCTGTATACCCTCTGCCATCACCAGCTTTGCCAGGACCTGAGGCTGGGTTACTAAGGAGACTGGCTGCATGGGATTGGGTTGTTCTCCAGCCACTTGGCCTGGTGTCTGTCCCTTGCTGTACTGCTTTGCTTTGCTCCTTCACTGTGACATGGAGTGACAGCCTGGGCTGCTGGAGCAGGCAGGCAAGTGCCTGGCCCTGCACTCTTGGGTGGGAAGTCCTGTGTAGCTGCTCTTTGGGCCCTGGGTCTCCTTTCTTTCCTCTGTTCTGCTCTATGCTTACATTGGAAGAAAGCAAGAAGTTCCTGTCATTTTCCTCCCTCTAATTGTCTCTGAGGTGCAGCCTTGACCAAACATCTTCCTGCTGTGACTGTGATGGTGGAGAATCGAGGGGACCTGGACCATGTAAGCTGCGAATCATTTTATTCAAAAGGATTCAATTGCATTCTAAAAATCATATACATGAGCCTGGAGAGGTGGCGTAGTGGTTAAGAGCACTTAGTGCTCTTGCAGAGACCCCTGATTCTGTTCCCAGCACTTACAAGGCTGCTTGCAACTGCCTATAATTCCAGTTCCATGGGATCCAACACCATTGGCCTTCTCAGGCACCTGTACTCATGGAGTGCAGATAAATTCACACAAGCGTTCACACATACACACACAAGTAAATGTTAACAAAAATAACAACAAGAGGATTGTCAAGGGCGGCTATGATCTTGACTCCATTGCCTTTGTTAAGGAAAAGATGCCCAGGCCCAAACTAGGCTGGTCCTCTGCAGAGTTTGTATGTGGAGACATGGTTTTGAGCGTTGGAGTAATTTAGCAATGGTAGTTGATGGTTCTGCATGTGCCCCAAAGGTGGAGCATCTCTAGTCAACATGGGTGCTCTGCCTTTCTCATCTCTCCCAGATCCACAGAGGGAACAGCAACTGAGAGCTGTAAGAGTGATGAGACCTGAAGTATAGAGTGTTCAAGATGTGCCAGAAGATGTGTTCAAGATGTGCCGGAAGAGGGAGGAGATGCTGCGGCACAGCCCCCGAGAGGTAAATCTTGGCTTCCAAAGAACGCGAAATCCTGTTTCAAAGTCCTGTTTCTGTCACTTGATATGCTGATTGCTGATGACAGTGCTAGCCAAGGAGTCCTCAAAAACACAAAGGGAAAAGAACAAGGTTGACTATTTCGTCTTTGACAAATTTAAAATATCCTTTTAATTGGAGAGAGAATAGCTTCTCTCTACTGGAAAAACCTTCATATGACGTTGGTAGCAAAGGTAGCATTGCGGTCAAACCTAAGGAAGTGGAAATATTTACATTCTTGTGAGGGACATAACTCATAGGAAAACTATCTCTGGGGCTTATACACGGACTGCTTTCCTCTGTTTTAGATGATGGTAAATTCAACTGGAGAGAGACTCCTCAAGTAAAGTAATAGTCTACTTCCTTAAAGGGACTGGAGGGATGACTGAAGAGCACTGACTACCTTTGCAGAGGACCCCAGTTCAGTTCCCCGCACCCCATGGTGGCTCTCTATCATCTGTAACTGCATCTCCAGGGTATCTGATGCCCCCTTCTGGCCTCCATTGGTACTGCACACATATCATAGCCATGCATGCGGGCAAAATACCTGTACACATAAAAGTAAATAAATCTTTAAAAATAATATTTCAGTGGCTAAGCAGGGTGGTATATACTGCATCCCATCATTCAGGAAGTTGGGATAGAAGTTCAAGGTCATTCTCAGCTACAAAACAGAATTTCAGCACAGACCCATCTGAAAGGGTGATTTTTGGAACACTGGTGGATCTTTTACACAGCAGTAGGCTATAGTGCTATGTGTTGTAGTTTCTATGAGAGCATTTTTAGGCAGTAATATTTTCTGTAATAACAATGTCATTGGTGACCTCATGACAGGGGTCTGACCATGATACACAAAATGAGTGTCTCTCTCCCAGCTATAAACATTTGCTTGAACAATTTAATTGGTGGTGTGGTTGCATCTGCTTCAACTGGGAAAAGCTTCTCAAAATGGAAAAAGAAGCACAAATTATGAGGGAAATGTGGGACTCTAACAACATAATTACTGGGTTTGCTGAAATGAATTCAGAAAAAGTTACTTGGGGAAAGCAAGGTCCAATCGCTGCAGAATCTGGTGGGTCCCTCTGCCATTCATGCAGCCAACCAACACCATGGTAAGACATTAAGTATTTTGCCTCTGATTCGTTTGATGAATATAGATAGATTTAAGCTTGTTTTTCACCTTGGCCATTTTAAAGAAATGCTTCTCCAGGTGGGAGGATGGCAAATACTTTATTAGTGTGTTAATAAGTTTTCTATCTCTGTGGTAAAGCACGTGTGGGCAACAGCTTACGGGGCAAAGACTTATTTGGGTTCATGGGTTCAGAAGTGTTCATTTGGAACTGACTGGCTCCATTGTTTTAGGGCCAGTGGTGAGGTTGGGCATCGTAATGAAAGGATGTGATAGAGGAGACTGCTCAGCTTACTTCATGGCAACCAGGGGACAAAAAGAGAGGTGTGTTGGGGGGGCAGGAGGCATGTCCTTCTAAGACACAATGCCAGAGAGGTGGGGGGGCAGGAGGCATGTCCTTCTAAGACACAATGCCAGAGAGGTGGGGGGGGGGGCAGGAGGCATGTCCTTCTAAGACACAACGCCACCAGCAACCTACTTCCTCCAGCCAGGCCCCACCTCCTTTGTCCAACCAACTATAACCGCATCATTGGAGCAGCAAAGAGCATCCACTGAGGCAGAGACAAGCTGGGGGGATTGATGGGCACATCATGGCAATGGAGTGCCACCTATGGGCAAAACGACTCTCGCAGGATGGTGTGAGGGTCTTTAGTGCAGCAGACTCGAGGCCCCACTTCATACTAATTCTACTTTGTCTCTCGCTTCTCCTTGTCAAAAACACAGACCAAGGTAAGAATGGGGTCCTGGGGCAGAAAGAGATGAAATTAAGGCTTGAACCCTCAAATCCCTTGGAATTTTTTTTCATTAACAATTTTTAATTTTAATTTTAAATTTTTCAGTGATGTTGTTGGGCTATTTTGTGGCCTCCTTCACCCCTGGAAGGTCCTAGGTGTATGGGTGGGAGTCCCACCTCAGCCCCTGGCACCCTGGCATCCCTATACCCAAAGAGTCTGGAATGTTCTGGTGGAAGATCCACTTATCTCTTTCCCTAAACCCGCCCCTTCAAAGCCCGCCAAACACAGCTCCTCCCCCAGTGAGGCTCAAGACCACTCCCACAGGGTATATAAGCTGCATCCCAGAAAAACAGACAAGTGGTTCTTCCCATCTCTCATCCTAGTCTCCTCTCTGAGGGGCTGGGGAATCACCCGGGAACGCTTTACCCATTAAACCTGGGCTTTTTCAGTTAGGTCTGATTCGGTTTAATTTGGATTGCTGCGCCAGTGGAGAGGCCTGCAGGGTGCAGAAGACGTATCACTAGGGTCCAAGGATGCATGCACTCATTTGTTCTCCAGGTACCTACAAGCGTTCCTGTGGAAGCATGCTTTGCCATGTGATGGCCCACAGGTGAAGCTGAAGTTTCCTGGGACCCCCAGCCATGATTCCCACAGTCTGCATTTCCAACAAGATAGGCCCCCACCTGCCTGGAGGTAGTGTGGGCAGGTACTCACCTCTCTTTTATCCAAAATGCCCTGTACACAGCATTTTCCAAATGGCCAGCCTGAGCAGGACTGTGTCTCTGTGCAGTGACGGCTGGTTTCTTTGGGAAGGCTTTGGGCCCTCTCCTGGTACGTGGGAGGGAGTAGGCCTCCGGTTTTCTTGCCCCTTGGGAGTGCTCAGGGCATGGCTTTGCCCGTCTTCCATCTCGCCCTCAGCTTCACTGTAAAGGAGGCCCTGGAAACATGGCCGGACCCAACACGGTTGGGCTTTGACTGTCACAGTCAAGGCTGCCTCGGCTTCACTTCGGAAGCGAACGAGGCCTGCTCTCAGGGGAGACACCGGTGAATCTGGAGAGCTCAGACGTAAAAGCTGCTGTCCCTGGCCAGCCTGGAGTCCTGGTCACTCCTGAAGCCCATAGACCAGAGAGAGGCCAGTCATCTAGTTTGTCAGACTCAGGGGGTCTCAGGAACGCTGCCAGGGCCAGGCCAGGCCTGGGGAAGCTGGATGCTTAGAGCTTCTGAATAGCATGGACTCAAATCCTCCTGCTGTTTTCTTCCTAGCCTTAAATCCTGCTCTTAGCAGTTCGATGAAATCTATGTGTGGAGATGCGATTGTCAAGGGACCCCACTGGAGTCAAAAGAGCCCTAGTTTGATGAGACGATTGAGGTCGACTCTGGCATGTGGGGGATACTCACTAGTGAAGGGGTGAGCCATCTGAGCCAGAGCCCTGGTCCCACTCCAGTTGGCTGGTAAAGTCTCCAGTGACTGTCAGCGCAGCACCAGCAGGCGTCTGCCCTGGCCATGCTCAGGCTAGAGCCAGGTTGCATGTATTTGTCCTCCCCAGAAAGTCATTCCCAATCTGAGTTTTCTCAGGGCAAGGGTAGACACACACCCAACTTAAAGTTAAAGCAGATGCTATTCTGGTCACATTAACCACCGGCTTCCGCATTGTCGTTCTCTATGAGGATCAGGTTAAAAAACAGGCTTTCCTTAATCTTAATTTTAAAGGGTCTCTTGGAGGGAAAGTTGCCCATTCTCCCTGGGCACTGTTCTTAATTTATTTAGGTGTAATGTGTCCAGCCTCTTTCACTGTCTGAACAGTGTTTCTGGTAGTCCCCAGGTCGGTTCCAACTTGTTTTCCTTCCAGACTTAAAAAAAGAATAAAAATAAAAAAGATGCGTTGATTTTTTTTCTTATTTATGTACATATGTGAGATTGTGTGAATTTATGTGCAGCATGCATGTATGTGTGTGGAGCCCGCGGAGCCCAGAAGAGAGCACCGGATGCTTTGGAACTGAATTTATAGGCAGTTGTAAGCCATCTGATGTGGGTGCTGGGAACCAAATCCTGGGCCTCTTCAAGGAAAATAAGCACTCTGCACTGTGGAGCCATCTTTTCTTTCTAGCTCTTATCAGCGCCCAGTCCCCACATTGGACGGGATGAACTGGAAATTCTAGTGGAGGGGGTCTAGGCAAGGAGGTCTCGGAACCTAAGAGAAAACCAAGAGGAGGAGAGACCCAGCTCATTGTCTTTGACAAAGTGATCTTAGTGTCCATGGAGGGAAAAACACTAGCTCTCCCATGGTATGGTAACACGTAGCATTTCACGAGGGGCTGTGTGAATTCTTGGCAAGCATTTGGTCCGAGACAGCTTAGTCTCCAGGATTAGCCTAGTACTTTGTTGTTTACGGGTCTTAGTCATTCTTTCAACTTTACCTGAGGAGAGAGGGTACCAAGGCGTATGGCAGTCCCCGTCAGTATCTATGTTGGCTAGTCTTACGTCAACTTGACACAAGCTGGAGTTATCCGAAAGGAGGGCACCTCAACTGAGAAAATGCCTCTGTCAGATCAGCTGTGGGCAACCTGTAGAGCATTTGCTCAGTTAGTGACTGAGCGGGGAGGGTCTGGTCCATTGTGGTGCCATCCCTGGGCTGGTAGTCCTGGGTTCTATAAGAAAGCAGGCTGAGCATGCCATGGGGAGCAAGCCAGTAAGCGGCATCCTTCCATGGCCTCTGCATCAGCTCCTGCCTCCAGGGTCCGGCCCTGTTTGAGTTACTGTCCTGACTTCCTTTGATGATGAACAGCGTGTAAGCCAAATAAACCCTTTCCTCTCCAAGTTTCTTTTGTCATGGGGCTTTATCACAGCATTAGAAACCCTAACTAAGACAGTATCCAAGGCTCTCATTATCCAAATTTCTATTTTGTGTTAACTGAAATCTCAGGACCAAATGCTAAGAATGTTATTGTTACCTATTGGCTGTAGCACTGGGGAGTGGGGATGTGCCAGTCAATTAGTGAGATGGTCTACAGTAACCATTAACTATCTCAGGCCACCTACCTTAGGCATCTCAGTATAGTGCACCTAGACACCCTGGAATGGCCTGAGCCGAGAATTTCTTTCCCCTGCATCTGTTTGTGAAGGTTCTGATTATGAACTTTGCAACAGGCCACATAACTGATGATGACTATTTCACTATAGTGCAGATCCCTATATATACATAAGTCCTTAGAATAGCTACACATATTGTCTGGGGACCCACTAACCTCTTTCATGTAATTGAGGCTAGTACCCTTATTGATGTGGCTAGCATTTCCCTCCCACCAGGTAGAACCCATTTCCCTTCTACTATTTTAGGTAGCCCCTAGTCAGTTAACTGTTCTTCTTCCACCCCTGAAAATGTTTTTTAAATGATTTTATTTTTAAAACATACATTTTATGTACATTGGTAGTTTGCCTGCATATATGTCTGTGTGAGGATGTTAGGTCTCCTGGGACGGAGTTACAATTGTGAGCTGCCGTGTGAGTGGTAGGAATTGAACCCATGTCCTCTGGATGAGCAACCAGTGCTCTTAACCACTGAGCCATCTCTCCAGTCCCAACCCTCTGCAAATTTTGAAGTGGTTATGGTTTGGAGAAGGTGAGGATGAGAGGGCATATGAAAACTTCAGACTCCATAGCAGTTTCTCGTGCTATTTTATCAGCCAATCTGTTTCCCCAGGTCTCCAACCTGTGGCCCCTTCGATGCCAGGGAGGTTTATACAATGGCAAATTTCCTCAGGCAGTTCTGAGTTTTCCAATACCTGAGTAATTAGTTCCTTATGTATCAAATTCTTCCCTTTTCTGTTAATTGGCCTCTTTTCTGTCCAGATTTTCCCCAAAATATAAACTATACAAGGCATATGTAGGGACTGGAGCAATGGCTCAGGAGTTAAGAGCATGGGCTGTTCCCACAGAGGACCCAGATTTGGCTCCCAGTACTGACATGGTAGTTCAACTACCTGAAACTCCAGTTCCAGGGGATCCGATGGCCTCATCTGATCTCCTTGGGCATCAGGCATATGCATTATGCTCATACATACACATGGGAAAAATACCTAAATGCATGGCTGGAGTCTGTGGTATAGTCTCCTTGTTTATCTTTAAGATTTTAATGGCCTGGTTCAAGGCATAACACTCAAATGTCTGGGCAGACCAGTTCTTTGTCATTCATCAACATTCAGTGACTTTTCACTTAATTCTATCAATCTCAGAATACCTATTGATGTCTTTTCTCTTGAGTTACACAGAAGGACCCATTTATACATAGTTTGGCTCCCTGAAGAAAGGGGTCTTGCTCATTTCAGGACAGACAGACTTAGTCAGATTTAAACATTAATGTTCTGTGGGCACAGAAGGATCTCTGCACTCAGGAATTCTGCAGGGTTAAAACAGTTGTTGGTGGCTAGGATGGAATCATCTTTCTCTGGAGGAATAGCCTTCCACAAGATTCCAGCGTCTGCTAGCCATATCCTAGCCCTCTTCTGTAGGCTTCTTCTTACTCGGAGAGCAGTGTTCATAATTAAACAGCTGCAAAGTTCCCTTTCAGCTCTCCTCCTTGGGGGCTGGGGAGCTACTGACTGAATGCATTCCAGCCACCCCTGGTAGGCTGGGTGGAACAACTTTGGCAAGGCCTTTTCCCATGACCCCGAGCGAGTGCTCCATGGGGAGTAGCTTTGTCCTCACTTACAAAAAGATGAAAAGTCTTTTCCAAGAGAGGGCAAGGCTAATGCTGGGGTGGGCATTAATTCCTGCTTAATTCTCCGGCCTTAATTTCCTTTACCTCCTCCGGGAGAGGCTCGGGTTCCTAGTCTAGGATTTGTGTGTGTGACTTTGGTTTGATAGCATAAGCATCAATCCAGAGTCTACAGAATCCCGCTGGGCTCAAGTGTTGTCTTAAGTCCTTTCTTGGTTTTGGGGACTGGGGTCTGGGCATGAATGTCTTGTATCCTAAGAGAGAAAAAAAGTAGAGGAGTGACCCAGGACATAGTTTGGATAAATTGCTCTTTAGTCTCCGTGGTGTGAAAATGGGAAGAGACTTCTGTGAACCTCCCAAGAGGGTAGTCCATTTGTACTACTGCTTTCTTCTGGTCTCTGGATCTTCCTATTCAAAGGCAAACAAGTCTCTACTTTCCTCTGCCAAATACAAGTCCAGAAAGCATCTTTAAGGTTGACTACACTGAGCCATTTGTGATCATAAGGAATCTCTGACAAGAGGGTGTAGGGCTTTGGGAACACCAGATGCTGCCCTGGGCCATCTGGTTTATGGCTTTCAAGTCTATAAACTTGAATAAACTTAAACAGTGGATTAAGCTCCATCTGCTCCCCTTACAGAGACTATTGGGGTATTGTCTTGTGGTTCAAGGCCCCCATCCCCAAGAATACTGTTGCTAACTGGAGTCAATCTTTTCATCTCTTCCTGAGGAATTGTGTGCTGCTTCCTTTGAATCGTCTCACCCAGTGCTGGAAGGCTGATGTGAAGAGGGACGGCCTGCAGCCATGCCTGTTTCCCTGTTTAACCCTGGGTTCATTTGGTGTTCTGCCTTAGCAGCTTGGAGCCACGAAGAGACAAAAAGAGACGCAAAGTTCAGCTCTGTCTGTGGTCCTTCTCCTCTACTGAATCATTAGTCTCTTCCCAAGGGGTTTGTCCCTGCCTCCAAAACTGGAGACAGATAGACACAGGTTGTCTAGGAAGAGAAAGAGAGAGGAGGAGACATCGGGAAGAGGGATACCTAGAATCTATAAAAGAGAATATTTTTTAATTTTGAATTTTTGAAAATGTCCTGAGTTCTTTATTTACACCATGTCACTCCTTCCCCTCCTCCTTCTACCTCCTCTCATTTTCCCACTCCCTTTTGAATGTGTGACCTCTTATTCTTTACTTACTGTTACACGCACGCATGCAGCATGTACCCCTGATGAATCCATTTGGTGTTGCTCATGAGTGTACGGGTTCAGGGCTGACCACTTGGGACTGGCTGCTGCTCCATCAGGGAGCTCATCCCTGGGGAAGACTGATTTTCCCTCTCTTAGGAGCCATTAATTGCTTATAGCTCCTTATCTAAGGAGAGGGCCTTGTGAGATTTTATGCATTCACATTGGCAGGCCAGCTAGTGTTGCCATTGTGCAGGTCTTGTTTAGGTGACATATTGTTGACATTTCATGGGTGTAGCTTCTCTTATATAAAAGACGTCTCACCGCAGATTCCCTGGTCCTCTGGCTCTTACAATCTTTCTGCCCGCTTCTTCCAGGATGTTGCCTGAGCCTTAGTTATAGTGGTTGTGCTGTTCGTATATCAGCTGGGGCTAGATACCCAGTGATCAATCATTCTCAGCGTTCTGTGGATTTCTGTAATGGTCTTGATCTGCTGCAAAAAGAAGCTTCGTTGATGAGGAGCGAGAGCGATAGTTACCTGTGGGTATAAGAATAAGTGTTAGAATATAGTCAGAAATTATACTGGCTTAGGAAAGTGACAGTGGTAGGTTCTCTTATAGGGCCCATGGCCTTGTCAGCCACAGGGAGTTGGCTAGAGTTACTTCCATTGACGGACTTAAAACCAATTAGACAGCTATTGGCTACCCCCAATATATACCCCGTTGGTTATATATGCCTTGCTTTGCTGGTCATTGTTGAGGTTCATAGATATTACAGCTGCATTCTCCCTTAGCAGCACGCGTAGCATCTTTTAGGCTATGAGAGCTGGTCCTCAGGGAGGAGGCTTGACTCCTCCACAGGACTCTCCCCCATCTTTCTTTCTTTATAATTTCATGGGTATGAGTAGTTCGCCTGCCTGCATGTGTGTCTGTGTACCATGTGTATGCAGTGCATGCAGAGGCCAGAACCGAGTATCAAATCCCTTGGAAATGGAGTTACGGCTGGTTGTGCGCTACCTACCCTGTGGATGCTAGGAATCAAATGCAGGTCTTCTGCAACAGCAACAGTACTCTTAACTGAGTCTTCTCTCCAGCCCCAGGTCTCAGACCTTTAACCCAACCTCTACTCAATGCAGAAGCCTGGTTTATCTTACCTGTTTTGTGTTTGTGATGCCCTGATTACAGGCTCACCCTGCTTTTCTTTCTGTGGAAACCCTCAGAAAGTGTCACAGAGGCTCTTCTTGGCCGCTGGTAGGTCGGTATAAGACCCCTACTGGTTGATCCCAGACAGAGTCCATGCAGATTCATATGCTGTACGAGGGTATCTTCCAGAGGAGCTCCCAAGGTATCACATAAAATTTCTCACATTCTACCTGACCAGGTCTCTGAGCAGGCCCCTCAGGGGAGAATGGGACCATGTTGGGTATCTGCACCTAGTAAACATTTGACCATATGTCTCCTTGACTTTCACCAATCTCTGGGTTGTCCCAACTACCAAAGCAGTACTGGAACTTCAATTTTATTGCTACCTTGGTTTGTGCATGAAGTCATCTGGTCACCGCAGTACCTGCTTGGGGCCCTTATCCCAGTGTGGCCAATTGACTTTCGATTTTGGGTTTCTACTAGTTCTGAGGTTAGGGTATGTTTGCACATTGAGAGTGGCAATAACACAGCTAGGAGCACCTCCCAGTCTCGGACACACACACACACTCCCATCCCACCCCATCCCGCCCCTGAGGCCATGGAGCAATTCCAGATGAGTTCCCAAACTGTGAGAAATGGGTCTGAGGTCCCGAGAAATTGAGCACATAATTCAAAGTATTTCAGCAAGGTGAACAGGCACACCTAGGGGCCCTGTGCCTACTCTAATTGGCCAGAGCTCAGACTCACATTCTTCCATGATTGGCTAATACAGAGTGGCACAGTTTCTGGGCGAAATGAAACCTGAGCATGTTTTTTGACTCCAGGAGTTGCTTAGGTGGAATTTTCACCAAACGAATCTTTTTCTAAAATAGCGTTCCCTTTGCCTCATTTACTCGGTGTCCTCATTTGCTTCCTGTTGGTGTGATGATCAGGACCCAAAACAACTTGGAGAGAAAAGGGTTTATTTGGCTCCCACTTCCACATTACAATCCATTATCAAGGGAAGCCAGGGCAGGGAGGCAGGAGCTGAAGCAGAGACCATGGAGGAGTGCTGCTTACTGGCTTGTTCCCCGTGGCTTGCTTGACCTGCTTTTTTTTATATATAATCCAGGATCACTTGCCCAGGGACGGCACATGCCCAGGGCTGGGGCCTTCCAGAGCAATCATTAATCAAGAAAACATCCCAAAGGCTTGCCTACAGGCCGATATGATGGAGGCATTTTCTTAATTGAGGTTCCCTCTTTCCAGATGACTCCAGCTTGTGTCAAGTTGACACAAACCAGCACAGCCTTTGATAGAAAAGACAGTGCATCATGTTTACACTTCTCACACTTCCTTCCATGGGCTTGGAGTGAGGCCCGGCCTGGGCAGTCCCCCGTGGTTTGCTGCCCTTCGTCAGCTCTCCCTCCGCTGTGAGCACATGCAGAGGTTTTGGGGATCCATAGCGGGATCCTTCTCCCCTCTGTCCCCCAGGCTGTGGAGGCCCTCAGTTGTAGCTGGTTTGCCCTTCTGAGCTCTCTTCTGCACTGCAGAGCCCTCACTGTGCTAAAGGTAAAAGTTCGCTGTCAGATGGTGGCCAAGCACGGAAATGAACCGACACTGAGTCACACAGGGTTGAACCCTGGCTCTGCTGCTGCTATGGCCTATGCTTTATCTCCTGAGCCACTGTGTCGTCATCATCTACACAGGAGGATGCTAATAATCTCCTTTATAAGAGTGTCTACTAAAGGCCCCAAAGCCTTAATTTAGTTTTATACCAGCCCAGAGTCTCTGCTAAGCAGGGCACAATTGGGACTCAAGGAGTGGTTCAGGCCGAGGCAGATTCTCTGAGCTTCTAAAGCCTAAGGCAGCTGAGGAGCTGGGGACTTTTGATAGCTTTCTGGAGGAGGGAGAGTCAGTTTTCTTTAATGGGGAGGCCTCTGGTAGGCCAACTTTGCTCCAGTGGGTGGAGCCACACCTCTGAGTATGTGGACTTGGTGGGTCATCAAAAAAATGGAAAGGGGACACAGCGTTAGGAGGGGGTCTGGAGTGGATCTGGGAGAGGACTGAGGGCTGAATGTGATCAAAATACTCTGTTTATACAAAACCTTCAGAAATTAATAAAAAAATACATTAAAAGCAAAACCCTTGGCCTGGTGTGGTGGCACACACCTTTAATCCCAGCACTCAGAAGGCAGAGGCAGGCGGATCTCTGTGAGCTCGAGGCCAGGCTGCTCTACAGAGTGAGTTTCAGGACAGCCAGGGCTACGCAGAGAAGCCCTATCTCGGGGGGGGGGGGGGGGGAAGCAAACAACAACAACAAAACCAAAACCTGGGAGGGACAAGCACAGGTTGGACATTCTGATTCCTAAAGGACATAAGTGCAAAAGCAGGGTGACAGGTTCTGTTCCGGGAGGAATAGAAAGTGTGTCCCTGAAAGGCTTGGTCACCAGCTGGTGGATCCAGTCATTGAAATGGATCATGCTGCCATCAGTGGCTGATTCTCCAAGGGCTTCATGGTTTCATGGCACCACTGGGAGGTGAGGGGGACTTTGGAAGGCGTGGCCTACTTGGAGGAAGTAGGTCACTGGGGTATGTTTGGGTGCTGTCTGGTCTTAGTCACCTCTGTCTTTCTCTCATGAGGTGGGCAGCTCTGTTGCACCCCACCCTTCTACCAGCATAGGCCTTACCATTAGGCCCCAAACAATAGAGCCAGTACATCATGGAATGAAACCACTGAAATATGAGCCAAAATATAACCTCCTGTAAATGGCTGATCTTGGCTGCCAAATTGATTACTTCCCAAGCAGCTGGGCACATCTGTGAGGGACTTTCTTGACTGGATCACTGGAAGTGGGAAAACCCACCCCTAAATCTGGGCCACATCTTCTGGTGGCAGCCCACATAAAGGGACACGGAAAGAAGAGGCTTTTGCCTTTTGCAAGCTTGTCCTCACTCTCCCTAGCAAGTTCATCTATCCTGTTGCTGAGGCATTCCTTCCCTGGTGTTAGAACCTACTCCTTCAGGACTCCAACACAGACTCAAGACCCACAGCTCTCTAGGAGTCTTCCAGGATTCCAGCACCAGCCTGGGACTGCTGAGCCATGCAGTCTGAACAACTGCTGTATGAGTGGCCTTTCTATCAGGAGATAAGTCATTGCTGGACCACCCAGACCACAGCTTGTAAGCCACACTAACAACGCCCCGTTAATCTCTTTCGGCTCATTCTGTGGTCCTGTTCCTTTAAGGAGCTCTGACTGACGCACTTCTTTGTTCACTGGCGTTTCATCACAGCAATGCAAAGTTCACACGGGCAAGTCCAAAGCGAGCAGTAGGATGATCATCTTGAGGCTGGAGAATCACCCCCAGGTCCTGAGTCCTGGGCACCCAGGATGGGCTTGGCTCTGGGCAGTCCCTCCCCATGGCTTTGCTGCCCTGACCCCAGCTACAGCTCTCCCAGACTGGTGGCTTTGCAGGCCTAAACCCCTGCCGTACCCAACCATCCTCAAAGAAACTTTTTTTCCTTTTTATTTTTTTCAGGCCCGTTTCTCTGTGTAACAGCTCTGGCTGTCCAGGAACTTACTCTGTAGACCAGGCTGGCCTCGAACTCAGCGATCTGCCTGCCTCTGCCTCCCAAGTGCTGGGATTAAAGGTGTGTGCCACCATGCCCTGCTTTATTCTGGCAACTTTCCGGTGTGACTGTGATAGCATGAATGGGTCCTTTAAGAAGAGCATTTCGGGCTGGCGAGATGGCTCAGAGGTTAAGAGCACTGGCTGATCTTCCAGAGGTCCTGAGTTCAATTCCCAGCAACCACATGGTGGCTCACAACCATCTACAATGAGATCTGGCGCCCTCTTCTGGCCTGCAGGGATACATGCAGGCAGAACATTGTATACATAGTAAAGAAATAAATCTTTAAAAAAAAAAAAAAAAAGAAGAGCATTTCAAAGTAGGATCTACACAGGATGCTGGTGTTCTCGTGCATGTGGACATGCATCTGTGCAGCAAAGCCCTTTTCGGCTTTGTGAAACTGCCCCGGGGTCTATCTGTACCTATAGGAGCTCCCTGTCCCCGATTCCCCAGCCCTGCTGAGAACGAAGAGAAATGGAAAGCTCCACGCAGGAGCAGTCTGGTGTAGTTAATGATTCTATGTTCTGCTCAGCAACAATATGGTCTATTAATTGATGCATCTTCTATTTGGTAACAGTCTTTCTAATTAACACAGGCTCTATTTAGTAACAGTATGTCCTATTTAATTTCTTTCGTGTGTTCTGCTGAAAAACATTATGCTTCATTTAATGTATTTCATCTGTCTACTCCTCATGCATTCTGTAACACAGGGTGCAGCTGGTGGTGCCGACAGACCGTGGAGGAGGGGTGCTCCCCACGGAGGGCTTTCCAGAGGGAGGGGCTGAGCTCTTAGAGCCGGCATGGGGTGGGGACAGTCAGGTGGGGACAGAGTAGGAAAGGCAAGGGGAGTCAATCAACTATATGGTTGGGAGGCATTTGGCAGGGGGTGCACCTCAGCTGGCCTGGGGGTTCTCAGCTACTGTTCTTGAAGTTCCTTATGTCTCCTCTCTATCTTCTAAGTCGCTAAGTCCCAAGCAAACCTTTGGCTGTCTTTCACGGAGTGGCCTCTCTACTTGCTTTCAAATCTGCTCCCCGGTTTAGTGCTAAGGCTCCAACTTTTGTCCCTCGTCTCCAGCCAAGGGCTCTGCCAGGACCATGGATGGCAATCACACCTGCTGGGCCAGCCACTGGCAGCTCCTCAAGCCTTACACTTGCCTGTATGGACATGGTATCCCCACGGCCTAACTGTTGCCCAGCGTTGGTGAATGTTCAAAAGCATTTGATAGTCTGGGTTTGGGTATTTGTGCGTGTGTGGTCGCAGGTGTCCCTAGGACTCAGGGAGGAACCAACGATGACCAAGCTGTTCAGCGGGTCATCACTCCACTCAGTGGGGGTCAGGGCCTTAGCCTGGCTAAGCCAGAGGAGAGACTCGGCGCCTGGTACCAGGGCTTTCATAGAGGCCAGAAGATGAGGAGAAACAGGAAGCTGGAGGGGGTGGTGTGTCTCATCCACAGTCACAAAAGCCACAAGGGCCTAGAGGAGCTGTGGCAGCCCCGAAGGGAAGATGGGAGAAGGGGGCAGGAAGGGGCAATAGCCTGATTGGGCCCCAGGAAACTGCAGGATTGTAGCACCAAGGGTAGGAGATGGCGTCAGGTGAAGAGGGCCAGTTGTAGCCTTAAAGACCTTGGCTGGGGCTACCTCAGCCTCCAAGAATACCAGAGGGGTGCCACGGTCACTTCCTCAGACTCGGGGAAATGTCTACACCTACCAAAGGGTAAACTTACCTAATTGCAGCTGGTGGATGGGATGCCAAATGATTGGCGAACCAAAAGGTGAGTTTGTTGTGGGTGGAGCATAGATGATAGGGTCCAGTGTGGCTCAGACCCTGAGGGGCGCATAGGCACCAGAAGAGCCTATCGGAGTCACGGAACCAAATGTAAGTGTTGTAGTTCTGCTCCTCTAGGGGAGAGTTTCCCCAGTGAAAGTGTTACAGCTCTGCTCCAGGGGAAGGTTTTCCCCAGTGCAAGGGTCACAGCTCTGTTCTGGAAGGGGAGCGTTTCAGGCACTCCAAGCCAAGTCTCCATGCTTTCACCCCATAGCCAAGTAAGTTATGGGAGGCCCCAGGAGGGCAGACCAAAGCTGCAGGCATGTGTATTTGCCTTTCTAATTACTCAGCATGATGTCCTCTAGATCATTTTCAAGGCTGCATAGAGTGCTATTGTATCCCATAGTTTCTTTACTCCCGTGCTTTAGGTGGGTTCCATATCCTGGCTGTTGTGAACAGTGACGCAGTGAGCATGGGGCGCAGCTGTCTGACATGCTAACCTCATTTCCTCTGGATACACACCAGTGGGACTGCTAGATGACACACTTATATTTTTAATGTTTTGAGGAACCTCCACGTGGTTTCCATGTCAACACCATCATCACCAGTTCATTGGCATCAAACACAGGTACCCTGTGCAGCCATCTCCCCGTCCATCTTTAGAACTTCCCCATCTTCCAAAACGTAAAGCTGTCCAGCTTGGGCTCCTCATGTGGCTCCTCACGCTGGACCCACCTCTGAATTCCCTGCCTGATGATTCAGACAGGTGACTGATTTCTGGCTGTCTTGGGCTCTGCATGCTTGCCCTTGTAAGGGAGGGCACTACCTAAATCAGAGAGATGGCAACCTAAGGCAGTGAAGGAACAGAACATGGGCTGAACATGGTCTGCTCATCCCCAGCCGGAGGAGTAGAGTTTCCACACTGTAAACAGCTTTTCCATCAGCCCGAGGACCCAGGTCCTGGGACAGTCTTGGGGACTGTTCCTTAAGCTCTCCTCCTTGCTACTACCCCAAGTCTGTAAGGCATGTGGAGGTCAGTCCAGTGTCCCCTGTGCTGGACATCCTTCACAGCTTCTCTGCTTGCTGCTCTCCATTCTTCTCGGCCCCACCCACAGCTCTGGGAGTCAGGGCCCTGTGACCCGCTTCCTTCTGGTTTCCTTCTGGCGGAGCAGAGGCGCCTTGCCTTCTCCCTACCTCCTCCTCTGTACTTTCAGGACAGCTTAATCAATGTTAGGTCTCACATGGCTGAAGTTCTGCCAGGGAGCAGATGGTCAGGGTTACAGGCTACAGGAGGACTGTCAGCATCTCTAGGGCTGAAAGCAAGGACAGAGTGGCCATGGGATAGGGGAGAGGACAGAAAGTGCAGTGACCACAGGAGAGGACAGGGCTGTGCTGAGTAGCGGGGTTGGCTGCAGCCTGGAGAATGGATCAGCAATGAACGTTTAAAGGGGAAAAAAAGAGGAGAGGAGGAAGCAGGACCAAGAAGGAAAGGGCAGAGAGATTCTGGCTGAGGAGGTTGAAGGAGGTGGGTGAGGCCACGGTGAGAGAAAGGTGTGCGGTGGTGCAGCATGCACAGAAACAGGGTCTATGCTATTCCCGCTGGCCCAATGTCCCGGGGCTTCCTACCCAGGAGGACACATTGACAACCGATGTGTCTACCTACGCAGCAACCTGAAGCTGCACACTGACCAGAAACCCAGCGGTTTGCTGTCCTTCTGGGAGCCCTGAAGGGACTACCAGTCATGACTTACATTTCCTGATTTAAGGAAGTGAATGTTGAAGGTTATTGCTGTGGGTTTTTCATGATGATTTAATCTCAAGTCCAAGAAGCTTGAGCCAGGTTGGGGTAGTGTTTGAGAAAAACAGAGTCCAGCCAGTGAGTTCCTGGATTGGACTTTTTTCTTAACATTTAGATTTTTCCGTAAAACGCCCAGCGGCCTGTTTTCTGAAAGTACTTTAGCTAGTCACTGACTAACTCAGAACGAAACTTCCGAAGAAGCTGTGGTTGCTAGGAAGCCAACTTGAGAAGGGAAGGGGAATCCCGCCTTCGTCATCTTTCCTCGAAGGAAGGTCTCCTTGTGGTAGACAAGGCCCAGCGTTTCTGGAAAGGTTGGGCGAAGGAGCTAGAAAACCACTTTGTACAACTACTGCATTATAGCCCGGGCGTGCTTGGAGCAGGGAAGGTACACACCTCTAAACGTACACCTCTCAGGCGGATCACCCTTCTCGTGGCAGGTGGGTAACTCCCCTCTCACCCCTCCCAAGTACATCGGGTCTCAGCCCCGTCCCCTTGAAGGAGGACGAAGTGATCACCTTTCTCTACACGCGAAGGAGACCACACTTTCCAGCCCTCCGGAGCCACTCAAAAAGAAACCTTTCAGGCGTTTGCGGCTCGGTGGGGCAACTCAGCCCCTCAGTTAGACCAAAACCGCCTCCACCGGGCGGAAGTCCCGCCCCGGCCTGCAGGCCCCGCCCTGCCCCTGCCTATCCCTTTGCCTAGGAGGTTGTGCTTTCCGTTAGGTCTTATTTCCCGGGCACGTCCCTACTTCCTGAGCACCCCAGTCCTGGGAGCCGTCTGTCCCCCGCGAGCGGCTGTCCAATAGCCGGACCCTGTCCTACCAGGAGCCGCGCCCCCAGAAGCGGGACCCTGTCGGTCCCTGACCCGCCTCCTCATCAAACCCCGTCCCCCAAACCCCGCGTGCTCCAAAACCCTGAGCCCGTAGGATCCAGAGTGAACCCCGCCTCCAAGATACTGCGCCCCACCCTCCAAATTGGTTGGACCCCGCCCTTCCCTGAGCCACGCCCCCAGAAGCTGGACCTCGCGGGTCCGAGTCCCGGAGTCCACAACGGCCTGACCCGCCCCTCACCGAGCCCCGCCCCCTAGACCCTGGGGCCCGCCCTACAGTGACTGGGTTCCGCCCCCAGGAGCCGGGGCTCCGCTATCCGGGGCCGGACCCCGCCCCTCCCGGAGCCCCGCCCCCGGCCCGGCGACGGCGGTGACCGTTGGTGCTTTCGGCGGGCGCCCGGCGGGAGCAAGCGGCGGCCCGGTAGGTGAGCGGGGCCGGCGCGCCTCCTCGCGCGTCTTTCTTCCCTGGCGCGCGCCCCCGCACGGCCCGGGCTAGTCGGCCTGCGGCGGTGGGGCCGAGTTCGGGCGCCGCCCGCGCCTTCTTTGTTCGCGCGGGACTCCGGGAACTTGCTCGCGCGGCCGGCGGCCGGGGTCCCACACAGGCCCGATGTGCAGGTTCTGCACGGGCCTCAGCCCACAGGACCCGGGTGGGATCTGACCCGGCTCAGAAGCGGGCCCGGCCGGCAATGAGGGGGATTTAATGTCCAACTCAGCCCACGGGTGCATTGTTTGGACAGAGACCGTTTCCAAGGGACCCGAACTGAGGAAATGTAGGGCAAGAACGCAGGGCAGCCCACAGCGAGGATTATGGAGTATAGACAGAGGGGCTAGAGCTGTGGAGTATAGACAAGGGGCCTCAGAGCTGTCGAGTGTACACGGAGGGGCTCACACCCGTGGAGTGTAGACAGGGGGCCCCAGACCTGTGGAGTAATGACCGGGGTGCAGAACTGTGAATTGTAGACAGGGGACTCAGCTATGGAATGTAGATGGGGGGCGGGGGGCTCAGACCCCTGGAGTGTAGACAGAGGGGCTCTGACCCATAGAATACAAATGGAGGGGCCCAGGCTCCTGGAATGGGCTCAGATCCATGGAGTGTAGATAGAGGGGAGGCTGGTACAAGGGAAGTCATCCTGGGAGTATAGCCTTGAGCCTACAGTAAGCAACTGGTGTGTGTGGGTGGGGGGAGAGGAGCAAAATCAATTATGCATCAAGGGATTGTGCTTAAGTTTTAAAAGTTTCTGAAGGAAGCACACTTGTCGGTATGAAGTTTCTTCTGCAGAAAGACTGGAATAAAAATGTTACACCTTTTTTATTTGGGGCCTCAGGGACACTGTTGAGACAGGGAAGGTCATGGGGGTAGAGGGGCATGGCTTAGGTAAGGCTCTGGGGTAGGACCTTGCAATGATGAAGACAGGGGACAGGTGCCCAGGAATCTGGGTCTTTAAAAGACGCAAGGCCATTTCTGTGAAGCTTCTTGGAACGCACCCTCAAGGGGGACTCAGAAGGAAGGTTGCCTCTGACAGTGAAGAGGAGAGGGAGAGGCTGGAGAGCTGGCAGAGGAGGCCAGCAAATAGCAGAGCTGAGGAAAGGCCCTCAGACTTGGGGTGGCATGTGTGTTCCAGGCTTTGCAGGAGTCAGGAGAAGGCAAGGGTCCATACTGAGAGGACCTAATTGCAGTGCATCACCGAGTGCCAGCTTGTGACAGGAGGCACTTTGTGGTTCTACGTGGCACACAGGAGGGGCCCAGGGTCAAGGAATGGCTCATGTTTTGCCTTATGTTTAGAACAGCCACCTCAAGAGGATGGGATGGTGGTGGGTGGTCACAGAGGCGATACTGAGCCTGATGAACCGGCTGCTGCAGTAGGTCCTTTGAGGATCCCAGAAGTGGGAGAGGTTGAGGCTGAGCCCTGCATTTCTAATCCTGTTGCCATTTGACATCTGTATCTGAGACAGAGCCAGCATGCAGGTCCCATCTGGCCAAGGGAGAGTACTGCCTTACTTGTGGGCTCCCTGCCTTGCTCTGGCAGCAAGTGCACCATGATGGTGTGGGGTGGCCGAGGGCCCTTAACGGTGGTGTGTGTGTGTGTGTGTGTGTGTGTGTGTGTGTGTGTGTGTGAGAGAGAGAGAGAGAGAGAGAGAGAGAGAGAGAGTTTGCTGGAAACCTTGCAAACATTTACTTACTAGTCAGCACTTGCTTTAGTTTCATATTGAGCTGTTGCAGAGACTTGAATTTAGTGGCTTAAAACAACAGTTTATTCTTCATGTCTCTCGATGCCAGAAGTCTCACTGGCCACGTGTCCTCTGGGGCTCAGGGAGAATCTCCTAACTTCTCATGTCAGGTGGACCCTCATCTCATCCCTGGGCTCAGGGCTTGGTTCCAGCATCATGTGACCTCCTCTGTCATAAGCCTCCCTCTGCCTTGGTCTTTGAGGACATTGAGGGTTGCCAGGAGATCCAAAGTTCTCAGTTTACATCTGCAAAGCTCCTGGTATGTTTTCCCCTTCTCACTGAAGAACAGCTGTGTCCTGCATCTTCTCCAGGGTGGGACACAGGGATCTACCCAAGGGTCCCACCCACCAAGGATTGCAGTAGTTTGTGGTGGCACTGCCCTGTGGAAGTGTTTCTGGATGTACGCCCAGTTGTAAGAGGGTGCAGTGTCCATTGGTTCTTTCTCTTTAGGGAGGTGGGGTTCCCAATCCTTCAGCAGGCCAGTGAAAACAACAGTCTCCAGAAGTCTGCTCAGTAGTAGCCTGTAACCCCGGCACTCAGGAGGTTGAGTCAGGAGGATGATGGGTTGGATGCTGGAGCCTGGGTCAAGTGTGACGGCTCAAAACAAAAGTCACTGGGCTAGAGAGATGGCTCAGTGGTTGAGATTGTGTACTGCTCTCGCAGAGGACCCATGTTGTTTCCAGAACCTGCCTTGGACAGCTCACAACTCCCTATAGATACAATTCCTGAGGAACTAATGCCTCTGGCCTCCTAAGGCTCTGGAATTCATGAGCATATACACGTAGTTAAGAAAACAATCTTTCTGGGTATGGTGCACACACCTTTAATCCCAGCACTGGGGAGGCAGAGGCAGGCAGACCTCTGAGTTCGAGGCCAGCCTGGTTACAAATTGAGTTCCAGGACAGCCAGGACTACACAGGGAAACCCTGTCTCCAAAACAACACACACACACACACACACACACACACACACACACACACACACAAAATCAACCCCCTCAAAAAAAAAACCAGAATCATTAAAAAAAAAAAGCCCCCAAACTTCAAATCCCAAAGCAAACAAGCTCAAATATGCACTTTGCTTCTGATTTTCAGGGGCTACCATTTTTAGAAGTGCCCAGTTTCTCCCATGGAGAAGTCACTTGTTCCAGGCAGGAACAAACCTAGTTAGTGACCCCACTCAATGTCATTTGTCCTTTGTTTTCTTTTCTTGTTCTCTTATGACCGCACTGTCCCAGCTTTGTAATAAGGACATCCCCATGTGTTCCCTTCCTTGTTCAGGCAGTTACATACATGTGCACACACTGTATGCTACATGCATATGTTTTGTACATCACTCATCTATCTCTGAGCCATAGTCTTAGTTTTCCCTTCCATGACACCTGTTTGTTGGGAACTAACCCATGGGTTTAAATTCAACAGTGGCATTCTGTGCCACTTACCTAGCCCCAGAGGGGCCACCCTAGGTGGGTGGAGTCTTCAGGTCTCTCTGCACATTCTCCCCCATGTCCGATCTTTTAAAAAAGATACTTTTGCGTGTATGACTATTTTACCTGCATGTATGTTTGTGAACCATGTGCATTCCTGTCAGATCCCCTAAGCTGTGGTTATGGGTGGTCGCTGGCGACCATTAAGTGCTGGAATTGAGTCAAGAGCCCTTAAACACTGAGCCATCTCTCCATACCCCTTTCTGTAGTGGGGCTTCTTGCTTAAACTAGCTGCCATCACTGAGCTGAGCAAGGACCTGCAGAACAGCTCTCATCATGCACTTATGGATTGATCTTGCTGTCCCTGGTGGATTTCATTACATCCTCATGTTAGTCTACCCCCACAGCTGGTGGTATTGAAAGACCCTGCTCCAGTCTGTTGTGACGTCCCAAGATCTGCACAGAGCTGTCACCTAGGGTTGTCTGCTATACTGCTCTGTGTTGGGTTCCTGTGTGATCTCAGATCCATCCTTGTTTTGTTAAAACTCTATTCTTTTTGGTAGCTAAGAAATGTAACTGAGAGCTTTTCCTCTTGATTTTGAAGCCATCCTTCTTACTGTCTAGTTCCTTTTTAGTTTAGCTGGGTATAGAATCCTAGACAGCTATGCTTCTGTGCTTTGTGCAATTGGTGCAGGGGGACAGTTGTGAAGGAACTGTAGTAAAGTTAGCTAGGAACAGGAGAGCAAGGTGCCCCCAGGATGGGGAAGCTCAGGCTCCTTGGGTGGGACTATGGGCACCAGGGAACAAATGGCCTTGTCTCTTTATAGTTAGGCTTGTCAGAGAAAATAGTGATGCATAGTGCTTGAGATGCTGGAATGCCAAAAAGGTCTTTGTCTTTTATGCAGCATCTAATGATGTGAATGTCTCAGGTTTTTGTTTGTGGAATCAGTCAGCTCTCTTCAAAGACTCACTTTGCACAGGTTTAATACCACAAACAGGAATAAATGTCAAGTAGAGATAAAATGGAAAGATCAAATAAAAATGAAATGGAAAAATTGGGGTGGTTTACTCTTAAATATTTCAAAGATTTGGAACTGGTGTGTGTTTTTGGGGTCAGAATTGCCACTACAGAGCCGCTGACAGTGAGGACCCATGTCCTGATGAGCTGTGGCCTCTGCATCATGTCCTATCACTTTCCCAAAACTCGGGAGCCTAGGTTGGTGCCCAGAGCCAGAGGAATGAGTTGACAAATGGCCTCTGCCTAGCAGACTGTGGGCCAGGGTGGCATCCATTCCCAGGGCTAGCCCTGGTCTCAACCAGCCGTGGGGTCTCATGGAGTAGTGATGAAGGCTAGCTACCTCCTCTGCTGATTCTTGGGTCAATGTGCTGCTGCTATTGCATTTGAAGGTCTTCGACCTCTGGCAGGTGGACCCCATGCAGTCAGGTCCTCGTTGGCTCCTATGGCTCATGGCTCTCTTCCCTGCCCAGAGAATTGGGTCCTCAACCTGTGTGGGCACTGCAGAAATGGGCACTGCTGGTTTCTGCAGTTCGACAGTGGAGAATCCCAGGAGACCAAGGGGTAGTGCCCATTCCCGTGTTTCCTCACCCCTTCAGTGACACTGTTCTCTCACCCCACCTCTGCTGGGATCCTGTGAGTAGCTGGAGGCCCTGTCTGCGTGCACACGATGGGATCTCTACCACCTTTTGGATCTCTAAGTGTGCTAGTCCTTGGTAGCCTTGCACTTACATTTCTTTTATATTGAGAGCTTGTATATCTTTGTTTCCGTGAATAGGCTAGCCTTTGGGTTTTACTAGTTGTGAACTTCATATCATGAAAGATTATAGTTGCTCAAAGACTAGAAAAGCAAACCTTTTGCATTTTGAGATAACATCTTTGCTGCTAAATCTGAAAACAGGTAAGTGTGAGTTGAGCTTTGCCTGGAGGCAGCCTCTGGACATCCTATGTTCCTGGTCTTCTCTCTTCTCAGGTCCCTGGGTGTGCAGCAAGTCCTGGCTCTACTTTCTATGGGAAACACTGCTCTTTGGGTTTTGGCACCTTAGCTGGTACTTGGAGGGTGCAACAGAGCTGAGCACTTGTGAGTCCTCTGGGGACGGGCTGTGAAAGCCACCCATGATCATTATGACCTGTCTCCTGAGGCCCGATATCTAAGCTCAGCCAGCATTTGAAGCTTGTTTCATGTGACAGCTGTGACATTAGCCTAGCTGCGTTGCCTCTGATCCCTCTGCCTGTCAGTATTCCTCAGCTGTGATGATAGTTGTATTTGGAGAAGTGGAGCAGGCCAAAGGTGGATGTCTTCACGTTCTTCTCTACCATCCCTACTTCTTTGAAACGTTTTAATCTAAGATGAACTCAGATTCACTATTGAAAGGAATTCTGAATGCCTAAGTTCTGTGCTGCCACTTAGCAATGGATTGAATCTTTGTATTAAGATTGACTGGGATAGGGAGAAAAAGGCTTGCTATGCAAGAGCAGAATTAAGGCATCTGTGTGGTCCAATATTTGATCTCAGGTTTCTTGGAGCCTCAACCGTTGAAACCTTTACAGAGACCCCGGAGGAACCCTGCCTGATGAAGAGCATGGGAGGGGATCGACTCTATGCTTACTGAGCCAGCGCTGCCCCATCAGCCCCTGGGCACACTGACAGTGCAGTGGCTGCTAAGCTCCTCTCAAACACATTGGGGACATGAGCTGCCAAGGACTCTCAGCAGACTCTGAGAACTGTCTTTGAGTGGGGATCGGGAGCCATGGTGTGTCCGAGTTCATTTCTTCATTGGTCAGTGTGATTAGTAGACTTGATGATGAGACCTTAAGCTGTCAGGTGGCTGTCCAGTGGTGGTCACTCCCAGCCAGTTCTTCGGCTTTCTTGTTGGAACAGCTCTGATGTTGCAGCCTGGCTCCCCTGTCATCCTGTCACAGGCTCCGTTTTAGGGAACCTGTCTGAAAACACCTACCCATGCTTGGCCACCTAGCAATGTTGTTGTGTGTGTGTTTATAGTGGAGTGCCGGCAGATCAAAGGATGGTATTTTCATTTTGTGTTCTCTGTGACATTAGTCATCCATGGCTGAACAGGCAGCTTGTCCCCAGCACAGCAGCTTACACAGCATGCTTCTGTGGTCAGGGCTCACACAGGTGGGATCTAGCTGTCAGTCCTAGCTGTGGTCGGGGGAGTCGCTCCAAGGTTCACCTGTGGCAGTTGCTGGCCCCAGTAGATCCTCTTCCAAGGTTGCTAATACAGCTGCTGGCAGACTTCCCATCTTGTTGGCTCCCTGTCATGTGGGTGTCTAGTTAGGGAAGCTCACAACCCGCCATCTCTCTTAGAGTGAGACAGAAGGGAGAGGCAAGACAGAAAAGCCACAGTCCTTTTGTAACCTAACCTCGGAGGTGACACCTCATCACTTTTGCCTTGTTTTAGTACTTGGAAGGGAGTCACTAGGTCCATTTTCATCCAAGGCAAGAGTACTATTAAGGCAGGATGAGTAGGAGGCCTGTTGATAGACATCTCAGAGGTCGCCTCTCCCTGCCAATTGCTGGTCCCCGGCCCTTACCTGTATACAGAATATGTTCCCTATGGCCCTTCCACGGCAGTAGCAGGTCCGAATCTAGCACTTGAGTTGGCTTTGATGCAGATGAGAGCCTGACTAAAGCCCCTGGAGGAGAGCTGATCTCCATCTATAGAATAAACTGAAAGGATAAGCTGTCAGTCCACCAGGCCGTACCCAGGACAAATGTCAGCTGAAGCCACCACCACAGCAGGCCTTCCTGCTCAGTGGGAAGAAGAATGGAGACGAGTCGGGGTCAGAGCTGTGGCCACCCTGAAGCCTGGACTGGCAATGGCTGCAGGTTCCTTGTTAAACCTCAAGACCACAATATCCCTCCGAGTCTGGTCTCTCCTCCTGGAATGTGCTCTTCCTGCAGCTCAGACACTCCTTGCCTGCTTCCTGTTAGGAGGGTTTGCAGGATCCAATGCCCACTGTCCTCCTGAGGCCCTCTGCCTTTTTAGTTCCATCTGGTAGTGTTTCTGATGCCATTGTTTTCTTAGAAACTTGATGGTTCTCTGGATCTCCTTGTTGGCACTCCATATGACCTGAGTCATGGCCTGCGAGATAATCCCTGTTCACACTGTATGATGTGGAATCATGCCCCTCAGTTTTCCTGGGAGTCCTCTTTTCCCAGAGGCCTTTTAGAGGGACTCTGGCTGTCTTGTTTAGACTCTGGCTGTCTTGTTTAGTCCATGTCCTTCACTAGCTGGCTTTCACAAGCAGGGACTCTGGAGCATTAGGTGCTATGGGACGGTGACTGCTCAGAGTAGGACTGGGTGTCAGGATGTGTTTATAGGAGGGTGTGGATTGGGAAGACAGATGCAGGTGAGTGTTCCAGGGGGTGGTAAACATAGTGTGCTGAACAGGAAACTGGGAGTTGTCCTCCTCCTTCCTCCTCGAGTCCTTTGGATTTCTTTGGCATAACTGGGCTTTAGCAGGGGCTTCCTGCCTGCCTTACTGAGAGACCTGTGCGGTGCATGCCCCTCGTTGGTTATTTATCTGACTGAGGTGCTGTCTGCTCTGCTGAACCTTGGAACAGCTAGAGAGACAGTGCTGTATGCATGTGCCCGTCTTATAGGGTGACCAGTACAGGTAACCTGGCAGGGAGCAAGGAGTGGTCCCGACCCCAGCCACAAAGCCCTGTGCTTCTGCCCAGCTGGGAGAGCTCGTGTGTCCCAGGCTGGTCATCCTCACAGTACTTGTTAGGGGGTTGGGTTGGGCTGGGCACAGCATAATGGTTTCCTTTCCTGGAGGATGGACGGCCCTGTCGCTGTGGGCAGCTGGGAAATGTGCCAGGGTGTTCGCCAGTCCTCTGGTGTTTGGTTTCCTTCTGAATGTGTGCTCATCGGGCTCCCGAGTGATTGATATAGATATGTGTGTGGTCGGTGGACTTCATGGCTTGAGCCTGTGTGAAGTCATCATGGAGGGGAGCAGACGGTGGAGCAGAGCTTACTTCCTGGCAGCCAGGAAGTGAAAGACAGGCAGGAAGGAGCTGGGGTTCCAGTACTCCTTCAAGGGCACACCATGTCTCATTATTTTTCCTGTTGCTGAGATAGAATAACTGACAGAGGCAATTCCAGGGAGGAGAAGTTAACTCTAGCTCGTGGTTGGTTTAAGGGAATCCAGTCCAGCATGGTGTGGAAGGCATGGTGACTGGGGCATCATTGGTGGTGGGAGTTAGCAGGACAGATTGTTCTATCTGTGCAGATCAGGAGGCGAGAGCTCAGGCTGGAACTGGACCAGGCTAATTCTCAGGGTCTACTCCCCAGTGACCCTCTTCCTCCAGTTAAGTCCCACACCTTAAAGGTTTCACAACCTCCCAAAACAGCACCACTGGCCGGAGATCAAGTGTTCTAAATAAAGGCTGTTGGTGACATTTCACATCCAAACCTTAACAGATCTTGATGACCTAGCTTCCTCTAGTCGGCCCTGCCTCCTAAAGGTTCCTCCACTTCCCAGTGGAGTGTGGAACAACCCTTTCTCTGGCTCAGCTCAGCAGCTTCTGGCAGAGTTCTTCCTCTGAGGGTGGGGATGTGCCTTGCCCTCTCGATCATGGGGACCCCTGCTAAAGGCCCTGCCATAGACATCTCCCTTTCTGTCACTATAGCAAAAATACCCAACACTGGGGTACTCAATAAGGTAAAAAAATTTGTGTAACTCTCCAAATTTGACTAGCCCTTTCTGACTGGCCCCTGGTCAGTCTCATGGCCATGGTGATCTAGCACCACAGAGTGGGAACACAAGCAAGAGGAAGCCGGCAGGGAGGGGCCAAACATACCCTTTCTGACAGCCTGCTCTGGTGGGAACTAACCCACTCCTGTGAGACCAGCATTACTACTTATTACAGGGTAGGCCTAATGTGTTCAATGTTCCGTTACTTTTAAATCCTGTTGCATCGGTGAATTAATGTGAGTTTGGGGGGACAAGTCTCATTTAGCATGTTACGAGTACACCAGGGCAAGAAGCAAGCCCATGCGATTTGAGCTTCTGATAGTGGCCCTGGGAGTGGGAGGTGGGAAGAGTGTTCCAAGAGGCGGGTGCAGGTGAGGTGGGTAGGTGATGAGGAGGGGAGCCAGCGTGTTTCTGCCCTCAGCCTGGTGCCTTCTTTCTTAGATTCTCTGCACGGACCTGCAGCTCCCTGAGTGAGCTCCGCAGGTGGGCCCTGGTTGTCCCTGTTGGTTCTCTCCTGCCTGGCATGGAGAAAGCTTTCATGTCCATGTGTGGGACAGATGTGGGCACAGCAGCCCGCTCCTTCCAGTGAAGCTGTTTGAGGTGCCTCTGGGAAAGCAGGCAGGGCATGCTGACTGAGAAGGCAGCCTTCAGAAAGGGAACAGTCTTTAGAAAGGCAGACGGGGATACTCGACTTCCCTGGGGCGTTTGGGCATGTCTCACTAGGATACTGGGGCATCCAGGCAGATGACATTTGCCAGGGCTTTGTAGAGCATTATGGGTGCCTATTGGATTCTTGGTACTCAGTCCTTGACTAGGCACTCACATCCTTGTGCCAACCTGTGGACAGTTGGTACAGGCCACCAGTCTGTTTAGTGTTTCTAGGGAGTGGCCATGAGGAATCTGGCCACCTCTCTGCTGATGCCTGTGTGAGGACATTGGGCTGGGCACGGTTCCCCCACAGTGGTCCACCTGTCCCCTGAGACCAGAGCTGGACCTTTCAGTGCAGATGATGACAGATGGAGAAGACTAACTAGAGATTGCAGGACAGATCTCATCTGGATGTCTGCAGGCCCAGCTGGATCATCACATCCAAATGGGACACAAGGTGGAGGTGCTGCCCTTTCTGGTCACTCTCCTCCAGTCACCACAGGTTTGTGTCTTAGGAATGGGCAAAGCTGTGCTCATTCACACAGGTGCCTGGTGGGAGGAGTGGCCAGCCCGGTGTGTTAGTGGGCTGGGCCTGGAGCCTTTGGTCCTGTGGGTGTGGCGGCTGAAGTTCTGTGTCCTCTCAGCTTAAGTGTTGTCTGTGGCACGTTCTTGTCCTTTTGCTCTGATGTTTTATGGGGCACTTTCCATGTTCCCTGTTCTCTGCTCAGAACTTTTGAGCACACAGCTCCTTGTCCATCTTTGGCTCTGGGAAATGACCCACTGACTTCTGAACCTCCCTACCCACCATTGACTCCCACTAATCATTACTTTCCCAGGATCCAAGCCACCAGCAGCTCATTTAGAGACTAGATAGAACTAATGGGGTCCCTTGGTGTCTTGTCCTAACACTACAGCCTATGTCCCTTGAGTTGCAGGGTAGGGTGGGGCCCTCTCTTTCTTTTAATAGCTACATGATCCCTCCCATTATTCTCTGGGTTTCTTTTTCGTAGCTCCTCCTCCTTTAAAAAGTCAAACAAGGCCAGACATCTTACCAGATGCTGGCACCTGGCTTCAATTTCAGCTGTGGCCAGGGTTTACTGAAGAGAATTCTCTATTCACCCAAACCTACAATTTAAGTTGGACAACCCCAAACATACCCTTGAGGTAGGGGCCCTCCTGTCCCCTTGCAGACAAACCCAGCTCGTGTTTCATCCTCCTGTGTAGCTCAGGGACAGGGCCCCAGCCTTTATGGTTCCCCTTGCTCTGCTGTATGCTGTGGATGGCCACCATTCAGCCCCATGTTTTGGGCTTAGGAGATGTTCTATTGTAGTGGTCTGCCATTGTTTGGATAACTTTATCTTGGGGTGGTACCTTCTGGTATCTGCATGTCCTTGACAAGGTTTTAGGGGTGCTCTCTTAGGGGCCCTTATGGGCTGGCTGCCTTCCTCTGACATCTGGGGAGCTGGCCCTGTCTCTGAGGATGTTTGGACTCTGCTGGCACTGTGGTGTTGGGCATGCTTTCGGGAGATGTGTATAGGGGACCAGTCATGGAAAATCCCTGGGGATGAGGTCAGCTGGGACCCCTGCCTAGAGGCTGAGCAGGAGAAGGGGAGAGAGAAGAGAGGCTGTCACAGACGGAGGCCAGCCATGAGCTGGAGCCGGCAGGGAAGAGAGAGCCGGGTTTCAGAGGTCTGGGAGCACAGTGAGGGGACCCTGGTGCACAGGACTTAAGAGGGGACCCAGGGCCCTATGGTGGGTGGGATGCCTTGTGGCAGAGGCAGTGTTGGACAGCCATGTGACTAGGAAAGCATGGTGGGGCAGCTTGAGGCCCTGGGGCCTGAATTTCCTAAGGAGGCTGATGCATGTATAGGGGAGGAGAGATCCAGAGGGGACAGGAGGAGAGGAAGGGGAGGGGAGGGAGGCTTTGTGTGTAAGGTATGTAGCTTGTGAGTTGATAGCAAGTGGGGTTTGTTTGTTTGTTTGTTTGTCAAGGCAGGATTTCTCTGTGTAGCCCTGGCTGGCCTCAAACTCAGAGATCTGCCTGCCTCTGCCTCTGCCTCCCAAGTGCTGGGACTAAAGGTGTGCACCACCACCGCTCAGCTATAGCAAATTTTTAAGGGAGAGCTCAGAGTGGGGGCTTGGAGTTCAGTTGGACAGAAGTTGGGTCCTTAAGGAGAAGAAGCAGACAGGAGATTCCTTAGGACTCCCTGGTTGAGAGCAGTTGGGTTGCCACTGCCTTTGGGAGTAATTCATGAAGCAGCAAGTGTCAGAAGTCAATGGTGTCCTCTAGAGCAGAGGCCTTGTGGCCCCCTGGTCTGTGGGCTGAGAGGTCTTCACATAAAGGGCTATTTTTTTCTCACCTTGCTGCTCTGGGCCTTGCTTGGTGACAACCATGTGGCTTAAAAACCTGCTGATCCTACCTCTATCCTGTGTTCTCATGGATCCAGATCCAGGTCTGCCAGGGTCAGGAAGATGGACGGGTAGGAGGACAGGCCTGGGCCTCCATAAGGTTCTTCAGGAAGGGCCTAGGAGTGGGGTTGGTATTAGGCTGCTGCAGTAATTGGGAGGCCAGGGACCATCATCTTGAACCTGTGGGGTGTTGCCACTGGGACAGCTGTTGGTATTTGGTGGGTGCCTGATGTAGAAGTTGGTGTAGGTGGTGCCAGGTGGGGGTTTGACAGCCACAGGTTTTGCTGGGTGGGGGTAGGGGTATGATTGCTGTGGGGAAGGGCAAGAGATGGACGGGGGTCTGCTGGGGGTAGGTCCCTGTTAGAGAATGTGGCTTGACGGCACCTGTGCTGATGAGGTTGGGCTCTGCGGAGGGCCTATCTCAGGCCCAGTCAGTGCCTTCTGTGTTCATGGACTCTTGTCTAGAGAAGCCAGGGGTTTCTTGGCCCCAGAGGAAGACAGCCTGGTGCCGCTGCTCTCTGCTCTCTGGTCCTGGAGCAGTTTGCAGTGGTGACTGACCTTCACAGTACTGTTCCAGGCAGACATCCTGTGCTGTGACCCCTGCAGTCCCTTGTGTTTGCTTCTGGAGCTGCCCAAACAAGAAACTATAAGGCTGTGGCTTTACAGCTTGTCATGTGGTGACCTGTGGCTCTGGTGACCTGGCTGAAGTCATGGTGTCACAGGGCTGATTCTTCCTGGAGGCTTTGTTGCCTCCATCTTCTGTCCTGGGCCCTACCCTACACATGCTGTCTACTAACTGACACCTCTCCCCATCCCTTTCACTGGGCTCCAGGACTCCATGGAGCTTGCCTGAATGATCAGGACTGTCTGTCTCCCCATCTCAACATCCTTAACATCAGCTCATTTGCCATGCTTTGTGGCTGGAGAGGGGACATGCATGAGTTGTGGGCATTGCAGTGCAAATGTGTTAGAGGCACAGTTCTGCTCAGCACTCCCCAGAGAGGATCCAGTGAGATTTTTTTTTAAATTTATCTATTTTTATTTTATCAATGTTTTGCCTGTATGTATGTTTGTGTGAGTGTGAGGGTGTTGGGTCCTGAAGTTATAGACAGCTGTGAGCTGCCATGTGGGTGCTGGGAATTGAACCCTGGTCCTTTAAAAGAGCAGTCAGTGCTCTTAACCACTCAGCCATTTCTCCAGCCCCCAGTAAGATCTTAAAACAGCTTCTTGGTCATCTTCAGTGTGGAGTGGAACCCAGGGCCTCTCATATGCTAATCATTCTCTAGATAGAATTGTACTCCCGGATCCAATGTGTACATCTTATTATTGAATATACATAGTTAAATTATGAATATCATCACTTGTATATTAAGTGATGCCATATTTTATAGATAAATTGTTCTTTCTTCGCTCCTGTGTATCAAAAGTAATTCTACTCAAACATGCATCCTGTGTACCCTTGCCCTCCCTGTTGGGACCATCTCTGCAGTCTCCTGATGCTCTTCCATGGTCTCTCACTGTTTAGCCTTGGTTGTCTGTGAACCATTTAGAATCTGTTCACAGTTCTGTTACTGGAAACTATCTTAAGACACAAGAATGTCTTAAGAGAGTAATTAATTCAGCAACGTGTTCTGAAAACACCAAGCTCACTATTGTAGTTTGGATTGTCAGACTCCAACCACTACTGTATTGCCTTTTCTTCCAGACATAGGGTCTCCTAATAGCCCAGGCTGACCTCAACCTTCTGGAGCTCCCCTTCCTCAGCCTTCTGAGTGTGGTGGTTATAGATATATGCATGTTGATATCTATTTATGTGTGTGTGGTTTATGTGTGTGTATGTGTTTGTGCATGTTCAGGTACACAGGCATGTATGTCTGTGCATGTGGAGCATATGGAGGCCAGTTGCGCGCCCTCTCTCTCTCTCTCTCTCTCTCTCTCTGTATGTGACAAGGTCTCACTGTGTGTCCGTGGCTGCCCTTGAACTTACACAGTCTGTCTGCCTCTGCTTCCTGAGTGTTGGCCTTAAATGTATAGACCACCACATCTGGCTTCAGCCTTATTTTTTGAGACAGGCTTCTCAGTGAGCCTGGCTTCTCAGTTAGGCTGCATTACCTTGCCCATAGTTCCTAGTACCCTGTCTCTTCCCCCAGTACTGCAGTCCCAGGCAGGCACTGCTTTGCCCACTTTTTATGTAAGTGCTAGGGGTCAAACTCAGTTCCTCATGTCTGCACAGCAAGTGCTTTACCAACTGAACCACCTCCGCAGCCCTGTGTTGTTTTTAAAGATAATCCTGAAAGAGTCTTAGGCAGTAGAGTTCTCAGAGCATTAGACACCCATCCAAGAACTGCCTGCATGCTGGGACAGTGCCTGCCTCCACTGGAGGGAAAGGGTCCTTGTGCCTTTGCTGGCTGTGTAGACAATGTGGGTTATGTCCATACTTGCTTTTCTTTTGGGAGCCTGGAGTTGTGATACATGTTGTATAGAGGACACCAGTATTAGTGACAACCCTGGACTCCGAGTCTCTGCTGGGCCCCTGCTTGGGCATTTCACAAGTGCATGTTGTCACAGCTCCTTGCTAGAGGGACTTAAGTGTGTCCTTGTGATTCCCTCGGGAGAAGGTTCTAGAAGCTCGTGCCTGGTTTCTTGGGCATTCCTGTGTATCTTTCCCTCTGCTGATTTTGCCTTGAATCCCTTCATTTTAATGAATCTTAACCTAAGTGTGCCTCTGTTCTGAGTCCTGGGAGTCCTGTGGATCACTGTCCTGGGTGGTATGGGGGACCCTGACACGGGTCTGTTGTTTAACCTTTTTTCAAGTTTACAGTTCATTTAGTGGCAACTGGTAATCACAGAATTTTTTCTACAATGGCTCCATTTTCTTTAGAGTAAAGTAGCTACACTTTCGCTATCTTAAGGCTGATTAAAAAATACCCTCAAGGAGCTGGGAGAGATGGCTCAGCCGTTAAAGGCTAAGGCTCCCAGCCAAAAGGACAGAAATACCTAGAATCTCAGGCTTGGATTTTAATGACAACCAGTACTTTGTGAAGTCATGCCCCTTGGAATAAGTCAGAACAACATGGCCTTGCCTTGTTCAATTGCTGTCTTTATCTCTTCTCTTGGATGACCTCCATGGTTTTATTGATTGAGGTTGTTTCAGACTTATGTGTTTTCCTAGCATAGCACTTTGTTCAAAATAAATTAATTGTGGGAGAGTCATGGGATATGGAGAACATTTTGTAGAGGAGATTTGAGATGAGATCAAAGAGTTGGGTAGTGATATTTAGGGCCTTTGACCCCAGGATAGCAGTAGACCTTGCTCTTCACACTGGAGCCTTCAGGGGAGCCTGGGCCTGCACCTACCCTCTTTCTATCTATTCAGGCTGAATGGAGAGGCCTCCAGGCTGTTCTGTGTACATCCTCTTCAGGAACCCTGAAGGAGACCACAGCTTTCCACTTTGATATCAGGGTTCCTAGCCCAGCATCAGAACCACCAAATTTAGATTGTTTGCCTTTCACCTGAACATTTATGGGGTGACTGTAGAGACCCTTGTGATTTTTTTTTGTTGTGAATTACCTTGTACAGTCAGGAAATGCCACTAAGGTTGGAGTTATAGGATCTTTAATAATAAAGTATTTGCATTTCCTCCTTAGGACAACATTTCAAGACAAAAAACTCAGTAGCACCGAACATTCCTTGACACATGGAATCCCTGGAATAGTGGGATATGCGATCGGCCTTGACTGTGCACCAGGATGTACAGGACAGGGGAGCCAGGGAAGCGGCAGCCCGGCCCTGCGCCCCCTCGAGTGCGGAGCGTGGAAGTGGCCCGAGGCAGAGCTGGCTACGGCTTCACCCTGTCAGGACAGGCACCCTGTGTGCTCAGCTGTGTCATGAGGGGCAGCCCTGCGGATTTCATGGGCCTCCGGGCTGGAGACCAGATACTTGCCATCAACGAGATCAATGTGAAGAAAGCCTCGCATGAAGATGTGGTGAAACTAATTGGAAAATGCTCTGGAGTTCTGCACATGGTGATCTGTGAGGGCACCAGTCATGTGGAGTCCTGTTCCAGTGATGAAGAAGGCGGCCTGTATGAGGGGAAAGGCTGGCTGAGGCCTAAGCTTGATTCTAAGGCCTTGGGTATAAACAGAGCAGAGAGGGTTGTGGAAGAGGTGCAGTCTGGTGGGATTTTCAACATGATCTTTGAAAGCCCAAGTCTCTGTGCCAGTGGCCCTGAGCCCCTGAAGCTGAAGCAGAGGTCTCTGTCCGAGTCAGCTGCTTTGCGGCTTGACGTTGGCCAGGACAGTCTCTGTGCTCCACATCCCAGCATGCTCTCCAAGGAAGAGATATCGAAAGTTATCAATGACGATTCTGTATTCACTGTGGGGCTGGACAGTCATGACGACTTTGGACTAGATGCAAGTATTTTAAACGTTGCCATGGTCGTGGGCTATTTGGGCTCCATCGAGCTCCCTTCCACAAGTTCCAACCTGGAGCATGACAGTTTACAGGCCATTCGTGGCTGCATGCGCCGCCTGCGGGCCGAGCAGAAGATCCATTCACTAGTGACCATGAAGGTCATGCATGACTGTGTGCAGCTGGTCACTGACAGGGCTGGTGTGGTGGCAGAGTACCCTGCCGAGAAGCTGGCATTCAGTGCAGTGTGCCCAGATGACAGGCGGTTCTTCGGGCTGGTGACCATGCAGACCAGTGATGATGGAGGCCTGGTACAGGAGGATGAAGGTGCCCTAAGGACATCCTGCCATGTGTTCATGGTGGACCCCGACTTGTTTCATCACAAGATTCACCAGGGCATCGCACGGAGGTTTGGGTTTGCATGCACAGCCGACCCAGACACGAGCGGCTGCTTGGAGTTCCCAGCGTCTTCCCTCCCTGTGCTTCAGTTCATCTCTGTCCTCTACCGAGACATGGGTGAGCTGATTGAGGGCGTGCGGGCCCGTGCCTTTCTGGACGGGGATGCGGATGCCCACCAGAATAACAGCACCAGCAGCAACAGCGACAGCGGCATTGGCAATTTCAACCAGGAGGAGAAGAGCAACAGGGTGCTTGTAGTTGACCTGGGCGGGAACTCAAGCAGGCATGGCCAGGGCAATAGCCCAGGGTGGGAAGGTGTGAGTGGGGGGGGCTCACAGCCTTGGGGTGCACCCTGGAATGGAGCTTTCTGCCACGACGCAGAGGTGGGCTCCCCGTTGGAAACCAGCCCCCACACTGACAGGTTCTGGGACTTAACAAAGCATTCGGGGCCTGCCTCTCACCTAGAGGTCCCTCCAGCCTCCTTGAGGAGTTCTGTCCCCCCTTCCAAGAGGGGTGCCACAGGTTCCAGCTGTGGTTTCAACCAGAGGTGGCTCCCGGTCCATGTGCTACAAGAGTGGCAGTGCGGACATGCCAGTGACCAGGAGTCTTACACAGACTCTACTGATGGGTGGTCCAGTGTCAACTGCGGCACACTGCCCCCTCCCATGAGTAAGATTCCTGCAGACCGATACCGGGTGGAGGGCAGCTTTGCTCAGGCCCCGCTCAGTACCCAGAAGAGAGACTGGTCCAGGAAGGCTTTTGGAATGCAAAACATTTTTGGGCCCCATCGAAATGTTAGAAAGACCAAAGAGGACAAAAAGGTAAGTTGGAGGGATTTCGGGAGGAATGGCTTTGCTCTAACATGGCCAGTTGCCGCTCGCAGCCCTGGCTTACTCCTAGTGGCCTTGTGGCCTCTGCAAACTGTCACAGCAGATCTGCTCTGCCCTGCACTGAGGCTTTTGTCCTGCTCCGAAACCTCTCCGTTGGTCTGGACCCTGGCCTTAGGCGGTTCTCTGGCTGGTTCTGTCAGGACATCTGTGCTGGGCAGGTAGTAACCATGAGAAGGTGATTTCTCCCAGCTTTGGTAGGACGATCCCCCCCTCCCCCACCGCTCTGTCTCCTGGTCACGATGGTTGTGTGTGGCTCCTTTGAAGCCCATTTCTGATCCCAAGTTGTCATTGCAGTGTGTGAAGTGAGAGGCTTAGAGAAGCACAGGGGGCCGGCTCACTTTGGAACCTCCCTGGCAAGTTCCTGGGCTGGCTTAACTTCCTTGCCTGCAGCTGATGGGGCCTTGTGAGCATCACTGCCGCAGAGAACCTGATCTGTCAATGGTCAGTGTCCCTTGGGGACCTTTGGTTTCCTGCGGGATCTAAGTTTGGAACATAAGAGAAGACAGTCTGAAGGTGGTGCTGCTGATTGAGATGAGGGTGTGCCGGCCACAGCGCGGCTCAGTCAGCACTTACCTCCTTGTTTCTGGGAAGCTGTTCTCGGAGACGCTTGTCGTTACAGACACCTTTTCTGTGTTGGTGCATACTTTGGTTTTAGTAGTGGAAAATGTCTCCCAAACCCTCTGAAAGCTGGCCAGGGCATGGGGTAAAGCAAAGGCTGTGACTGTCACATTGTGGGAATGTGTCTCAGAGCTGTAGTGATTTTTCTTATGACTTATGTCCAGTGCTCTTCCCCCCAGATGGTCATGGGTAACATCGGTGCAGCTAAGTGCAGATTTGAAGTGGACACACGAAGTTGTACTTGTACTGGTTTTCAGCCTAGTTCTTTTTCCCTTTCTAAAGAGAAATCAGATCTTAGCAGGTTGTTCGAGCAGGAGATTTTGTAAATGAGTGCTGTGGAGTCCCAGCTTGGTAAGTGCAGCCCAGACAGCAAAGAGGGGGAAGTATGTCATCTTCAGGAAGGAAGGAGAACACTGGAGCGTTCCCAAAGCAGTGCCTACTTGAGTAGAGGAAGCATGGGGGTCTAGAGATAGTCATATGGGGAATGTCCCATCCCTAAGCATGCTCAGTTAAGGAGTGCATTCCTGAGCATGCTCAGTTTAAGATTATGGAGCGCATGCTTAGAAGATTCATGCCTCTGGGCATGATCAGTTTATGCCCTAAAATTTTAGCTGAAAATAAAGGATAGGACTATGCTGGGCTTGGGGTTTGTCAGAAACAGAGGGGAGGCCAGAGAGCTGAACTGCCTGGAAATGAGAGGAACAGAAGAGGCTGGAAAGGGAGGGGGCAGTGCTGGAGGGGATGGATAGCCAGTGGTCAGGTCTCACAGCACTCCTGATTCTTGTCAACAGTGGCTTAAGTTCATCGTCTGCTGGGAGGCAGCTAGGCCAGCCAGGATCTGGTGGGGACACAGAACACAGCTCTGCGATGTGATCAGGGAGCCTCAGTGTGTGTGAGGGCATCTCAGCAAAGGCCTGAAGCTACTGACTTAACAGGAGAGGTGGTGAGTTAGAAAGGGGTGTGTGTGTGGCTTTAAAAGTCAAGGAAGAGACCAGACACTGAGGAGGCCCTGCAGGGTGAGAGACTTGTGAGGAGCAACAGGTGGTGGATCCCTTAATGACAGGAACGCTGGATGGAGAGACTTGGGGGTGGCAGTGGGGCACAGCTGCTGAACTGTAGTGGCTATCCCCTTGAGAAATGGGCTGGAGAGATGGCTCAGCCGTTAAAGGCTAGTCACAACAAAAATATAAGAGAATGTTGTCAGGGTTATTGCATGCAGATCTCCCCCCACCACTTGGAGGAGATAGACACTTTAGCCTGACTGTCCCTCCAGTGCCTCTGGCAGCCCTGGATGTCAGCCGTGGGCAGGGGCAGAGTGATCTGCAAGGTCCAAGGTGCAAGAGCAGGAGCTGGCCATGAAGGGTGGCTTGGTGCCTGACGCCTGGCATGACACCCCTGCCTGTGTCCCTGGGCACCCTCTGTCCAGTACCAGACAGCGCAGCCCAGTGTCCCTGGAAGGCAGGCTTCCTAGTGAGAGTGCCCTTTCCCTGAGGAGTCCCAGAGTTCTTGTTTATCTGCTGTGGCTGTTAATTGGCCTCCTTGAGCAGAGCGTAGGGGGTGTGTTCTTTGTTATGCGCCCATGAAGTGTCTTCCTGGTTAGCTTCATGCCTGGCTCATGATGGAACAGAGATGTCACATCTTAGATGCCTGAGACAGTCAGTTCTCCAGCCTTAGCCTTCTCTTCCTTCTCAGATGGGAACTGTGGCTTTCTAGGTCTTTCCTCAGCTTGTAGCCAGCCCTACGGCAGCTTTCTAGATTCCTAGGGATATGTGGTAGCTTTCCTCACCCTTCTCTCCCCACCGACCCCTGGGGTCTACTTCCGTAGCTTTTCCTTTTGAGTAAGCCTTGGCCAGAGCTCCTTGGAGGAGATCCCTGTGACCAGGAGCACCTGAGGCTGGGTAGTCCTGCAAGCAGTGGGCACAAGTGCATTTTAGCCAGTACAGCAGTTGTCTCCTGTCCCTGTCCTGGTAAGAATGAAGTGGACAGACAGCGAAGAGTACACATTGGAGGTACTTTGTTGTCAATTTGGGATTGACCTTACATGAGGTAAAACAGCCTGACACATGGGATTTAAATGAAACAAGTTTGAACTGTGGCGAGCAGCAGGCTGCTAGCCAAGAGCTGAGGAGGGTTGGAGCTCAAAGCTCCCGAGGGCCCTGGGATGCCAGTAAGGAGCCGTCCCTTCCAGAGCAGGTCTGCAGCTCTGCCTGCAGGTCTCTGAAGTGGTGGGTGGTCTCACTGTCTGGAAGCCTGAACAAATTCCTGCCTGTATCTGATCCATGAAGTCTCAGAGACCCAGGCAGGAACAAGTCCCCTCTGTCTGCAGCTACCCATCCAGTCCTCTGAAGAGCACTGACTTCATCTATCTCTTCTTCCTCCGTTGAGTTCTAATGCACCCTCTTGCTGAAGCCCTGATTTATAGGACATCGGCTGGGCCTTGATAGGATCCAGCCTGGTAGGGGAGGGGAGAACCCTGAAGCCACCCGAAGTTGCTAGAAGTTCAGGTTAGGTCTAGGGTCTGCCTGTGAGGACACTTGTTAAAATGTTTCAGGCAGTCCAGGTGGCTGCCTGCCACTTCCTTCCTTGCTTCCTCTAGAAGGGGTTGCTGTTCCATTGGCCACTGCTGCAACACTAGTGCTTTAAACTGGGCGTGAGCCTGCCAGCTGACACAGGGCTGTCAGGAAGCTCAGGGCTCGTACACCCTAACGCCAGGACTGCCACTGCCCAAGGCTTCTGCCGGGGCGTTTTTGCCGAATTTCCCCATCCTCACTCAGCTGCTGGACTCCGGTGAACAGCTGGGGACCATGCAAGGATGGTGACGGTGAACAGCTGGGGGCCATGCAAGGATGGTGACGCTCCCTGAGAGTGGACACCTGCCATCTCTGCCTGCTGAAACAGCAGGGAGGGTAGTTGAAAGGACCCAGGGCGTCAGGTGGTTGGAGCTGAGAGGTCCTTACTTTGTTTGGGCTTCCAGGATGGCCAAGCAAACCTCTCTTCTCTTTGGCCTCAGGAGGCAGAGAAATGTTTTCACTGGTGTGCAGTGTGTGGATAGGACTGCCCTGGGCCATGAGATGTCCGAGAGTCACCTTGGGGCCTGAGAGTGCATACCTGCGTGGATGTGTAGAGGCCCATGCCAGGGCTGTGTGGGCCGAAGGTGGAGGTGTGTTCTCCCACAGAGCTGGGTGGTCAGGCTGGCTCCTCTTGAGGCCAGCATTGAGTGGAGTCATGGTCCTCTCCGTATGTCCTCACAGAGTCATCCTGTGTGTGTTCTGATCTCCTGTGTCCTGTCATATTGCATTAGAGCCTACCCAGTGAGCTCGTGTGATTGGTACCTCTGTAAAGGCGCTGTCTCCAAGTGTAGGTGTGTGCTGAGGTTCTAGGTTTAGGATTCAACATGTGGATGTTGGGGAGTACAAACCAGCCCATGATAGGTAGTGTCCTCCTGGGATTGATGGAGGCCATGTTTGTCTCCTACAGTAACCAGTGCCAGAGTTGTGAGTGATAGCACCGAATATGCTCAGTGGGAACATGAGAGTAATGTTGGGAGAAGGGGATCAGCACAGGGACAAGATGGCTCATGACAGACAGTGGTCTCACCCTATGCTGATGTCATGATAGGTGAGGTCTCTGGATCTGAAGTATTAAAACAGCAATTACATGACTGTCCCTGCCAATCCACTGAGCTGTGAGGGATAGGCATGAAACATACCACGGAGGGACTCAGACATAATGTGGTAGGCTATCACAGACAGACTGAAAATCAGCTGACTACTTGTAAATGGATTGAATTTGCATTAGACATCATTTGGGCTTAGGAATCAAACAGAATTCTTTTTTTTTTTTTGAGACAGGGTTTTTCTATGTAGCCCAGGCTGGCCTTAAATTCACAGAGGTCCGCCTGCCTCTGCCTCCTGAGTGCTGGGATTAAAGTCAAAGTGAATTCTGTGCAGTGTGGGTTCCTTTGCAAGTTAACCTTGCTTGCCTGAATCCATGGCTGTGTTAGTTGGAGATGGAGGTAGAGCTTGAGACACTGGGATTCAGGGGGGTTTCAAGAAGTGTGCAATCGGTCAGCCATGAGAAAGGACAGTGTGTGACTAATGAGGACTCCTCGTGCCAAGGGAAAACAGGTCACAGAAATGCACATTTAAAGCCCTTTCTTGTGTAAAGGTTTCTGTGTCCTCAAGCCGTTGTTAACTGTCCACATGGATTTTTTAGCTTTTAAATTAATTGTGTATGTGTACACAGGTGGCCCTGCACATGTGTGCTGTATGTGGTGGTCAGAAGACAACATTGGAGAGTTGGTTGTCTTCTTTCACTGTGGGTTCTAGGCTTGAACTCAGCTTACTAGGCTTGTGCAGTGATTTTACCTGCTGAACCATCTGGCTAGCTCAAGTGTGCACGTGCTTAATGCAACAGATGATAGCGCGGCCCGTAATCCAGTTACTCTTAGGCTGAGACAAGAGGGTAGCCTGTTCAAGTCCTGTTTAGGCTCCAGAGTTCAAGGCCAGTCTAGACAGTGTAGTAAGGTTCTGTCAGAAAGGAAAAGAGCATTGAGGATGTGGTGCATTGGCGGGATGCTTGCCTAGTGTGTGAGGCCCTGCATTCAGTTCCCACTTCAACCCTTCACCTCCCACACACAAATCAACAAAAGAATTTCAGCAAGCACACTGGTAATAACCATTACCTTAGGGGCCAGTGAGAGCCAGGGAGGGTGTATGACACGTTTCTTCTTGTGTCCGTTTTTTATGATGGAAATGTGAACTTAGTGACTAAAAAAGTTTCCCTAGAGAAAAAAATGCATTATTTTAGATAGTTTAAATTTTTTATTTTATTTATTACTATCATCATCATCATCATCATTAATGTACACACACATGCACACATGTATGCCATGGCATGCATTTGGAGGTTACAGGACAATTTTTGGAGTTGATTCTCTCCTACCAAGAACTGGGGGATTGAGCTCAGATCATCAAGTATGCTTGCTAACAGCTTTTACTATTAAGCCATCTTGCTGCCCCTAAAGATTCTTTTAAAAAGAACAAAGCCAGCTGTAACCAGCACTCAGGATATGGAGGCAGGAGGACCAGGAGTTCAAGGCCATATAGTGAGGCTAGTCTGGGCTACATGAAACCTTGACTCCAAAACAACAAAATCATGAAATAGTGAGGCATGGAGTTGGAAACCATAATTCCTCCTTCATGTGGCCCAACAATGAGGGGCTTACCAGAGACCAAGCCCTGAGAGCTCTGTATTCAACAAACAGATTTGTGTAGTTTTTCCCTGTGTGAGAGGAAGTTTCAAAATAGATGTAAATATTTTCTCCTGGTACTTTCAACAAAGACCACACCTAAAAAAGGCCCCGTGGTGTCACCTCCCTGAGCAGGGTATCTGTGACCCTCACCTGTGTAAACTGAGACTCTTAGAGCTGTCTTGCCCCCAGTACCCACCCCAAGTCTTTGATGGATGAGGCAGCCAGTATTCCCGTGTGTATACTGGCTTCTTGGAGATGTGTGCCCTGTGTAGCCCCGCCCTCATGAATGCATCAGAGATCCTTGCAGTGCCAGCCTTCCAGGACCGTGTCTGACCTCTGGACGGTGCTGCTGGGAGGGTTGGTGGACCTGGGGTTGCAGAGGAGCCCCTGGAGGTGGAGGGATGCAGATGAGTGTGCCTGCTGCCTTTTCCCTTGTCTGCTGGAACAGTCCCAGCTGAGCGATTGGCTTCCCAAACATGGGCATCTGCTGCCCTTCCACTGTGTGCAGATGCTTTGCAAGAGTCTGTGCTTGTTTATAGTAGCCCAGTACAATGTCAAAGCCTTCCCTGTGATGTTATGTGTAGCTGCAGCTTGATCACCTTTCTACTGTATGAATGTTCCAGTGTGTAAATGTGTCACACATAGCTGTTTTAGTCCTATTTTTCTTAGGTTTATTATCTTTAGCTCATGAATATTTTGCCTGTGTGTATGTCCGTGAACCACATGTGTGCTTGGTGCCCACAGAAGTCCTAAGAGGGCACTGGATTCCCAAGAACTGGGGTTATAGGCAGTTGTGAACTGCCTTATGTGGGTCTTGGGAACTGAACTTGAGTCATCTGGAGGAGCAGCATACAGTCCTAGCTGAACCAGCTCCCCAGCCCTCTGTTACATCACTATTAATGCCAGGTGGGCATTCTTGCCGTGTCTAGGTGTGGTTGGTGGCTGTTGGGCCTCTTGACTCTGGTTCCCTAGCACTTGTAGCTGTGGTTCACTGTGGCTTATGCTTGCATTCCCTTGATTATGGTTGTGCTTTCTCCTTGCTGGTGCATTGCTCACACCTCTTGTTTGCTCACACACTGTTTCTGCTAAGTTGTCTCTTCTGGGAGGGCAGGACTGTAGATGCTGACTTACTTGCTCTGTGATGATAGTAGGACCACACATTTACAGACGCACGTGCACTCACACAAACCCCAGCATGTGGCTTGATTCCTTTCACTTCTTCATGTGTTTTTGGATGCCTAGAAGTCCCTGGCTTTCCTTTAGCCAAATGTATAATCTGTGTCTTAAACAGTAAAATTCTGCTACCTTACGATCAGATATTCTTCTCTCCCACAATTTTTTTTAGCGTTAACTTTTTATTTTTATTTATTTATTTATTTATTTATTTATTTATTTATTTATTTATTTATTTATTTATTTTTGTTTTTGGTTTTTCAAGACAGGGTTTCTCTGTGTAGCTTTGTGCCTGTCCTGGATCTCACTCTGTAGACCAGGCTGGCTTCGAACTCACAAAGATCCGCCTGGCTCTGCCTCCCAAGTGCTGGGATTAAAGGCGTGTGCCACCACGTTAACTTTTTAATATATGTGTATAAGTGTGCATATGTGTGTATTGTATATACTATATGCATGTGTATGTACGTGTGTATGTAGAAATCAGAGGCTGATGCTGGGCTGTCTTTAATAAGCTTCTCTACTGTATGTTTTTGAGAAAGGGTTTCTCACTGAACCCGAGGCTTGTTCTTCAGCTAGATTGGCTGGCCAGTAGGCCCCTGGTATCCTTCTGTTTGCTAGGAGTCAAAGCACACACCCAGCTTATATTTTTTTAAGATTTATTTTATTATGTTAAATTATGTATATGTATTTGTGTGGGGGGATGTGCATATGAATGCAGGTACTTGCAGAGGCCAGAGGCATTCTATGCCTGGATCTGGAGTTCAGAGTGATTGTGAGCATTAGGGATCCAAACCCAGGTCCTCATGCTTGCACAGCAAGCACTTTGTCCACTGAACCATCTTCCTGGCCACAGAGATAACTTGGTGAATACAATCTGGTAGGGTGAAGGTTCTTGTGGAGGACATCGTTCTAGCTGAGTTTATCCTCTCACCTACATCAGTAATGCCCCATCATAGATGGCACATCCCTCTTTTTGTCTTAATAAAAATGAAAGGTTTTAACTTTAACATAGTAAAGTTACATACAACAAAAACAGTTATCAAGTAAGAATTACATTTACAATATTCAGTCCATTTGTATTTAGAAAATTTAGAGAAAATACTCCATTATCTTAGTGACTTCCAAGTTTTATACCTAATTTACTTTTCTATCATAATTAAGGAAAACTGCAACTATAATTATTTAGTCTTCAATTCTATCAAAGACCCCAGGAGGATATAATATTACCTGACAACAGAGACATTTGGCTGCCTGGATAGTCACCTGAAGTTCCTCTGCTACATTGGGGCATCCATCTCCAGCCTACAGGCCTGGAGTATCTGGCAGACTCTTCTATGAAGCAGTAATTTTGAAGGACTGTCCTGCCTTGTTTTGGTAAAGTTCAGCAGTCACTTTCCTGTGGGTCTTGCATGTCCAATTTATACAGCATACTGTCAGCAGTCAAGGCAAAGCAGTTTCTTGCCCAAATGGCTAGCTTTGCTACATTGAAAGCAAATCCTTGCCACATTGAAAGCAAATTCTGTATGGAATTTCTTCAATGTCCATCATCCTTCTTTGAAGTAAATTGATGCTGTCAGGAGCAGATGTGCCTCATTGTCATGAAAAACCTTAGGGTTATTAAACATCTTAGATGCCATATTTGGTAGGTCTTTGAAGTAAGTGTTTGAAAATCATCTATCTGTAAACATATACCTGTTTGTCCTTGAAAACTTACCTAATGTGACTACAAGTTTGATTATTATAGATTAACTACTAGCCTCATTTCTTGATTATACATTGCATTTCAAAATGAGCTGCATAAGCACAATACCCCAAACAAGAGTAGAAACATACATATATAGCATAACAAAAATAGCTTTAAATTTATATCAATATACCAAAATCCATGTCAGTGCAAAACATCTGAGATTAATAGTTGTTTTTTTATCCTATATTCCCCTAAATTATAACAAACATTCGTAACCCACCAAATATCCAAAGATCACCCACCCCATCTCTTGGGAATGTGGGCAACATTTTCTCTAGACTGCTTCTTTTTTTTTTTTTTTTTTTTTTTTTTGGTTTTTCGAGACAGGGTTTCTCTGTGTAGCTTTGTGCCTCTCCTGGAACTCACTTGGTAGCCCAGGCTGGCCTCGAACTCACAGAGATCCACCTGGCTCTGCCTCCCGAGTGCTGGGATTAAAGGCGTGTGCAACCACCGCCCGGCTCTAGACTGCCTCTTATTGTCTGTGGGTGAAGGCATCTTTTAGGGAAAATGAGATAATTGTCAAGTCCTGGGAAGACCAGAAGTAACCTTATTGATATATACCACCTGTCAAGATTCAGGAGGTCTTTTACTTTTATTCTCTTTTTAAAGACTTTATTATTTTTTTTAATTTTTTTATTTATTATTTATTTATTTATTTATTTATTTATTTATTTATTTATTTATTTATTGGTTTTTCGAGACAAGGTTTCTCTGTGTAGCTTTGCGCCTTTCCTGGAACTCACTTGGTAGCCCAGACTGGCCTCGAACTCACAGAGATCCGCCTGGCTCTGCCTCCCAAGTGCTGGGATTAAAGGCGTGTACCACCACCGCCCGGCCAAGACTTTATTATTTTTAAACTATTTATTTCTTTTCTTTCTTAAGCCTATGCCATTGTTAAATACACTGGAACCTTTTTAGAGGTTCATTTCTGTCTGGACCTCTTTTACCGCGTACCTCTAGTCCTTATTGACCATGTGAGTAAACTTTAAGCTTCTAAGCTACAGCTGGATCATCTGTATGGCTCTATCAGCTGGCTTCACCTGCTTCTAGGTTTGTGAGAGCCAAGCCTAAAGCTGGTGGCCCGGTCAGAGGTGTGCTTGACCAGGAACTGCATTCAACCTCCCAACTCTAGAATGTCAGTGTTGTGCACTGTGGCAGATTTTTTTTTACTTGGTTTTTTGTTTCTATTTAGTGTGAAAAAGGCTGTTTAAGTGCTCTGCTATAGTGCAGAGTTAAAGGAGCCGTATCATTTTTTTTTTCAGCTTTCCCAGGCCATATATATATACATAGTTTTTTCCCTTTTTTTGAGCCCCACAATGGGTGCCAAAAAGTTGTTTTTTTTTTTTTTTTAACTCTTTACTCTTTGAGGGGCCTGCCACTCTGCTCCCAAATAAATACGTGGAGTCTTATTCTTACTTATAAAGGCCTAGCCTTAGCTTTGCTTGTTTCTAGCCAGCTTTTCTTAGCTAAATTATCTCATCTATCTTTTGCCTCTGGGTTTTTATCTTTCTCTATTTCTGTATACCTTTCTTTACTTCTTGCTCCATGGTTTGCTGTGTAGCTGGGTGGCTGGCCCTTGGAGTCCTCCTCTCCTCCTTTGGCACCTCGATCTCCTCTTCCCAGATTTCTCCTCCTATTTATTCTCGCTGCCTGCCTCCCCTATCCTTTCTCCTGCTCTTTATTAGACCAATCAGTTGTTTTAGACAGGTAAAGTAAAGACAGGTAAAGTAACACAGCTTCAGAGAGTTAAACAAATGCAACATAAAAGAATGCAATACATCTTTGCATCATTAAACAAATGTTCCACATCTTCAACTAATATTCCACAACAGGCATGCTCTGATGTGTATGGGTCTGTTCCTTGGCAATTTGTTTTTCTGTTGTCAGTTTATTGTAGGTTTATGATGTCTCTGTGTCTCTAGGGCAAGACTCTATATGTATGCCTGTTCTTGCTTTGTCAGTACCCCAACAACAGGATTCTAACAGGAATTTGGATGGGACAGTTCTTGTGATTTGTTTGTTTGTTTGTTTTTGCCAAGAATTTGGCTGCATTTTCCTGTCTTGTGAAAACTTGAGTAGGATTAAGTTTGAAGGTGATGGACTGATCTCTGTTTGGCAGAGGAGAGTCACAGCAGGATGGTATTCAGGCTGGTGCTGAAGAAGCAACTGTAAGTGGTAAGGAGATCAGCATCACTGTAGAGAAGCTTCCTGTGTTGTACTGGAACAAGAGGAAGGCTATCCCAAGGGTAGGACCTCACCCATGGGAGGCCTCATCCTGTAGAGAAACAAATTCATTTAAAGGAATGAAACTTCATCTGAAAAGGTTCCCTGCTCCTCAGGGGCAACTGCCTAGGAGAGTATGTCCTCAAGGTCTGCATATGGCGTGGTCGGTCCTAGGAGCCTGGTTACACCTTGAGCTGGCAGCAGAGCTTAGCAGCATTGAAAGCATTGTGGACATGGTACTGCTTTTAAAGACAAAGATGCAAGGATCCTGAAGAGCAGCTGAGGCCAGGCACCCTGTGGCAGAGTTGTAGTCCCTGTGGAGAGGCCATTGTGTGGAGCTGTGAAGGTGAGACCTCAGTTGCAGTGGAGACCCCAGAGTATTGGAGATGTCAAGACCATAGGGCGTCTGCATCCTGTGGATGCAGGGAGAGCTGCAGTTGTCAGATAGAGCCAGCCTTAGAGAGAAGCTGCAGGTATTGTAGCTGGCAGAACTCAAGGGCTCAGGGCTACTCCAGCCTTTAGAGCCAGAGGATTACATTCTAAGTTCCAGATGCTGGACAAGAAGGTGCAGGGTTTGGTATCATCTGATGGATTTTAGTTTTATTTTGGTGTGACTGTCTTGTTCCCTGGTTCTTCCCTTTTAGAATAAAATATATTTATACTGTGCTATTATATGTTCAACGTATATAACTTGTTTTTTATTTTAAGGCACTCACAGTTAGACGGGATTTTTTTTTATTTTGTTTTGTTTTTTGAGACATGGTTTCTCTGTGAAACAGTCTGGCTGTCCTGGAACTCACTCTGTAGACCAGGCTGGCCTGGAACTCACAGAGATCCGCCTGCCTCTGCCTCCCAAGTGCTGGGATTAAAGGCATGCGCCACCACCGCCCAGCTTTAGATGGGATTTTAAAGTGTTGGAATTTTTAAAGACTATGGAGACATTTTTTAAATGATTTATTTTTATTTTATATGCATTGGTGTTTTGCCTGCATGTATGTCTCTGTGAGGGTGTCAGGTCCCCTGGAACTGGAGTTACAGACAGTTGTGAGCTGCCATGTGGGTGCTGGGAATTGAACACAGGTCCTCGGGAAGAGCAGCCAGTGCTCTTAACCGCTGAACCATCTCTCCAGAATGACTATGGATACTTTTAAAGTTGTGCTGTGCTTATATTATGAAAGAAACATGAGTCTTTGGGGACAGGATGTGGAAGAATATGGCTTAAAGAGATGTGTCTGTGTGTCAAATTGACAAGGGGTGGGGATTTAAGACAGTATGTATGCATGTGTGTGTGGAGAAGTGCACATATATACCGCAGCGTGTGTGTGGAGGTCAGAACAATTTGCCAGGAGTTGGTTCTCTTCACCCACCATGTGGGTCCAGGGGTCAAGTTCAGGTTGTCAGGCTTGGCAGCAAGTGTCTTTACCCACTGAGCCATCCCACCACCTTGTTTTTTTCCCCAGTAGTTTTGGCAATTACCTTCCTAAGTGTCTTTAATAAGGCTTATTGTTTCATTAGAGTCATTTCTAGCTGTTTTATGCAGTTTGGTTGCTATTATTAATGGTACCATCATGAATTATAAATGCCACCTCTGGTGATACATGAAAAGTACAGTTGGTTCTTGGCCTTTTTTTTCAGCTCTCTGAGTTTGGAAAGTTCCTTTTCTTCCTTTGTTAATACGGATCCTCCAATGGGTGTTCTAGTTTAGCTTTTCTTTCTGAATATTCTGCATCCATCGGATTGTGTGGGCTTCCTCCTCTTCATTAGATTTTCAAATGTTAGACCGCATCTGCATTCCCAAGATAACCCAGCTCAGCACAATGAGCTTTTCACATGCTAGTGGATTTGGTTTGCTAATATTTTTGTCGAATTTTTAAATCTGTTTTTGTGAGACTCTTCTGTAATTTTTCCTTTTTCTTATTGTTTTTGGTTTTGGTAGCAATTTTTTTTTTTGTCTTATAAAATAAATTATATTGTATCAAATTAATAGTGTGTTTCTCCCTCTCTTCCTTCTCTTTTTCCTCCCTTTTTGTATTAACCTCCATCCCTATTTTAGTGCTAGGAATGAACCCAGGGCCTTGCATGTGCTCGACAAGGGTTCCACAGCTTAGGCACATCTCTGGCTCTGGGGTCTTTTATTAAACACCAACAGAGCAATCAAGCCATACCAGCGACCCAGCTTGTCTGAGTCAGCACTCTCTGTTACTGAAACGTTTCCACTTCTGTATTGGAGGTAGATAGTTGGATTTCTTTCCCAATTTAATCTGAGATGCTTCTGTTAGCATAAGGAGTGATACGCGAAGGCATCTACAGATGTGGTCCGTCCATGTAGTAGGAGGAGAGGTGAGTCCTGGGCTCCAGAAGGCCCTTTCACTGTGCCTTGTTTTGTTTTCAAGGCTGTGCAGGTTGTCTCCTTAGTCCCCTTTCTTCCTTCTTGTGTGGCAGTTCATACTTAGTTTTCTTCTGTAAAGGTCCTTGGCCTTGCCTGACAGGCATTTGGCCCTTAGATACTTGCTAACTGATGTAATTTGCCATCGTGCTTAAATGTGCTTTCCTGTGGAGTTGTCCATTCCTTTCTTGAGTAGAAGACCCGGATTTTCCTACTTCTCAGAAAGGTGATTCACAACGTCCAGTAGTAGTTTCTTAATAGTGTGAACATGAAGTGCACTGTAGGGCTGAAGGGAGGCCTCATTTGGTGAAGTGATTCAGATCCCTAAAATTCAGTCCAAGCATTGACAGGATGGGCATGCAGATAGCGAGATCCTTAGGGCTTGTTGGCCAGTCAGCCTAGCCAGCTTGGTGAAGTTCCAGGCCAGTGACAGACCCTGTCTGTCTCAGTTAGGGTTTCCATTGCTGTGATAAGACACCATGATCAAAAGCAACTTGAGGAGGAAAGAGTTTATTCCAGCTTATAACACTCAGCTTCTTCATATAGTGCAATTCCGCCCCAAAAAGGAAAGAAATCCTGACATGTACTGCAGTACAAATGAGCCTTGAGGGCATTATGGCCAATGAGAGAAGCTAGTCACCAAAAGATAAGGATGTAAAGATTCTGCTTACACAAGGTCTCAGAGTGACCATTATCAGACAGAAAAGGCAGACATGGGGACAGTTCCCCTGTGGGATGGTGAGAAAGTTCTGGATGTGGAAGGAGGTGATGGCTGCCAACACTGGTGGTGGTGACTTTGTGTTGCTGAATGCTGATGTCTGAAGACCGTCTTCCAGTGTGCCCTCTCTGAGTGATGTAGGGCCAGCTCCATGAACTAGTGAGTGTATTGAGGTGACTTATAAACTATTGGTGAGGGGCTATTATAGGATGGTGACATCTTTAGGCAGCTGTATCACTGAAAAGCCTATTCCAGCATGAGTGAGAACTCAGGAAAGCTACATCCTGGGAGCTCCTCACATAACAGCCCACCGCTTCCACAACCTGGGGTGTCCGAGGCTTTGTGAGTCCTTCTGACTCTTTAAGATCTCCAAGCCAGCTGACCTGCCTGCTTGCTTGCACTCTCTTGCTCTCCACATCCCTTTTCTAAAATGTGTATGTGTATGTCGTGTGTGTGTGTGTGTGTGTGTGTGTGTGTGTGTGTGCCAATGGAGGCCAGAAGAAGTTGTCATATTCCCTGGAACCAGAGTTATGGGTTGTGATTCACCTTTTGTGGGTGATGGGATCCAGACTCGAGTCCTCTGGAAGAGCAGCAAATGCTCCTGACTTCTGGGCCATCTCTCCAGATCATGAGCCTGGTTCTATCAGCTTTGAAATCATGTACATTTTGTTAGCTTCTGAGTCCCTCTCCTCCTTCTGGGAGGGGATGTTTGAATTGGGAAGAAATAGCAACCCAACGCTGTCATTTCCTGGAGGAAGAAACACAAGCCTCTTGCTGGAATGATCTTCAGACACTGGTTAGGGCGTCTTTAGCTTCTTAAAGCGATTATAAGAAGACAGGAGAGCACAGGCGTGATGAAGACAGCCTTCACATTGAATTACTCTTCACATACTTCTGCTTGTTAGCCATCAGTATCAATCCGCCCCGAGACAGGCTGTCTGTGTGCGGTTTGGGAAAGCAGGGCGGGCCTTATCATCTAGGGTACACAGTTGCTAACTAGCAGCAGATAGCTAAAGATCCTGGGAGGACTCTTGCAGTTTTGCATATTTTGTGGTAAGTATTTTAATTAAAATGTACCAAACAATGACTTCAATTGAATCTCTCACTGTGTTGCTGGGCTTGGCCTTTCCTTCAGTGTAGCACAAAGGATAGAACTGATGATCTCTTCCCAGGAGGGTAACCTAACACATCTTTTTCTTTTTTTTAGAGCTCAAAATTGGGGCGCGGAGTTGCCCTGGCCCAGACTTCGCAGCGCACCTCAGCTCGAAGATCCTTTGGAAGGTCTAGGAGGTTCAGCATCACGCGCTCCCTCGATGATCTTGAGGTAGGTGGATTGGACTTGCTGGCCACTGTGTGCTGTGGCCAGTCTTTCCCCTCTATTCCCCTCCAAGGATTTGTACCTACCCTCCTGGGAGCCCAGTGGACTCTCCCCGTCAGCAGGAGCTTCCAGAGCATGTAGCTGGACTTTTCCTATCCCTCAGAATGCCTGAGTCACCTGGACCCCCACACTGGGGAGCCTGATCAGACAGGAGTATGTTTAATCCTGTGGGACAATTGAGGTAGGACTCACCTCTGCCCCTTCCTAAAACCTGGTCAGCCAGATCAAAGGCCATTTTTTTCTTTTTTGGTTTTTCGAAACAGGGTTTCTCTGTGTAGCTTTGCGCCTTTCCTGGAACTCACTTGGTAGCCCAGGCTGGCCTTGAACTCACAGAAATCCGCCTGGCTCTGCCTCCCGAGTGCTGGGATTAAAGGTGTACACCACCACCGCCCGACTTTTTTTTTTCCCCCCCGAGACAGGGTTTCTCTGTGTAGCTTTGGTGCCTGTCCTGGATCTCGCTCTGTAGACCAGGCTGGCCTCGAACTCACAGAGATCCGCCTGGCTCTGTCTCCTGAGTGCTGGGATTAAAGGTGTGTGCCACTACCACCCGGCTACTCAAAGGCCATTTTAAGAATAGATTTTATTCTTCTGGGAAGTTCTAGGTTTCTAGAAAACTAGAGCAGAGAGGAAGTAGAGACCCTGATGGTGGTGCCCCACTTGTCACCATGTGAGGGTTGAGTCCTTGTTATAGCCAGTGCTCACTGTGGGGGGCATTGCTGTTAAAGACAGTGCAGTAGCATTGAAGTGGCATCTCCTCTGCGTGTGGGCACATGTACCATGCCATGCCATGCCATACTAGCCCACATAGCACATACAGGCCATTGACAGCACCCCCAAGGTCCCCTGTGCTCTCTGTCCCCTCCCTGAGCCATTAGCACCCACAGATCACGTTGCTGGCTTTACTCGTTTATGAATTCTAACAGACACAGTTGTCCTCCCTGCCTTGTTCCGCCACTTTTAAAATGCAGCCCATTTGCTCTCAAGATTTATGTTGTGGTTTTATGTGGCATGGTGTCATAAACCTGTGGCAGTTAGACTCCTCTGTCTTGATGGACATGCTGGGGAAGATGAAGTGTCTACTAAAGAAGCTGTGTGAGTGTTCTCCTACACATGTTCTGCACACGTGTGGAAGAGCTGAGTGACAGGTGCCCATGATGTCCCTAGTGGCTGCTTCCACACTTGGCCAGGGGACAGTGATGACTAGCTACAGGGCTGGTCCATGGTAGAAGAGAAAAGGCATTTCCTGGTGTTAGTTGAGAGGCTGTAAGGCAAGGTCTGCCTGGGCCTGGGGACCCTCATGGCATTGCTGGACCTCATGAGAAAGTGGATTATAGCTAGCCTGCCTCCAGGCAGGGGTTCCCACCAGGGGTCTGTGTCTGCACTTCTGTGAGAGGCCTCAGTGGGTCTGAGCCCTGAGCGTGTATACAGCTTCCTGGTGGATGTTTGAGAAACCACTGTAGAGGTTTGGGCTCTGTTCTGCTTCTTCCCTTCCTCTCTAGGAATGTGCTGGGTCTTCCTGCTGGCCAGTAACTGAGTCTTGTTGTTGGAAGCAAGCCTCTCCCTCCTATCTTCAGACCATCACAACAAGGGGGTTGTCAGAATGGCCTTGAACTCACAATCCTCCTGCTGCAGCCTCCTAAGGGCTAGGATTCCAGGCCTGTGTCTTGCTGACGTGGCCTCTTTACAGATAGGAAGCCCATTGCAGACCAGCTGTGAAATGCTTCTTGGGTCACATGGCAGTGATGCTGTGGCTTTTCATCACATGGGTAACATCTTATTTAATCTTTCTGAACTTCTCCTAAAGATTTCAAACCGTGGAAGCAACAAACAACCCTGACCACCTGGGGAGCTGGGGCCTGTACTTGACTTGGCTGCTGTGGCAAGTCAAATACAGACTCAGAGCTTCCTCCTAGTCTCTGCCTCTGTGGGCTCCACAACCCTTGGTGCAGCTGACCCTGGTGACCAGGACTGCTGTAGAGTACAGCAGAGTGCTGGGATGTCGCCCTGATGGCTAGATAGTGATCAGCTCTGTTCACTGGAGGCCACGGGTCAGGCAGCTATCTGTGGTCAGCAGGCCGCTGGGACGGAAGCTGTCTCGTGGATGCTGTATGGTCCTGCCCCTGTTGCCATGTGCCACTCATCCCTGCACTCTCTGGCTAGTGCCGGAGGTCAGCCCTGTCCTTCTAAGGACTCCACTGGTGGTCTAGGGATGTTCTGTGGTGATGTAGTCATGTGGGGCAAGGGTTCATGCTGTCGCTCTCTCCTGCCGTTCTGAGGCCTCCCTCCCTTCCCCAGCCATCCTTTTTAGCTGAGGTCTTCCAACCACATCACCTGCCCTACTCACGAACCTTTACATAGTCTTACCTGGGCTTGTTCTCCTCACACATAAATGTGGCCAGGCTACCCTGTCACAATCTGATCCTTCTGGCCATCTGTTTTTGATCTACTTCATCCTGAGCTGACCTGTTTGCTTCGCTGTCTCCTCCGCTGTCCTCCACAGTCACTGGTTACAAGCACTTACCTGGGTGGCCCTAGGTGTGGGTGTCCTGGCTGTGAGTGACATGGAGTCTGCAGCCTGCTCCTCCCTGGGTGGGTGTATCCATGCTGTCTCCTGGATTGCTGCTGGGCTTGCCCGGGGAAAGAACCAGTACCACACTCATGGACG